>NW_028301152.1:1575000-1932500 GCF_049000335.1 Polistes dominula | reverse complement strand
ATGAAGCACACGATAAAGCCGTTTCAGAATTGAAAAATCAAATCAAAGAATTGCAAGCTAAAAAGCTTGAACTTGAAACTGAATTGACAAGAGAGAAAAAAGATAAAGAAGCTATCAAATCTCAAGCTGATTCTTTAGCAAAAGAATATGATCGTTTGAGTGCCGAACATGCTAAAAGTTTACAATCGAGTGGAGATAAAAAAAGTGATTAAGTTGTTGCCTTCCTTTTTTCTCTCCATCAAAATAAAAAAAATAATATTTATGTAAAAAATAATGAATTATATGCCTTTGGCGTTGATTATTACCACCAACGCCAAAGGCATATAATTCTTTATTTTTTACATCAACGCCAAAGGCATATAATTCATTATTTTTTACATAAATATTTTTCATTAATATTCTATCCAACATAACGTTACATTATTTTTAATAATACTAAAACAATTATTATAATTTATTTATATTGTTTACAAAAAATCCTGTATATACGACGTATTATTGCAAATGTAATATGTGTATCGCAAATACATTGTTATATTAAATTTGGTTGTTTGCTTTAGGAAGTGATCAATATTTTTAATGAATTCTTTTTTTTTTTTTTTTTTTTAACTAATTTTTCCTTTTGTTATTGGCAATTGTCACAAGTTTGTTGATCATAATTATTATACAAATATGCGTTTAAGAATCAAATTTTATGTATAGAGTCTTAAGAAAAACAAACTCTTTCCTATAAACATATTATAGATAGTATATTCTATTTTAATTAAGTATATTCTAACAATTAAAGAAGAGTAATGCATAACTCATAAAAAACTATTAAATATATACTTTATATTCATTATTTTTCAATTATAGTTGAAATTGTTTACGTAATATATATATATATATATATATATATATATAATAAATGGCACAAAATTTGCTTCATTAATATAAGATTTTAAACTTGTATTTCATTAAACCTGTAACATTTTATTATTTTTTTTTAATGTCTTTTATATTATATTAAATGTAAGTGAGATTTGAAATTATGAAATATTTATAAATAGCACATAATTTATTGTTCATAAAATATGAAATCCTACTAAAGCACAATAATTTTATTAAACAACTAATAACAAGAATTTAATGTGTTAGCGGGTTGTAATTAAATTCATTCGACGTTGATCCACGCAGTTAGAAAATTCTTCTACTAAATTAGAACACTTCAATGTTTCCTTAGGATGGTCTTGATAACATTTCAATACTTTTTCTTTACCTGCAGCACACAGCTGTTCATTGTCGAGATTATTTGTCGCTTTTTGTCCTATTAACGAACATAAATATAAATATACACATATAAACATTAATATTCATGAAATCAAATTTATTTTCATAAATTAATGTAGTATATGAAAGATTTTTATTTTAAATAAATCCTAAGAGATATTATTTGTTAATCACTTGACATACAAATCAAATACGCGACGTTTTATTTTAAAATTTACATTGATTTATAAAATTCAATAAGGTTGATAAATAATTAAGTAATACTATAAAATAATAATTGAATAATTTTGTAACGTGTGATACTTCATAAAGCATAAAACAGCCGAAAACAGTTGTTGACATTTTGAAGACGTCAAAGTCTACAATGGCACATGAAATAAATGACGTTTTCGAGACGTCATTGTATGTCAAGTGGTTAATATGTTAAGAAATAATACAATGATATTTTAACACAACAAATGTTGAATTAACTTTTATAATTTCAAAGATTATATTCAATTTTAATTATTAATTCATGAAAATAACCAGTGGTATAATTATAAGTATAAAAAGGAAAATGTATAAGAATACAAATAATATATTAATAATGTAATGTTATCCTATTGATATTAAATGTAAGATACTTAGAAAAAAACGAGCTATTCGGCTAAGATCAAAATATTGATTTCATTTATTACTTTACCTTTTTCTATCGGATAAAATTCATTGACAGTTCTTTTATATTCTTCTTCTAATAGTATATCTATCATCGAGTGCTTATTTTCCATATTTTTTAAGCGTTTTTGCCAATAATCATTTTGAGCATGGAGTTCTTTTTCTTTCTGATGTTGCATTTCAAGAGCAGATAATGTTAACTCTGGATAATAATATGCTGAATATACAGAAGGTGTTTCTCCAATATTTTTCTGTGGCAATGGTGATGATTGAGGAACTGCGTTGGAAGGAGTTGGTTGTGGTGGTGGTGGTGGTGGTGTTGGAGTAAATGAGTTTACTTCTTTAACAGTTTGATTGGAATTTTTGTTGACACCTTGGGCTAAACGTTCTACAACTGCGCTAGATACTTTAATCACTCCTACCTCTTCTTCATTGGATATAGTTAGACTACGAGTGCTTTGCTCAGATCCCATTTTTAATAATTCCTTCAAGAGATTTTTAATGTATTACCTTAAATTAAATAAACATAACATGATTAATTTTATATTATTCATTAACGAATATTTCAATTCAATTCGTAATTGTTTCAAAATTATTTCATACTTTTTTCCCCCCTACCTCTGGTATATTTAATTCACGTAGATTTAAGACTTTTTCATTTACATATTACATTGAAGTTACATAAACACTATAATGTACAATCTTTTCGATTCATGAAAGAAAATCTTGACTACTAAAGAAGGATAACAAAATTTATATTGTAACTAAGAATACAGTCTTTTTAGAAACAACCCGTACAATCTTAAATACCGCTTTGCGCTCCATCTACAGGAATATTTCGATAACTGTCTAATCAATTTATTCACACTATTATTATTCTTTTTAATTTGAATGTTTTTTTTTTTTTATAAACTGTTTTTTTCTTTCTATTTCATCATAAAATTCGATATTAACTTGTGTATAAATATGTAGAAAATTGTTATTACGTTTTAAAATCAATCGTGTTATCATTTGCAAAAGTTATTCTGTTAATTTTGATTATTACTTTATTATATTAATGCATTGTAAAGTTAATTAGTTTCATGTTTAGTAATAAAGATAATAAATTTAGATAATAAAGATAAGTATAATTTCAATAACTTGAAATCAACAAATATTAATCTCAAAATAAAAATGAACAATGTGTCAAGGATTTTCTAAGATGTTCTATTTATTACGATATTCCAAGCAAGAGTTGATAATCATTTAAATTAATCTCTTATCGATTATTGAATAATAATGATAGATAAAGCAATGTGTACGTCATATTGGGAATACAAATTTATTTAAACAAATCAAATTTCAATACAGGTATGTATCTTTAATGTCACATGAGATATTTAAATAGTTGACATTTATATAAATATTTTGTAAAATTTATCCAAATTAATATCAGTAAAAATTGTGAAATATCCCTTCTACTAAAATTTATTATTACTTATCTTATGACTTGACTAATATAACCTTGACTAATAGATTTCTCATTTTTTTGTTTTTCTAATAGAAAGCAAGCAGTATTATAAGGAATGTTATTTCTCCAACAACTTCAAGTAACACTTATTGAATATATTTTTATATAAAGAGAAGAATTTTATTGATATAAAATAAAAATAAGAGAATATATAGATACCAGGTTAAATAATTGCTCAAAAATGGCTCAAAGTGCTTCTCTTTTAACACGTATAATGGCTACATCTACATTGGCTGCAGCACGTGCAGGAAAAATAATTCGTGATGTTATGGATCAAGGAAAATTGAAAATTGTAGAAAAGGGTAAAAATGATTTACAAACTGAAGCTGATCGTTGCGCACAGAAATGTATTATAACTTCCTTAAGTCGATTATTTCCAAACATCACTATTATTGGAGAAGAAGAACCAAATAATAGTGAAATACCACCTGATTGGATTGTTACTGATGTAGATGAAGATATGTTGAAATTAAAATTACCATCACATCTTGAGAACATAGATCCAAAAGATATATGTGTTTGGGTAGATCCATTAGATGGTAATATTTATCAATAATTAATCTTTCTATTGATCATTAAGAAAATTAATAAAAATTAAATTAAAAATCATTGTTATATTTTAAATAATTCTTTTCAGGAACATCTGAATATACACAAGGACTTGTAGAACATGTCACAGTATTGGTAGGAGTGGCGATTAAAGAGAAAGCAGTTGGAGGTGTGATCCATCAACCATATTATAAGGATAAAATAAAAGGTGAATTGGGTCGTACATTATGGGGAATTGATGGAGTAGGATATGGTGGATTTGAACAAAGTGCACCTCCCTCTGGAAAAAGATTCATTACAACGACACGGTAAAATTATTTTGAACAAAAAATTAATTACACAAATTATTTAAAATCAACAATAATATTTACGATGGTGGTTATTTTAGTTCACACTCGAATACAAATGTTCAAGCTGCTATAAATGCTTTGAAACCAGATGAAGTTATTCGTGTGGGTGGTGCAGGTTATAAAGTAAGTTATTCTTATTCTGTAATGTTGACGTTTGTAATATTTTGAATCGATTTTTAACTTTTGCCATATTTATAGGTAATTCTTCTTTTGGAAGGGAAAGCACATGCTTATGTATTTGCTAGTCAAGGTTGTAAGAAATGGGATACATGCGCACCTGAAGCAGTGTTGCATGCATGTGGGGGAACTTTAACTGATTTCTATGGAGAAAAATATGCGTATCATCCAGAAACAATATATCCAAATTTAAGAGGTGTTTTAGCTACTGCTCCTGCCGAAAAACATCAATGGTATTTAAATCAAATACCAGAAGAAGTCAAAGAAAATTTAGAAAAACGCAAGTAATTCATTTTATTATTGTATATTTTTCATATCATTCCTCAATGAATTAGTGATTTATTTATTATATATTAATTAATAATTTATAATATATTTCTTTTCTATATTAGAAAAGTTATTTATGATGTATTATATATATATATATATTTTAATTGCAAAACAATAAATCTATGAATGAATTATGTATGTTCATAACTGTTATATCAAATTTTAAATGTAAAAAATTTGTGAGAAGTAATTTACATTTTTTTAAAATATTAGTAGTATTTATTATTATGGTAATTAGTTGAAAAATTGATTAAAACTGTTTAAGATGTAGATAATAATGATTAATTGAAATAGATAATAATATGATTATTATTGGTAAAAAAAAACAAAAAAAGAAGATACTTATGCAATTTGTATTTATGCAACTAAAACAATTGTCTTACAATAATGTCAATCTATTACATAATTTGATATAAAAATGTATAAATTGTACTTTGTTGAGATTTCAAAATAAAAAAAAAACCACAAAATTATTTAAATATAATAAATAAATGTTATCACGTAGTTATAACATGTATGTGATAATACTATTATTATATTTAATAAAAATTGTAAATTTTTTAAAGTATTATATTAAAGATTATTCTCTTTGTCAAAAATAAAAGATTTGGTCTTTTATAATTTAGACTTTAACATATCACGTAATTCTCGGCGTAATATTTTCCCAGATGGAGTTTTTGGAATATTTTTAACAAATTTAACGCCTCCTCTAAGTTTTTTATGATTTGATACTTTTTCTAAAACAGATAATGATATAATAGTTATGTAAACAGAACAATTATTTTTTTTTTTTAAATCTGATTGAAAAATGCTGAATAGCCAAATAGCGCTCTTTTATATTAGAAGAAAATACTCTGAACATGTAATTACTTTTGACTTAACAAACATTATATGTTAGCACTTTTAGATTATGAATAAAAAAAAAAGTACGATCACGCTATTTGACGCTCAAACGATTAAGTCATATTATTAATATTACCATTAACATATTGAATTATTTCATCTTTCGTTATTTTACTTCGTTCTTGCTTAACTACAAAAGCAAGTGGCAATTCTCCTGCTTCTTCATTTGGTAATCCAATAACAGCAGCATCTTTGATTCCAGCACAATTTAATAAAATTGCTTCTAATTCTGCTGGAGGTACTTGGAATCCTTTGTATTTGATAAGTTCTTTTATTCGATCGACTATATAAAAATATCCATCTTCGTCGTAATATCCTACATCCCCTGTATGAAACCAACCATCTTTATCGATAGCTATATTTGTTGAATTAGTGTCATTGCAATAGCCTTTCATTATTAGATCTCCTTTGAAACACAATTCTCCTTTGCAATTAGGCCCCAATGCTTTACCTGAGTTAGGCTCATCAATAGATATTACCTTCGCTAAAAACAATGTTTGATTAAGTCTTATTAAATGAGACCTAATGAATTGAATGAAATTTCATTAAATGTTTACCTAAAGTATCAGGAGCCACTACTCCTACACTACCGAACTTGCAATTAGATGGTGATCGTAATACTGCCATAGTTGTTTCTGTTAATCCATAACCTTGTTTTATATTAGGAATATTTAATCTTTTTGCTACTGCTTCCTGAATATCTTCTGATAAAGAAGCTGCTCCACACCTATAAATATAATTATGTAAGAATTCCTGATTCATAAGATAGCACTATGACTTGTAAGAAATTCTACAGGAAAATTGAAAAGGGGTCATATTTGAACTGATGTGGTAGATTTACATTTATATCTTTTATATTTACCATATTGTTTTTATACTGGAGAGGTCATATCGACTAACGATAGGGTGTTTTGCCAAAAACACCATAAGCGGTGGAACTAAAGTTAAGGTTTCAATTTTGTATTTTTCTATTGCATGTAAAAATAATTTCTCATCAAAACGTGAAAGTATTATGCTTTTGGTACCAATGATAAATCCAACAATTAACACAGAAAATGAATATGAATGAAAATATGGTAATAGATGTAATAATACACCGTCTTTATGCAGTGAGTTCTCTTCGTTATCCTTCAAATGTTTTGCTACTATTAATAGATTTTTATTGGTCAACATAACTCCTTTCGGAAATCCTGTAGTTCCACTAGAGCACAATATTGCTGCTGTATTATTATTAATATCAAGTTTGCAGGCTTGAAAATTGTTTACTTCATTAACATCTACATCTGCTATTAAATCTTTCATATTAGGTAAATTATTACATTTAGAGCTAGTTAAAACAATTAATTTTGGTGGCAAAGGTAATTGTTTAATAACTTTTTTCAAAGTATTTAATGCTATCAAAGATGTAAAAATATATTTGGGCTTCAATATCGTCAATGCATGAGAGAACTCTCTCTCAACATACATTGGGTTTATGGGACAAACTGTAATTCCTGTAAATAATGCAGCACAAACAGGAATGCAGAACTCTGTATTATTTTCACTACATATAGCTATATGGTCTCCTACTTGTAAACCTATTTTTCTAAAATATACTGCTAATTTTTTACTATTGTTTAATATTTGCATATATGTTTGTTGCTCTTCTGTATGTGCATTGATCTAGAGAGAGAAAAGAAAAAGAATATTTTTTATTTATTTAAACTATAAATTTTAATAATTTAAGGATTATTTACTTCATGATGAATGAACATTTATATACCTGAGCAACATTAGTTCCATGTACTTGCAATTGATTTAAAAGCAATTCTCCAAAACTATTTTGCATTGAATTATCTTTCGTAAAAGATGAAGGTCCACGTAATATATTCTTATCTTCTTCCATGTTATATAATGTCTTTTTTATTATTAATTTATAATAGTTTACTACTTGCTGAATTGTATAAATTAGAAACACTATAATAATAAATAAATAATACATATATAAGAATTAGTATATAATTTATATTAATTAAGTTAAGTATAAGTTAGTTTATATTAACTCTATATATTTACCGATTTATACATCAAAAGTATAGATGCTGTTATTTAATTCAAGTCAGAAATGAAGCACGTAACGTTAAATTTCATCACGATATTAATTAAGCATAAATATCACGGTTAACTTCTTATCTACTTATTTGCATTATTTATTATCTGATGTAAATACAAAAGAAATTATGAATTTATAATAGAGTTATAACTCATTAGCTGATTATTATTATTATTATTAATTAAAATTCGTATCTTATTTCTTTAAGATTCCTTTTAATATTGTCCTCCCTTCTATGTCTCGGTCTACCTAGTGGTCTTTTCCAATTCGGTATACCGACCAGTGTTTTATGCGCCGTTCAATCCTCTAATAAGTATGTTTAACTTAAACGTAAGAGAGAGAGTAAACTAACAATTATTAGAAAACTGGATAGTTAGGTGATTGTTTAATTTTCAAATATTTGTTGAAGAAAAATTAATCAATACATATTTTTAATTCATAATAAATTGAATAATAATGAAATTATCTTTTAATATTGTTTTATTAATAGAAAGATAAAATATAAGACATTTGTATTCTTGCAAATGTTTATAAAAACAATAATTTATATCAATTTTATTCTATACAAATCTCAATTGTTTTATTTTATTTATTATACAAATCGTATATTAAATGACGTCAAATAAGATTACTGCGTAATGATTAGTATCTCTGTGATCAGTATTGTCAATTTTTGACATCACATCAAAATTATTTTAAATAATGGGCGTGTTCGGCTGAATTAAATCCCTAGTAAACTTAGTAAGTTACTAAAAGTCCTGAGCTAAGTTTGAAATGCATTCAATTAGGGTGGCGCCACAGTACGTACAGTGTCAATTTTAAAAGAAGCGCCAAATATTATTAGAGTAGGATTGAGAAATAAACAAGAAACACAAATTGTACCCATAACTGTTTTGTTATTCACATACTTTTTCATAAAATTAAATGATAAAAAATCAATAAACGTACTATTCACAGTTCACGATAGACGGAGGTTAAAATACAGGAGAACAAACGATATAGGCAATTTGTAACATTATCTGTCCCCCAAAAACGTAAGAAATAACTAATACTTATTTTTACCACTAGGGCGGCATGACGATCAGTGTGATTATTGCTTGCCGTATGGAAGGAAGAGGCGCTAGTGTATCACGTCGGTACGCTAGGCGCGTATCGCTACAACAAAGTGGAATTTATTTATGTCCAGATGAAAATTAGATGACGTCTTTTGAAATAACTCTCCATTTCTTATCTAATATAACATTAACATTATTTATTTATTTTTCTTATATGCAATTTCATGTTTTCACATAGAAAAATCGTCTAGAGACGAATTCCCGAGGACACCATAGGGAATTTTCAGAAATTTTTCTTAAATCTCTAGAAGATGACATCACATTACGTATCTAGGAATTGTTGTATGTTTTTGGAGTTCTTCAACACAAACATATATAACGTATATGTTTAATTTCATGTAACGTTTATATTGGGGAGTACATCTCTCCAAGTAAACTAGTGTATGTTTTGTGTGTTGTGCGTATTGGAAGTTTAGTATTGTTTTTCTGTAGAGATTAATTAACAATAGGAAACAAAAATTCGACAGTTATATTCTGCTTTAAAATAATATTAATGACGATATGGGTGTCCCAGCATTTTTTCGATGGCTAAGCAAAAAATATCCTTCTGTAATAGTGGAGTGCATAGAACAAAAAGTAGGTTAAACAATATTATTGTTTTTCATATTTAACTCATTGTAATAACAATTTCCATATATATTAACATAATTTATTAAATAATTATTATTTATCTGTTGCTTGAAATTTGTTATATTTGCTAAAAAAAAAAAAAAAAAAATAATGTTGAGAAATTGTTGACAAACTTTGTAGGTTATAATGTTCATTTATTGAGATGTTGTTTATTACTGTGTGTATGTTTATTTCTTCCTTATGAAATATTAGTTGAAGAGTTATAATTATTAATATTATATTTTTAATAACAGCCAATAAACTCAAATGGAGTAAATGTTCCTGTCAATACTGAAGATCCAAATCCAAATGGAGTGGAATTTGATAATCTGTATTTGGATATGAATGGAATCATTCATCCATGTACACATCCAGTAGATCAGTTAGTATATTATATTTAACATATATTATAATAATAATAATAATAATAATAATAATAATATATTATTAGCCCTCTGTAACTTTAGGTATAGTTTGACTTTACATTTTGCTCTAATGAGTCTTATGTTTGTTTATTTCAATTGTAAATATTTAATATAAGCATATTTATATATAAATATGCTATATTATTATATTTTAGAATTAAAATATTAAAATAATAGTAAATAATTTGATAATGATTAAAAGCAATCAATTTAATGGAGACTTGATGGAACAAAACAGCAATAATTACTTAAACCGCAAAGAATGAATATTCGTTTTATTTTATATAAATAATATTTGATATTTTATCACAGACCTGCTCCAAAGAATGAGGAAGAAATGATGGAGGCTATTTTTGAATGCATCGATCGCTTATTTCGCATTGTAAGACCCAGGAAATTACTTTATATGGCTATAGATGGAGTTGTAAGTTTTAACATATATATTTTAAATTAACAATTGTAAATTAATTAATATATTATGATGGAATTTTCTACATAAATATTTGTTGTAACTAATTAAATGCGTTATCATTGTGCACAGGCACCGAGGGCTAAAATGAATCAGCAAAGATCACGTCGTTTTCGTGCATCCAAAGAAACAAGTGAAAAACTTAATGAAATAGAAAGAGTGCGTTCTGAATTAGCTTCAAAAGGAGCTATATTACCACCAGAAAAACCAAAGGAAGAGCACTTCGATAGTAATTGCATTACACCGGTTTGTAAAAGAATTAATCAAAATTTATTATACTTGATTAGTATACAATCTAATGACGTAAAGTAACTTTTTATTATAGGGTACACCATTTATGGCAAGGTTATCAAAATGCTTGCATCATTACATACATGATCGTTTGAATAATGATCCTGGTTGGAGAAATATAACGGTTATATTGAGTGATGCCAATGTTCCAGGAGAAGGAGAACATAAAATAATGGATTTTATTAGAAAACAAAGAGGTAAAATCATACTTTTAGATGATCGTATATAAATATTAAATCAAATGATAGATTGATTTGATAATTATTTCTTTTTTCAACAGCTCAACCCAACCATGATCCAAATACGCAGCATGTTTTATGCGGTGCTGACGCTGACTTAATTATGTTGGGTCTTGCCACACATGAACCTAATTTTACTATTATTCGTGAAGAATTTAAGCCGAATAAACCAAAACCATGTGATATATGTGGTCAGTTGGGACACGAAATGCAAGAATGTACTGGTGCTGAACCTAATCAAAAAGAAGAGGAGAATACATTTTCTGCTGAATGCCAATATATATTTGTGCGATTAAATGTTTTAAGAGAATATTTGGAGAAAGATTTGCAGATGCCCAATTTACCGTTTAAATATGATTTTGAACGTGCCGTAGACGATTGGGTTTTTATGTGTTTTTTTGTAGGAAATGATTTTTTACCTCATCTTCCGTCATTAGAAATTAGAGAAGGAGCCATTGATAGACTTGTAAATTTGTACAAAAAAGCTGTGTATAAAACAGGAGTAAGTGTAATATTTACCTTTTTTTTCTTAATTATTTTTATTATTTATTATTCTCAATATATATAATAGAGAAGGTACATATTATTAGTTTATAATTATCTATTAAATTTGTGTCTAAACGTTTTATGTTATTAATTAACAAAATTTCTATAAATAATTTTGAGAAAACAATTGTGGTAATGATTTGTTTATATAAATATAAAAAATATGTGTAATTAGTATACTTAATTCTAATATATTTAAAAAGCATTATTTGAGAGAAATTATTAAAAATTGCAGGGATTCATAACGGATAGTGGTGACGTTAATTTAGATAGAGTGCAGTTGATTATGTCTGAACTTGGTGAAGCAGAAGATGAAATTTTTAAGAAAAGACAACAAAATGAATTGGCTTTTAAACAACGTGAAAAAGATAAGAAAAAGAGATTAAAAGCACTTAGCAATTATAAACCAAAATGGATTCCTACAGGACAATTTGCACCTACGGTGAGTCTTATGTTTAATTCTTTATTTTGTTTCTTTTTTTTTTTTTCTTTAACATAAAATTAGAAATAATTTGTATTACGATTATTCTAGCCACTGGGTCAATCCAAACCAATTGAAAATGCACGTCATGAAGCTTATCAAATGCGTATGCAAAATAAAAATTATAGTACCAGTTCAACGGAAAATGCATCATTAAATCCAGTGCTTGAGATGATGCTTCGTCCTGAGGTTTATATTTATTTTTATGTACACTTTTGATAAATTAATATGATTCATTTATTTGTCAAATCGATTAACTCCATTAAAAAAAGAAAGGAGAAAAGAAAAATTAAAATTAAAATACATTGTCATATTATTTACTGTTAAACAGTCATATAAAATTGTATTATTTAATATTTTGAAGCTCTCTGTAAAAAGAGGATTATTTTAAATATGAAAAGTTAAGCATTGATCAAATGCTTTGGTAGTAAAAATGTTTAACCAAATTTTTCCTAAGTGGAGTTAATTGCTTTAATCTTTTTACAGTTTATATTGCTTACATTGATCATATTTTTTAAATGTATTATTTAATAGGGTAAGGGTAATACAAACAAACGCAAAACCGATGAATTAGTAGAAGATGATACAGACGAAGAAGAAGTAGTACATGATGAAGTTAGACTTTGGGAAGATGGTTTTAAGGATCGTTATTACGAATCTAAATTTGATGTATGTTCCGACAATCTTGCATTTAGGTAATCAAATAATTTTATTGATAATAGTTAATAATTTCAATTATAATAATATCCAAATGATAAACAGTAATATAATATTATTTGTATTATTTTACAGAAACAATGTAGCCTTACAGTATGTACGCGGTTTATGTTGGGTTTTACGTTATTATTATCAAGGTTGCGCCTCTTGGAAATGGTATTTTCCATATCATTATGCACCTTTTGCTAGTGATTTTATTAACATTGGTGGACTTTCTACAGAATTTGAAAAAGATACTGTACCAGTAAGTATATACTCCTTTTTTTTTTTTTTTGAGTTATATTTATATATAGATAGAAAAATGTATATAATGTTGTATCGTTACAGTGTCGTCCTTTAGAACAGTTGATGGGTGTATTTCCAGCAGCTAGTAGTAAACACGTACCAGAACCATGGGCAAGATTAATGAACGATCCAGTAAGTATTAAATATTACACATACGACTTTGTGATACATAAATTATTACAATTTTTCTATAAAAAAAAATTTATCAATTTCAGAGATCTCCTATTATAGATTTTTATCCAGAAGATTTCAAGATTGATCTCAATGGAAAAAAATTTGCTTGGCAAGGAGTAGCTTTACTTCCATTCGTAGATGAAAAAAGACTGTTTAAGGCTTTAGAGCCTTATTATGACAGTTTAACAGAAGCAGAAAGTAAATAATTACATATTTGTAAAAATACAGGATATGATAAAAGATGTATCTACTATTAATGATAACAATTTGTTGCGTGTGTTTCTTATTTTTCTCAGAGAAACGAAACATACGTGGAGATGATCGACTATATGTTGGTTTGGGAAACAGTGGATATGATTTTATAAAAAATCTATATATGAATAAAGGGGGATTTGACGTTGAACATCCAGTGTATATAGATGGTATGAGAGGTAGAGTATTGTTAGCAGAAGATTGTATTGGAGACGGAGCTACTTTACTTTCTCCGATCAATGGATTACCAGTGAGAAATAATAAAGTATATTGGTAAGTTTTCTTCACAAAGTGTAGTATTTTCTCTTTTTTTTTTTTTTTATAATTATATTTATCATTTTGAAATTATAATCTTTGTTTCATAACGTTATTTATTTTTCTGCAGTGTACGCTTCCGTGATCCAAAATACAAAAGTAGTTTTATTTTCTCTACAAAAAGATTGAAAGGTGTTATAGAGCCGCCGAAAGTTTTGAAACCTCAAGATTTCGATCAAATGAATCGTAACAATGGTAATCAATGGAGACCACAAATTGGTTTTACACCTTCTACACGTGTGGCATCTTTAAGTGAAGGTGGTCATCGTATGCTTGAGTAAGTTTCCTCTGCGATTGCAAATATTGATTATTTTAATCTTTCGTCGATTTATCGTTCGATTATATAAAATATATATTTATTTTCTAATTTTTATTTTTTATTTTTTTTTACAGTCATCACGCAGGTTTTAATAGAGCACTTCCGATGTATGGACACGTACCACCACCTGTAAATGCGTATCAACAACATCGACACCAACACCACCAGCAGCACCATCATCAGCAGCATCATCATCAGCAGCAGCAGCAACAGCAACAACAGCAACAGCAGCAATACGGTAAGTTTGATTTCATTGCTTGATAATCATTAACGCATGGGCTTGGGTGGGTGCATACGTGTATACGTGTATGCGTGTGTGCGTGTGCATGTGTCACGGAAGTCCGAGAGTGCGTTGATACTCGTCGCGTCGAGTATTATTCGGTTTAACAATGTGCCGAGATTATCGGAGTAGAATGAAAATAGTACTTTATAAACGTCGAGTCGTTATAGATGAGCCACGTGTGTGTTTGTCTGCTGGGTGGGTAGTAGGAAGGAACCCTCATTGTTTTTTTCCCCTCTCTTCTTGTAGCTGTCGTCGTACTACTACCTACGATCATCTCTGCCCTCTTTTATTGTTTTACGTTTTGGCCCACCCCTCCTTTCTTTCTAACGTTTGACAAGGATGGGAGGGAGTTAGAGAGGGAGACGAATAAACCTTTATCGTTTAAACGATGATCCACATTTTTTCAGGAAATTTATTTGTTTTTTCTTTTTCTTTTTTTTTTTTTTTTAATAGTAAAAAGAAATACGAATCGATGAATCATGAATATATTGAAATAAGAAGAAGAAAAAGAAGAAGAAGAAGAATAAGAAAAAGAAGAAAAAGAAGAAGAAGAAGAGGAAGAAGAAGAAGATGAAGAAGATGATATACTTTAAAGTTGAGTTTCGTTTGGGGTAAAGCGCGTGCGCTCGCGCGCATCTCATCCGTTCGGAGAACAGGGCTGCTGGAAGGAGTGAAAAAGGGATGTTGCAAGGCCGAGGGGTTCTCGTTCTGGATTAGCTCAAAGGGTAGTTCGTCACGTAGAGCGTGACTCCGGCCGTTTCGTTGTTTGGCACGTCGAGTCAAGCAACGGTTGTCCCCGACTTTCGCCCAATTATAAAACAAACGCGGTGCACTCTGTAATTATCCAATTAGCGGATGTACCTCTCTTTCACCCTCATACCCTTCTGCGTCACGATCGTTGTCGTTCTCGTCGTTCTCGTCGTTGTCGACGATTGCGTTCAACTGTACAAGTTCTATCCGCCGTTGGCAAAAGGGAAACAAATGCGGACAAACTCGTCATCGTCATTCACCATTCATTCACTTCTCTTATTTTCTCTTCTCGTCGTTATCGTTATCGTTATTGAAATACTTCTACAAATTCCATCAAAATAGTATTACACCTCTTCTTTCAAGACTATTTATTTGATTCTTTTTCTCTCTTTTTCGAAGTAGTCCTTTTCTTTTTTTTTCTTTTCACACCATCTGCATACTTTGAACGTATTTAAATATTTATTAGATCTATCTCTGTAAATTTAACCCTTAACGAACGAATGTGCTGTCATACTGGCGACATTTTCAATATTTTAAAATAATCACATTGCCGGCATGACCTGATAATTTAGAAAATCTATTAAATTTTTGCATTAATTGTTACGGTTACAATGAAAAACGGTCGGCAATTGTTACTGGATGCATTTTTGAACGTTCCTTTTCAAGCATTAAGCGAGAAAACAATTTTTTAAACGTTCAATAAAGTCATTTTCTGACGAGATATGTAATTATTGTATTAAAAAACCCTGTGTTTCATATATGGGATTGTTAGAAAATGTACCAAAATATACAAAGTATAAGTAATTTTATACAGATTAAATGTAAATTCATAAAAAAAAAAAACAATTTATAAATATATACATTTTTATATATTACATAATATAAATATATATCTATTGGTTTATTTCAAATCTGATTATTTTTCTTTAATTTTCAATTTAGTATTCATTTATATGGACACTAATTTGTCCATATACTACTTATTGTTATTAAAAATTTCAAAAAAAAAAAAAAAAAAATCCAATAAAGTAAAATTAATAATACACTTTTTCTTGGTCTAAAAATAAAGCACTAAATATCTTTAAAAATCCGTCAATTTACAAAAGTCATTATTCTAGTAAAAACTACGCTCATTCGTTAAGGGTAATATCTTTTATATATTTTTTTTTAGAAATCTCTGTTTACATTTTTAAATATATAATAAATTATTATATATATATATATATGGTTTCTTTAACACAGTAGGATCTATAATCAATTAGTCAGCATGATTGATTTGAAGGATATTTATAGAAATAGTTTATTTCAAATGTCATTCTTTGCCTTATTTTTATTTTTTTTTCCAGATTTAATGTCTACTAATACAGACAATGTCGACAATCTTGATGAAAATTTTACTTGTTGTTTATTATTATAATTTTCTTTTCATTCAAAAGAAAAGTCATGATTTTTGTCATACGATTTGATATATATATTTATTTTAAGTATTTTGTGTGAACAAAATTTATACAAAATTTATACAAAATTTATACAAAATTTATACAAAATTAATACAATATTTATGCAACAAAATTTATACAACAAAATTTATACAACAAAATTTATATTATTTTATAATAAAAAATATTTTTTACCTTTTTGGCCAATTATTGTAAAAGAGAAAAAAAAATATATATATATCGATCAATCGATCGATCGATCGATAAGTAATATAAATGATTTAAACGTAAAAATGTTTTCACAAAATTTTTAAAACCTTTTAAATATTAATTATTTGAACAATCTTTTACGATGTCTATAATATGATTTAATATTTTATTCTGTGTTATTAGACGTTTTTAAATAATATTACAAAAGTAATCATTATTTTTTTCAGAAAAATAATAGTTATTATCACGATATCATATCTTTGGTCACTTTCTTCCTTTCTCCCGCCCCCCTCCTCTTCCTCCTCCTCCTCCTCCTCCTCCCTCTTAACCCTGAAGAAGGGTGGTCGGCACGCGGCACTGTATCTGGCATTTACATCCCTCGGTAAATCAATCACGCACGCTTGCCCACAACCGGTCTAACGTTTTGTTTTTACGTTAAAGTCCACCATATATATATATAGGCACGCGCACGCGTGTCCTACAGTTCACGCCTCTTCGAAATGTCACAGTGTCAAGACCAAACTTCTCTCGTAATTCATCTTTCCACAAATTTGTCGGCCTTTGTATACTTTTCTTCGTCTTTTCTTCATTTTCTTTCTTATTTTTTTTATTTTCGAGACTTGAATTTCTTCGAAATTTGATGAATACTTAAAAAAAAAACAACACACACACACACACACACACACATAGGATCATCGAGGGATCATTTAACAAATATTTTGAAGGGATGATTATCAATGAATTTTAATATCATTTTTGTCTGGAAGGAAACGTGTGTGTTTATCGTTTTGAAAATTATGAAATGTTTATTATATGTGCATACTGATTGGTCAATTTTTCGTTATAGAAAATAGAATTCTCGTCTAACGAGGGTTTTCTTTGAAACATTAATTTTTTGAAATGTTTTATGGGATTTTACAAATATTGTTTTAATATAACGCAATTTCTTGTACCGTTCTTGAGAATTCTTGGAATTTTAACAATTAACACATTGAACCCCGGCCTCGATTTATTGCAAGGATTTATTTCTGCTTTTTTTTCTTTTTTTTTTTTTTTTACTTTTATATAAGCTTGTTTTGCGCATTGATGTTTTTTTCTTCTTTTGGTATTTGTCCGTCTTTATGTATTTGTTTAACTTTTAATAAAATACAAATTATGATCGGACAAAAACTTAGGTCAACAGTTACTTTGCAATAATGTATTTAAAAGTTGGTACTTGTTATTGTCGTTGGACAATAAGTGGTGGTGACATTTAATGTGATTAATTTTTATTAAATTATTATTATTATTATTACATTGTTGCTATCATCGATATCGATTTGTCTTTGTGTTTGTTTCGTAATTATAAGTTTTTGCTTTATTTTTCTTTTTTCTTTTTTTTTTTTTTTTTCATTGTAAAAAACATCAATTGTTAATTACCTTGAGGAAAAAAAATAAAAAATGAACGAACGTTGTGTTATACGAGAAAAGTTTTCGTATTATTATGTGAATTGAAACACACAAAGCGTTATATATTAACCGGGTTATATATTGAGGTTTATAGTACAGGTATCCCTCCAACAACACGGTTTCTTTTAACACGGTTTCGCTATAACACGATTCACAAATTGCGGTAAATACTCCAACAACATGGTTTTGTTATAACATGATTTATAATTGTGGGAACTCTCCTAGAACACGGTATCCTATAAAACGGTTTTATCTCAAAAAACCTTTTTGCAACACTGTACTTTTACAGCCGTGGCAAGGCCGTCTTAAAGATTATTATTATTACCGTCTTAAAGATACAATGTTGTAGAAAGTATTTCTTCTCATCTTCATGGCCTGAAAACAAATGTGTTTCACACTGTTGTGAACTGAAAAACTTCTCTCAAAAAACCTTTTTGCAAACACTGTACTTTTACAGCCGTGGCAAGGCTTACTGTCTTAAAGATACAATGTTGTAGAAAGTATTTCTTTTCATCTTCATGGCCTGAAAACAAATGTGTTTCACACTGTTGTGAACTGAAAAACATCAACGTTAAATGTGTGTTGGAAGAAGACATGGTTCTCTTCAGTTAAAATAAAAAAACGTACGTGAATCGTCACAAAATGAAATTGGTTGTATATCAGAATTTGTTAAATCAATTGGAGACGAAGGTTTTGTGGAAATGAATATTGTGGAAGTTCAAGGTTTATTAGTGGAAGAAGAAATTGACGAAGCGAATTTGATAGAAATGGTGTCTGAAACTGTAAATCAAATTGATGTTTGAGGATCACTAGCACTGATGAAGATTGTCTTGTTAATAAATTAACATTAAAAATATTACAAGAAGGCTTAAATTTAGTTGAAAATCTCGAATGATTTTTCTTGAATGTGCTAATCCTTTCAAAGAAAGGAACCGAAAATTCAAAAGGAAATATCAAAACTGTCTAACTGTATACCAAGAAATTTACAATGATCTGATAAGAAATAACAAGCAATGTAAAATTACAGATTTTTTAAAAAGGGAAGAAGATGTAAGAACTTAAAAAAAGAAAAACGTTCTGAAAGAAAGTCAAGGTGATATCATTCCACCGAAAAAACGTTCTCGGTTGAAATTAATTGAGCAATGACGACGAAGAAATAAATTAAATTAAAGTTGCGTTAAATTATAGGATAATATTTTTTGTTCTATATTGTTCATACATTTATATTGTTAATAAAAATTAAGTTGTTTATTTAAAAAAAAAAATATTTGTTTTTAAAAAATGTTCCGAACGTAACCCTCCTTTTTGCATTGGCTCTGGGTCTCAAACAACACGGTTTCAAATAACACAGCATTTTGTAGGAACCTATCTACCGTGTTGTTGGAGGGAGACCTGTAATTCAAACTATACCCCTTTCATCAATCTCAATACAAGTATTATAACGTTAAACTAGTTCAAATATTTCTGACATGTCTGACTTGATGTTATAGGAAATTACGATCTTTACTATTTAGGAGGTCCTCTTTTGATTCGATCAATGTGTCATAAATGAGGGTTTTTTTTTTAGATGACTCTGCAAGAAAAAAAGATTCCATTGGATATAGGTTGGGTAAACATCAAGGTATACGTCAACGACAAATTAATAATAATTTACCATAATCCCTTGAAGTCAAAAATTGTGGTTAGAAAAAAAAGTATTCTAATAACACACATCACGTATTGTAATTACTAAATGAAACCTTTTCAAATATGTGGGTCCCCGTATACTACAAATATTTTCTAATGATTTTTACAATATCGTTTTTAAAAGTTTCTAATATATATATATTCTGTAAGTATTTAAAAAATATGTCGTAAATTTTGTCTCTTTTGAATATCTTTATGCAATGTATATATGTACGACAATCGTTAATGGGGGGAACAAATTTAACTTGAATTAAATCAAACTAACCATATGTGTAAACTTATCCATCAATGTGTTTCAATTTTACCTCTTATGACTAAAAAATGTTGATATATATTAGATATACATCAAAAATATATATTATAAATATATTTTTATATTATAAATATTATATATATTTTTATTATATAAATATTATTATATATAATATAATATTATATAAATATATATATATATATATATATATATATATATATATATATATATATATATATATAATATAGAACAATTAATTTAATTGAATTACTAGTAAATTAGTTAATTTAGAAGAAATAATTTAAGAATAAGTAACGTTACTTTTAAACGTTACTTTCAAAGATCTAAAACCAATTAGAAACTCATTATATATAGTATATATATATTATATATGAACGAATATCTTGAAAATAGGACGTCATAAATTTTCTTCGAAGTATTTTTTATCAATTGTGTACGAATCGTCAAGACAACGAGCTTCGTGTAAGCAAGCAAGTAAAAGTGTGTATAGGGTGTACGTCCATCTCTTTCTTTCTTTTTCTCTTTCTCTTTAGTAGTATGGGGTGGGGTGAAAGGCGATGAGAAAAGAGAAAGAAAAAGTGGAAAAGAGGAAAGTGGAAAGAAGAAGAAGGAAGGAAGAAAGAAAGAAAGAAAGAATGAAAGAAAGAAGGGTCTCGTCCATCCGTCCATCTTCTCATCGTTGGGATGACAGGTGCCGGGCCCCTCGTTAGACAAATTAAGCTACGTTCCTGGGCTCTCGCCTCGTTGGTGGCAGAACGTTTCTCTGTCTCTATTCATACGTTCTTTATCTCTTCTCTCTGTCTCTCACGTGAGCTCGTTCGGGACTGGTTTCGAGTGGACTGCAAACACTCGTGCAGCAGCGGTAGCAGAGGAAGCGGTGGTGGTGATGGTGGTGGTGACGACGGCAGCAGCAGCAGCAGCAGCAGCACCAGGCACCAGCACCAGCACCAGCACCAGCACCAGTACCAGTACCAGTACCAGCACTAAGCACCAGCACCAGTACCAATAGTATAACAGCAAAATTTCAAGCATAACGAATCTTCCGCATGAAACTTCTTACAAGAAAAGGAAGAAATAATTCATTCGATTGTAGAAACTAATTATTTATTTAGGAACAAGTAACGTTACTTCTTTTTTTCTACATTGTTTCGTTTCATTATCTCAAAGAATATCACATTTCTTATCGTTATAGTTAATTCCATACAACGCGTAAAATATTAAATCACACGTTATACGATAATCTACTTATACTTATTTAGAAATTAGCGCAGAATCATTTTTATTTTAAATATTTTTTTTGCTTTATTACGAAAAAAAAAAAACGAAAAAATTACTATTATTAACAAATTTACTTACCTTAAAAACAATCAATATCATTTTTCAATATTTCCTTCGTTAGGATATATTAAAATTTCATTGAAAGACTCGTCCTGTGTTGTGTCTCTTTGAAAATGCGACATCTTATTGAAACGCGTTTAATTTATCTCGCGATAAATTACTAAATCGAAACGATTTAAATCGAATTTTTAGTTAAGTATGAAAATGACGTTTAAGGTTGTTATTTGAAAGCTCTTATAAATAGTACATATTCATATTTACGATGATGGCGTATACGTTTCGTACAAAAATTACCACCTCATCGATTATTTCTTTAACCACTACCGGGTGGCGAGTACGTCCGTTTACCATGTTTCTCTCTCTCTTTCTCTCGTTTTTCTCTTTCTTTTTCTCTATTTCTGTCATTCTCTTTCCGTGTCTCTTGAGAATTTACAAAAACGCCTACGCGAGGTATTACCCGTAATGTACGCGTCGTCCATTACACGCCATTATCCATCCATTAGTGCTTCGACGGTGAATTAAATGGTGGTCGAATCCAGAGAAGAAGAAGAAGAAGAAGAAGAAAAAGAAGAAAAAGAAGAAAAAGAAGAAAAAGAAGAAGAAGAAGAAGGGCCCTGCGATACGAACGAGAAGCTTCTTTATATTTGCTTCTCTCTCTCTCTCTTTCTCTTTCTTTCTTTTTCTCTGTCTTTTTCTTTCTTTGTAAAAGGAAGTAAAAAAGAACAAAAAAAAAAAAAAAAAGAAGAAAATAAAAGAAAGACGAAAGAAAAAGAATAAGAGGAAGAAAGCAAAATCGCAAGAGGAGACTACATCGAAGAGATAGTACGAGTTGACAGGAAGAAAGAGAGGAAGATAAAGGAGACGTAGATGCCGGCAGCACATCTTTCTTTCTTTCTTTCTCTCTTTATTTTTCTCTCTCTCTCTCTCTCTCTCTCTTCAAACGTTCATTCATCTTTAGTCTATTCATATTACTCGAGTAGAAGAGGTCTACCTGCGTAGCTATTTTATATGGTATACCTATTAAGGTATATAGAAGATTTATCATGATTTATCTTGAAAAATAGATGAGAATCAAAAATAACACACTAATAATAATAAAGTATACTAATTTTTCATTCTAATCGGTAAGATATGAATAAGTTGTATTAATATAATAGATTTTACTTGTGTTGACAAATTTTCAAAAAATCAAAACAAAAACAACAACATATATTACGGGTTACTCGTGAAGAGTGTTGTCAAGGTGTTAAGAGAGAGAAAGAGACAAGGAGAGAGGGTGACGAGCAAAGATCATAAATCGAGATTGAGATTCGAATCTAGATAGGATCGGAAGTCGCGTATCGATGATACCGATAATACTACTCGTGCAGGCGGCAGCCGCCTATGCTCTCTCTTCCTTTTTGGTTTGACGGGTTCGGGGATGGATACGATACGGTGTTGTATGGTGTGTGGTGTTGTATGGTGTGTGGTGGGTCCCTCTTTTCGCTCCTATCATGCTTTTCGCTCCTAGCGTGGGGCTGACGGGCGTCACCGACAGCGCCGCGGCTAATTTCCCCGGCATTGAGCCGCATTGTACTCTAAATCGGCCTTCTGCAGTTTCCTAAGCCACCCAACGAAAACCAACATAACAACGGACCTAACGTCTATGTATATATATATATATGCGTATATTCACATATATGTTTAACAGTTCACGTTTTAACAGATTTATTTTCAATGTGATCAAATTTATTCAAATTTGTCTAACTTTGTAATCTTTATTAAAAGTAACTCATTGAGACTTTGATTAAGGGGCATCATTAATGTGAAATTTCGAAACAAATCGAATTTTTATTCTTGTTTTTTTTTTTTTTGTATATTTCGATAGTCCCTAGTAGTAGCATGAGATATTGTTGTTGATAAGATTTGTCTTACTAAGGTAATTAATTTTCTTTTGATTTATAAATCTTAACAAAACAATTCGAACATTTGTCAATTATAAAATCATGGATTATAATAGATTTTCTATAAATTCTTTTGTGTAAATCGATCTTCCTTCACTTTTTTTTTTTTATTTAACTTTTTCCATTTACAATTAGTAAAATCAAAATACGCGTAAAAATAAAAAAACGTGTAACGTGTGCAACCGATTTAAGATTTGTTTTACTTTTTAACGGATTCGTGTGTGTCGGACCGGCTAAGAATAAGAAATCGCTCGAGGATGCGACGAGAATGAAGCGACTAGAAAAAAAGAAAAAAAAAAAAGGGTAATAAGAGTGAGAGAGAACGAGAAAAAAGTGTGTGAGAAAAAGAGAAAGAAAGTGAGAGATAGAATGAGAGGTAGTGAGTGAAAGAGAAGGAGAAAGAGATAAGGATAAAGATAGAAATAGAAATAGAGATAGAGATAGAAAAAGGGATGGATTAAGTGCAAGTAGAAGAAGAAGAAGAAGAAGAAGAAGAAAAAGAAGAAGAAGAAGAGAGATACCGAGACTCGAGTCTCGTTGAGAGGGATCCTCCCTATCGTGAAGGGTCCACCGCGTAGACAGTCTCACTAATTACGCCGCGCCTCATTAGCGTGGAAGCTCGCTCTCGCTTAAGGACACGTACGCCCACTACTCTCTCTCTCTCTCTCTCATTCTCTCTCTTTTTCTCTCTTATTCTTTTCCCTTTCCTTTTCTCTCTCTCTCTCTCTTTCTGTCTCTTGCTCGCTCTTCGGCTTCGTCAAAGATATACGGATTTGTTTCTCTCCCTCTGAAACAAGCGGAGGAGGAAAGTAGAGACCTCTGCAACACTCTTGGAATCGTCGGTGCAAAAGTTGGGGGTGTGGGGTGTGGATGTAGGAGAAGGAGAGGGGGAAAGGGAAGGGAAGGGAAGGGAAGAGAAAGGGGAGGGGGAAAAAGGAAGAAGTATTAGCAATTAGAAAAGTTCTTTCTCGTTCTCAGTATAGAGTAAAGTTCGAAGAGGTGCTTCTCTTATTAACACGGTTATAGATATGTTGTTTCTCTTTCTCTGTAATTTTTTATCGAAATACAATCGATTTGTTGGTTTTTTTTTTTATTTTCATTCGTTCGTTCGTTCGTTCGTTCGATCTTTCAGATTTTGTTTGATTTATTTCTTGTTTACTTTCTTATATTATTTATTTGTTTGTTTCTCTGTTTTTTTTTTCTTTCTTTTTGACGCGTTGAGTTTTTACAAAAGTTTTTTTTTAACGCAAAATTTAAAACGAGTCAAATTGAGAATTATAGAGAAAGCACAGACACACAGACGAGACAAAGTTGCTTTGATTATCAATTCCTCGGTTGACCGATTTTCAGATTCCGCAAGAGCAATCACCGATCCTTGTCCTGGTCAATCCTAGAGGAGCGTGAAATTCTATTAAACCGTCTCGATTTACAGAATAGAGAGGGTTGTTCGCGCGATTTCTAGTAGCGGTGGGATGTGGGATGTGGAAAGTGAACGTCTCGTCGTCGACCCCTTTAACGTTCGATATAGTAGAATCCAAAAGGGTCATCCGATTGATTCGTTTGAACTTTTACTTAAACCCTAAACTTGTCTTTCCACCCCTATCGTCAAATCGATATCTCGTCGAACTTTGATTTATTATAATGGCTATTTATTACTTATGCGTCATCGTTATGTAAGGACAAAGGGAGAAAAACAAAAACTTATCGAGAGATATTGAATCATTAACGATCTCGATTCGCGTAATCTTTTAATGTTTCTAGGGATAGATAATATATAGATATATATATATATAAAATGTAATAGTGTAGAATTTGCTAAATCGTGATCCTCCTCAATCTAGGGGTAACGGGTCTGTAGGAAATAAAATAATACCAATTTCCAGCAAATATTAATATAATTAATATATTATAATTATATTAATACAAAGTTAATATTATTATACTGTGAGCATTGATAATCGAGTTGCTGAAGAAGTCCTAATAAAAGGACGAAACGTTCTACAATATCAAAACAATACCCTATTAACACAAAATATTGAAAAATATTAAATACATGTGTATTTTTAATATTTTGTGCTACTAGGATATGTTCTGATTCTTTTTACTTGTCCAACTTCTTCCCTATGATACAAAGTTTGTATACATTTTATTTTGTGGACACGAAAAACAACTAATTCTTATATATATAAATATATTATTAAATTATATTTTGTTTTATGTAAATAGAATAGACTCGTGTAAAAATATTGACAAGAATATTAGTGAATTATATTATATAATATTCGATGATTATTTAATTAAGAAACAATAATTCTTTTATAATAGATTTATATGCTGTAGTAAGCACACTTGAAATAAGCTTTAAACGGTCGAGTCATTTTCGAATAGGCTCAAAGAGTCGAAGATGAGTGCGTCATCTTGAATTACATCTTCGTGATCTAGTTCGAAAACGTTTGCAAACGACTACTTTATACAAATGGGAATGCATCGGCATCATTGTTAAAGGACTGAACAAACTATTCTAAGGTTTTTCTTCGTTCGATATTCAACTACACATGAATAGAGAACCTTTTTCGTACCTTCTTTAATACATAATACCATATAAAAAGTAAATGGTGCGTATTTCCGAGACACAGAAGGGATGTTTAGGTTTTTCTATCTCTCTTTCTTTCTCTCTGTCTCTGTCTCTCTCTCTCTCTCTCTGAGTTTCCTTTTCTTTTTTTTTTTTTATTGTCAAGGATTACTCGGTACACCTGTTCTCTAACCTCTAATTTTCCTTTCCTCTATTATTATTCTCTAGTTTTCCTTTATTCGTAACATTTTTGTTCAAAGTGGTGCAATCGTTTCGTGCCATTCTTAATTTCCAAGAAACATAGATTTTTATTCATAGAAAATTATAGGAAGATTTTTCAGATTATATATATAGATAGATAAAGATCATCTTATTTTAGGATAAAAAAAATTATCATCTTAAATGTGATGTTCAAAATCTTAAAAACTAATAATTACTTTACAAGTAAAAGTAAATTAATCAAACATAATTCTTTTGAGAAAAAACAAAAACGTAAGAAACATTGAGATTGGTTTTTTATTTTTTTTTCAATATTCTTTCTAAATAGATAGATAGATAGATAGATAAAGAGAAATAGATAGAAGATCGTTTTTACGTGTGGTTAAGCGCTCTTTCAATTGCGTTAAGGAAAAAAAAAAAAAAGAAAAATCATCGTCGCGACCAAGAAAGATTTCCTCTTTACTTTTCTTTTTTCTTTTCTTTTCTTTTCTTTTTCTTTTTTTTCTTCATCTTTCTACGTCGGCCCGTTTCTTTCCCTTTCTTCGTTTTCATTCCAATTAACCTTGAAGCCACGAAGCGGCCAGGAGTCTCGCCGCAGGATGTGAGGGAGAACCAACGTATAAAGGGGGCAGTCGAATGAGATTAATTCAGAATCGACGACGAGTTTTTTTCCTCCCTCGGTACACGCATGCACGCGCATACGATGAAGTAGTAGAAGGAGATGGCAAGCAATTTCTCTCTCTCTCTCTCTCTCTCTTTCTTTCTTCAAGCATCAAGCAAAGAAGCGTACAAAGCTATGATTTCTTTTGAACCATCCGTTTCCTCTACCACTCCACTTTGGGAAAGTACGAGTAAAAAAAAAAAAGAAAAAAAAAAAACCATATATATATAAAATAAGAGGTTAAAATCAAAAAAAGAAAATAAATTCGGTTCCAACCGTACGACATTCATTTTCGATCGAAAGTACGAATATCGTTTTTTTTTGTTTTTATTTTTGTCGAATAAATTATTTATGTTTCGCGTTATATTTCATGATAACCGAGACAACCGAGTTACTCTTTTTATTTCCTCTCGATCTAGGGTAATATAGAGATCCTGTAGGAGAGATGCGCCATTCATATTCAGCTCATGTGTGCCATTGGCTGAAAATTTTGGTGGACCGCTTGAATTTATAATAATTTTATTCGTTTAACTTATTCAATTTTAATATAAATTGTTAATTATCATTAAATACAGTTCATTTCTTTATTTTTGTTTTATATTTGATGCAATTCATTATTTCATAATTATTTCAATGTTTAAATCATTCGCGCGCAAAATCGAGTTCCGGTCCACCAGCAATGTACATGGCGCATCCCTCCTACAGGATCCCTAGGGTAATATACTCGTTCTTTTTGTTTTTTGTTTTGAGTCTTGGAAATATTGTAGTCTTTTGTAAAGAAAATTGTTCGTGTTTATCATCTACGTAACCATATTCATATGATTTTCTACGATTCATCGCGCTCGGTTACATCTATAAGCGTTTGTACTCTTTCTCATCGGAAAATTCGAAGGGCATTTGTGTAATATCGAAAAACCACATGAGAAAGTGGGATGGATACCTACTCGAAATCCATGTTATGTAGTTTGGATCGTACGCGGTTGATGCTGTTGTTGATGGTGAAGGAGGTGGTGAAGGAGTAGTAGAAGGAGGAGGAGGAGGAGGAGATTCGAAGAAAAGGTGAACCTTCTTTGGGTACCGAGGGTGTGCTGCGCGGTTTTCCACCTCATTTCCGCGCGAGAACCCGAGGGACCGACCGATGCTAACGTTAACCTCTTTTTAAAGTACGACTTTCTTTTTTTTTTCTTCTTCTCCTTCTTCTTCCTTCATCTTTTTCTTTTCTCTCGACTTTTTCTTTTTCTTTTTTTTTTTTTTTTTTTAGCCCCTCGTTATATGCCTTCTTTTGCCAAGAGCATCGGGAACAGTTTAGGAGGATGATCCAACGAAATCGGATTTACAAGGCGTTGTTTGTAGCACCCTTCCTTCCATGGTGGTTACACACTCTACCACCGAGTTCATATTTTTCTCTTGTAATAAAAAGAAAGTGAATGAATGAATGAATGAATGAATGAAAAAAAAAAGAGAAGAAGAAAAATAGGAATAAGGGAAAATGATTCATTCCCTATTCTACCTTCTTCTTTCTTTTGAAAATAAAATTATATTTTTCATTCTACTTCTTCGTGTGAACAAATATATATATATATATATATATATATGAGAAAAAGAAAAATGAAGAAGAAAAAAAATAGAAATATTAAGAATAGATAAATGTTATTTTTATCTTAGATAAGTTTCTTGTTCCTTTTTAGCTGTTACAATGTAGAGACAAGTTAGTAGAACAGTGTTCCGACAAGAAACGGAAGTACAATAACCGGAGGCACGTTCTCTTTTTTTCTCTTCGATTGGCAGATCCATGACGCGTCTCGATTACTTTACCGCAGTGGTGGTCGGTATCGTGTTACGGATCCGGGCAAGCTCTTTTACCTCCTCCGTCCTTTCCAAAGAGAACAGAGTGCAATCTAGTTTTCGTCCCAACGACTTGTTGACCCATCTCTCGGTCTCCTTTACTTTCGAAGGATCTAATTTCATCGTTTCTACGACTCGACGCCTTCGAAATGGTGTGACTCGTCGTCAACAGGTTTACCCACAGGACTTCCTGGAATGCTGTAGATTTTTCTTAGAGGATCAAAATTTGTCTTTTTCTTTTCTTTTCGTTTATTTTCATTTTACTTCTTTTCTATTTAACAATTTCGTTCAAGTTCAATAATACATGTACGGGATTGGTTAATAATTGTTTACATCCTGAATATTCGACGTTATTAGGATGAACCGAAAAGTTACGTGCATTTTTTTAAATTAATTTTTTCCAAAGTAAATTTTACAAAAAAAACAATTCATTATGAAGTTTATAACAGAATTTGTAATACAATAAACGCACGAACTTTTGGTTAACTGTAATATTTGTAATTATGTGAACAAATGTTTGATATGGAACTTGTGCGCGTATGTCATATAGAACAGGGCTGGGGGTATATCGTGGCACCTTTTTTTTTTTTGCATAGCTGGGTGGTACAAAATAAATTTCAATGTAGTCTTGTGATAAGATAATTTCATTGAGTTATCAAGCGAAGTCTCATTCAAGATTAAATGTGATAGTATATATGTTTTATGAAGTCAGTGGTTGACTTCGGCTGTCCCCAAACCAGTCCGGGACTGTTGTGCACATTACTTCGGACTGGCCGGCATGTCTGATCATCCTCTAAGTTTGTTGGTCAGCCTTCTAGGCATCCGTCCATTCATTTTTGTTTAAGTACGTTCGTCACATAACGCGTCATGTCATTCCACTTTTCCTGGTCCTGAATCATAGCGAACATTATATTGTCTGGGGTCTGATCTCCTGTTCTGGTTCGTAGCGTCCGTCTGACGTCTGTCCACCGCGGGCACACGAAAAAAAGTATGTCCGCAGTACCTGCACGACGGGGACGTTACTTTCCCCATACGGTACAGGTACCTACGGAAGTATCCGTAAAATTCTGATTACTTTTACGTAAACGAAAGATGTTAGAAATTGTGATCATTTGCGTTAATGTGAAACAATAATTTTCGTATCGTTAAAATACGTACACATGTTATTATCTTTGAATTGATTTTAAATAATATGCTTCACAATAGTTATTCGTTGTTTCATATTTTCTAAAGTAAAATATGTATTCATATTTTCTGTTTATATTATTATGAAACAACGGAGAGATATTCAAAGTGGATAAAGTTATTTTCACATCCTGTATACAGGTAATCTTTCTGTAACACGGTAGAATAGATTCATCCTACAGTTAATGAGAATTAGATGAGACCGAGAATTCATTATTTTAAGATAATTTACTTTATAAATATATGTTAAGTAAAAAATCATGATATACAGTGCAGTAAGAAGTATAATTTTGTACAAAGGTTTGTCACAAATTAATAATGATGATTATGATGATAATGTTAATATAATGAAACCGTATTATAAGATGCCATGTTGTAGGAAGATTTTTACGCAATTTATAAATAGTGTTATAGCAAAATCGTGTTACAGAATGCCGTGTTGTATAGAGAGATTACCTGTATTTACTTTTACAACCATTGGACAATATCTTTTTAAAGCGAATTAATTTACATATATGTATTATATTAACATAGGTATAGAAAAATATATTGTATCATCGTATATTTTAACGGAGAACCAAAAAAAAAAGCGACTCTCGATTTAACTTTTAGAAGAAGAAAAAAGAGAGAGAGAGAGAGAGATAGAGGAGAGATAGAAGCCTGCCACCTTCGTGCACACCCGTACTCTCAAACTTAACTCCAGTGCCTTCGAAGAGCTCTTGATCTCGCAATCCGTACGAAAGTCTTGCGGCATATAGAACGAGAAGAGAGAGAGAAAGAGAGAGAGAACGTGGTGGTGGTATGGATAGAGAGTAGGAAAAAGGGTGGGAGGGTGAGTAGTAGTAGTAGTAGTAGTAGTAGTAGTGGGGTTAGGAGGGAAAAGAGAAGAACCGAGACGCGATATCCCTCTTCTTGGTGTTGTAGCGTTTGGATGAGAGAAGTCGACAACGACGGCAACGACGACGTTGCTGAGGAGGAAGCCGACGATTCTCTTTGTAAGAGCGCGGATTCTGATGGGTTGCGGAGAACAGGAGGGAAAGGAAAGAGTGGGAGAGAGAGAAGGGGGGTGGACATATTTACAACGAGAAAAGAGGAGAAGATAGATGGTAGGAGGAGGAGGAGGAGGAGGAAGGAAAAGGAAAGGAAGAGAAGGAACTAAAGGGAAGGGGTGGGTGGCCATGGAAGAGGCACGAGGTATAGGACGATGGGTGTGAAGCATCCTCGACAGTTCTAGGATACTCCTTGCTCGGTATCCTGGGGTCCTCGGTGCACAAGGACCATCCTCGGTCTCTTCCTCTACTACTTCGCAATGTACCTACTCTTCTTCCTCTTCTTCTTCTTCTTCTTCTTCCTCTTTCTCTTCTTCTTCTTCTTCTTCTTTCTGATCTTGACTCTATCCTTCTCCATTCAACATGTTCTATGTTTCTGTCTTCCTCTTGTTTTCCTTTTCATTGCTCACGCACTCGCGTAACTAAATTCTCCTTTGGATTTCAAACATTCTAATATTCTTCTTTTTCTTCTTTGGATTTTTCTTTCTCTTTTTCTCATACATACACAGAGAGAGAAAGAGAGAGAGAGTAAGCTTATTTCGTTCTTTTATTTTTTACCATTTTCTTACATTTTCGTAGGTAATTAGCTATTTGTCTATTTGATATGTGATTTATTTTATTTTATTTTATTTTATTTTATTTTATACATTTTGCGTAATTATTGAGTTTTTCTTTTATTTTTGTTTTAATAGAATTTTATATTTTAATATCCACTTTAGTTACTTGTTATCTTTTATGAGAAATGAATTGTTTTACTATATAAATCGAATTGTTTTATACATAATAGTATGCGTTAAATATTTATACTATATTTTTACTTATTTTTAGCATGAATGTATAATATATACTTACTTAACTCTTATATTGTGATTGACCGTATTATATAAATTGAGGTTTATTATACAATAACCATGAATAGGTCACTATCATTCGACTATCATTATCAAATATGGGGAGGAAAAAAAGGGATTTGATATTAGACTTCAGTAAAATATAATAATTCAAAATAAACTTATATATATATAGATTCATTTATTATTTATAATATTTAAAGTCAATCAATTGTTATTAATTTATATGATGAAAAATATTTTAAGCTATTTTCAATGAAAATGATTTTCTCTGTTTTCGATTAATTGAAGATTATTTAGTTTTATCGTATTAAGTGTAGAGAAATTCATTCGATAATTTTTCTTTCTCTCTCTCTCTCTCTCTCATAACTTTTATATATTGAAATATTAACCGTTATTTTGTATAATCTTATACCATTTTTATACCGAGTAACTTATAAATACAATCCCCGTAAAATCGTAATACTTTGTTCTTCATGACATCTTCGATGCATACATTTGAAACTTCTTTAAACAACGTGAAGCATACCTATGACAAATAATGTTGCAAGGCCCAAAATAGATGGTAGGATTCGTCCTGAGAGTAAACTGCGTAAAAGAGACAATTTTTTATACTAAGTGAATGTGTCCCATGTGGGCCTAAAGCAACGTGTGTGGTAGAACGTTGTCATATTGCAAAATAACGTGCCTCGTACCGTCGTCCGATAAACCATCGTTTTCATTTCAGTTCATTAACATAAAGTGTTAAAACTGTTGTTGATATAGTAGTCTGTATTTATTGTTTTACCAGATAGAAATAACCCATAATGAATGATATTTCGGAAAAATCCTATCGTACATAAAGTAAACCTTTTCTTTTTGCAAAAATGAATATTCACTTTAAAATCGTTGATAATACTTGTTACGTGTTTTATAATTAAAAAAAAAAAACAAAAACAAAAACCTTCCTTTCTCTAATACCACACAAATCGTATCAGTGTAGTTTCAATGGCTGATGGTTTTTCATTTTTGAAAAAGCATGAAAAAAAAAAAAAAAAAGCATTCTCTCTTAATGACGCGAATGATTCTTCCGATAGACCAATAGAATTTGTACGTGGTACGTTAACACGTAAGTGATGGAAACTTTTTATAAACCGACAGAACGTTCTTTTATAGAATGCAATATTCAAATAGGTGTGTTATAAGAAATTATCGGGTGAAAACGAAGTGTAACGATAGTAGTTAATGATTTAAAAAAAAAAAAAAAAAAAAAAAAAGAGGAAACATCGGATTAATTTCTAAGTATATAATATAGATATAATATAGCATATTAAAGGAAGGAAAAGGTCGAATCTGCCGATCGTCGTAGCCCTTTTGGACGGCACGGGCCAGCGCTACTGAATCTCTTCACAGGTGCACAAGTAGCTGTGTTGATTTATTTGATAAATGAGTAGTGGATAGGGCTTAAAGCGGGTGAGAGCGAGTGAGTGAGTGAGTAGGTGAGTGAGTGAGTGAGTGAGTGTACGAACAAGCTAAAGAGAGAGTGAGAGAGGGAAAGAGAGAGAGAGAGAGAGAGAGAGAGAGGCCTCTCCAGCGGAGAGTCCTACAACGCTGAGCGCACTACTCTTTCACTCTTCTGCTTGCCTCCCTCTCTACACTTTTTTTCTCGCTCTCTCAAATCAAACGTAGCACGAGAGTTGGACCAGTATAGGTCCCAAGAGCACAACTTGAACGCTCACCGGGCCGAGTTTGCACTTTATTTGCCTCTGCTGCCTTGCGCTTTCTATTATCCATATTTTTCGTTCGAGTTCAGGTTGAGCTGGTTTAATAATAGTGGGGAAAAAGTTCTACGCCCCCCTTCCTCCCTTCCTCCCTCCTCAGATAGGAAAATCTTATCTTAGTAAATTCAATTTTTATCCTCTTACGAGACAACATTTCTGACATTAGCTGTATTAATAAAAACGGTTCATTAATTATTAAAATCGATCGTATGAATTGATGAAAAATTATTCATCCGAATTGTTGTTTTTTTTTCGTTTGTTTTTTTTGATTTTTTAAGAGGGGTACTTCGTTTATCGTGTAATTTCTAATTTGGTCGTTTATTTAAAAACAAAAAAAAACACACACACAAAAAGAAATGTGAAGCATAGCGTCGATGGTTTTAGTTTAGTCACGACGATTACGAATATCGTAATCCATTGAGAATTCGATTTAATATCGACTAGAGATGTTTATTGGATTTTTACGAAGTCTATATATATATATGACTAACATAAGATAGAAATATATTTTTTTACTTTTGCCAAGCATAAATTACCTACCTACCTATATATATATATATATACGTTTCTCGTATCTATTAATTCTATGTATAGGAATTTTTTTTTCTCAAACCCCCTCTACCCTACTCCTCCAGTATTTTCATTCCTCTTTTTCATTTGACAAAATGCTTAAGTATTGACTTTTAACGATAGTGCAAAAGGAAGAAAAAGATTCGGTTTAACGGGTCGTCGTGTTTAAACGTAATCGGTAGTCCCGTACAAATTAGGGACGAACGTTCCTATTGTTTCTGAACAATATCAGTAGGATTTACCCTTGTTGGTGGTATATACAGAAACGTTTGTCTCTCTGGTTGTCCGTAACTCCTCTCCTCCATTAGGTATACATGTCTTCCTCTGAAGCCAATACTCGAGCGTCTAGAATATCGTATTGAGGAGATGAGGTACGATTTATTCGACAGAAACTGGAGATATAAGGATCGTTCGTTTCTTCTTGAGAGAAGATCCCAAGTCGGTTTTCAACAAGAGTTGAACAGAAAGAGAGAGACAGAGAGACAGAGAGAGAGATAGGTTGCTTGGAGACAATATTTTTCGGTTTGGAGAGACAGGGAGAGGAGAACAAGTTTTAAAGAGTGAGAACGATAGCTATAAAGAGAAAGAGAGAGAAAGAGAGAGAGAGAGAGAGAGAAGAAGAAGCATCGGAATCAGCGTTTCTCTCGTCATCGTCGATGAATAATTAATGGGATTAATGAATTAAACATTATCCGTTGGCGAAAGAAATTCTCAAGTGAGTACGCTGCTGCTGCTGCTGCTGCTGCTGCTGTTGCTGCTGTTGTTAAATATTGGCTGTGTCGTAGTTTCATTTTAAACATCTCTCGAATGATCGTCCGGTATTTCATGGGGGTTGAGAGTGGATAGTGAAAGAGAGTACCAAATTGATATTACCATTTGAAGTCATATTCTTGAAATATGTATACAATAATAAATAGGAGGCCTTCACTAGGAAGAGTGTTTTTTTGGATTTAAAATAAAGGAACATACAAAATAGGATAAGCTTGTACAATTGAATTCCTTATTATTCGATACGATTGGTTGGTTATTGGTTAACAAATGATAAAATCACTCTTTTACTTTTTATCTTTTTCAATGTAATACTTTTAACGAGAGAAGAAGAAGAAGAAGAAGAAGAAGTAGAGGAAGTAGAGGAAGAAGAAGAAGAAGAAGAAGAAGCAGGTTGTTCGAGGCGCCGATAAAGGCGTCAGATAAGGCGCCGTCGTTGATTGGATCACCGCGAGAAATCGATATACCTCGACCCCCCTCGTCTCTCTCTCTCTCTCTTTCTCTCTCTTTTACAACGAGAAGAGGAGGTCCGCCAAGAGAGAGTGGCCACCCTCCGACGTATTTTCTCTCTCTCTCTCTCTCTCTCTTTCTCTTTCTCTCTCGTTTGCTTTCGCTGTTCGCGTTCCTCCTTCTGGGCACCGGTAGAGAGAAGCATCGTGGTGGCTGCCTGCCTCCAATTTCCCCCCCGCGACGTGCTCCTGGAGGATTCTCGAGTGGCCTCTCATCGCCCTCCGGACCATCCAACCGAGCTCTGTCCGGCAGTCTCCATGCCAACACCCGCTCGATAAATTTATTGGTCGCTTCTGACACGAGTGTACCCTGCTTCTATCTTTCTCTCTTCTTCTACCACTCTCTACCTATTTCTCTCTCTCTTTCTCTCTCTCTTACTTTCTCACTCTATCTTTCTTTTTTCCTCCCTCGTATATTCCCTCGTTTTTTCTTTCTTTCTTTCTTTCTTTCTTTCTTTCTTTTTCGTCTTGTCTTGTCGTGTTTTTCTTGGAAAAGACTTTGTGCGTTAAATTGCAAGAAGATGCTCTAGCGATAAACGCGAGACGTATTAGTAAAAAAAAAAAAAAAAAAAGATACTTACCTAACTTTCGTTCAATTTATGTAAATATTACCATTTATGGAAATATGATATATTATATATTAAAAAGAATAATAATAAAATAATAATAATAAAGAATGTTAATAGTTATCAAACAAGGAAAAAAGATTATTTCGTTCATCTCTCATCGAGCGTATAGATAAATAAAATAAAATAACACGGTACCGAATATACACATATATATATATATATAGAATCGAATGAGCCATAATAAGTAATAGTAAAGATTTGTCTTTATCTTTCTTCTCCCTTTCCTATATACGATGGATGGTTACTCTCTCGTATTATATCGCGAAATGGGGTTCAAATCAATCCGACTTTCCCCTTTGCGAAATTGTAAATAAATTAGGAGCCGAACGATCAGAAGAGTCAACACGTTACTCTCACGAGCCCGCGCTCGCGCGCGTCGAGTTGTTCTCTTGCGTGTATCTCTGGTATACATACATACATATATATATATATGTGTACAGAAGATATATACGTCTATACATAATCATATATAAGTGTGAGACGATATCGTAGGTGTATTATTTGCGTGCGCGATCGCGTGCTCTTCTAGAAACCCGTACCGTAACGTTAACGTAGGGACGCACACGCGCATGTAATTTCTTGCGAAACAACGCATGCGCGATAGAAGAGGTAGACGAGGAAGTGGGAGAGAGAGAGAGAGTTAGAGAGAGGGTAGAAGAGGCGGAGGAGAAAGAGGAGGAAGGAGGGGGGAGGTGGATGAGGAGGAGGAGGAGGATGACGATGGTTACGTAGCAGGGTGGAAGGAAGTGTGGGTGAACGCGGTAGGCGTGCGCAATGAGCGAAAGGTTGGTGGAAGGCGCGAGGGAGATTCGCCACGCCGCGTCGCACTGCTGGGGCGGGTAACGGACGTGGGGTGAGTGTTGGAGGAAGAACAGGAGGAGGGGTAGGGGTAGGAGGAGGAAGAGGAGGAGAAGGGTGAGTAAGAGTGAGAGAGAGAAAGGGGGACACAGACGACGTACCAACACAATCTCGATGCGTTTATTAACGCACGTTGCACGGTGGGGTGAGGGGAAGAAGGTGGTAAGGGGGCTAGGGGGAGGGTTTGCTGTGCCAGCATCATCGGCTGTGCGGCAAGCAGCAGTAGCAGCAGCAGCGGTAGCAGCAACAGCAGCCAGCTAGGTTGGCAGGCAGGCAGGCAGGCAGGGTCAAGTGTTTCTCTCCGTCCTCGTCCGATCGTCGCTCTTTCCCGCTCCTCTCCTCTTCTTCTATATACCCTGCCTTTACCCTCTACACTACCACCCTATACCATATATACACCACCTTTACCCCCGTCGTCGTTTCACCACTTGGAAAGCTTCTGTACCGCACCAGCAATCCGTGCCGCAACTTGCTACACCCACCGAACGAAATTCAATGTCCTGTCTACCGACGTTGCACCCTTCTTCATCTTCTTCTTCTTCTTATTATTATTATTATTTTTTTTTTCTTCAAGGCTATATCCCTTTCTTCTTTTTTATTTCGGAGTTTTGCAGTATCGATAAAAAAAAACAAAAATAAGAAATCTTTTTCATAGATAGATTCGTTTTTTACCTGTTTTCGTTACTACTACTATTAATATTTGCACTATAAAGATGGAAAGATTTATATATATTAATATTTGAAGAAAAAGGTGTAGGTTTTGAAAAGTAATCTCGAGTGGCCGATGTGATCATTTCGCGTATAAATCGAAGTACTTTTTCTTTTATTTTTTTAACCCTTATTAAGGCTTATACTCTTCTCGAATTTCATCGGCAATTGAATCGTACGATGATCGTAACAATTTCATTGGAAATAAACGAAAATGTCGGTCTATACATAAATAATACACAGCAGTCGGTGCTAGTAGAAAAAGCGTAAAAATAAGCAGGGGAAAAAAAGCATGACAGAATTCGACAGGAATGCTGTTGCTGTTTACTGTTGCTACTGATACTGTTGCTGTGCTCTTCTACACGCAACCTAGCGTTTTTCTCTCGAGCATTTTTGCTTCGTCGAAAGAAGAACGCTTATGAGAAAAACAGAGAAAACGAAAGAAAGAAAGAAAGCAAGAAAGAGAAAGAAAGCGAAAGAAAGGATATAAACGTCTCTCCTTTTCGTTTAGTTTCGCTGGCTGACTCGTCGAGGCGCTAGAAGGGCCATTTTCGAGGGCCTTCGTTTCCAGTGGCTAAAGAGCAGAGAAGATATCAAGAAAAAAATAAAGATAAAGAGAGAGAGAGAGAGAGAGAGAGGAAAGGGGAGAAAGAGAAGAAGAAGAAGAAGAAGAAGAAGAAGAAGGGGGGGGGGGTGAAGTTACAGAGAAAGAAGGAAAATCTTTCCTTTTATTTCTTTATTATTTTTTTTATTTGTTTCCCCCGTTGTCCAGGTTCTCTTTCTTTTTCTATACTTATCTACTTCGAAAGAGAGTCGTGCAAGAAAATTGCAGGAAAAAAATCCGAGACAAACGTTGATTCGAAAAGAGAAAGATAAAAAAAGTTTTGACTCGGTGGTGGACGATAATCGATGAAGGAAGGAATTACTTTCTCGAGTCTACTGGTAAATCTAACTACTACTGGTTTTATGGAAAGGGTTGGGAAAGAGGGAGAGAGAGAGGAAGAGGGCAAGGGCGGGAAAAATCTTTTTATTTCTTTTCCGTGCCCTTTAATCGTCGTAGCTCGTAGCAGAGCTTTTTATGGTCACGAGTTTCATCGAATGCGCGCTGGATCGCAAAAGATGGAAGAAGTTAAGGTGGGAAAAAGAAAGAAGAGAAGAAGAAGGAAAGGAAGGAAGAAGAAGAACGAGGGAATGGTTGGAACGGGGGCGAATATGACGAAAGGGCCTAGGGAACAAAGACGTCAGAAATCGCGCGCGAGTGGTACTCGGAAGGTAGTAGTACTATACGCCATTTTGACTCACTCAGCTACCGTTTTTCTCTTAAGGACGCGTTCTCGCGCCCAACGTCGGTTGCACTTTAACATTTTTCTCATGAAATTTCATTTATAATACGTCATGTTTTTTACATTTATTTATTTTAAAAAAGAAATAAATCAAAATTCATTTCTAATATATATATATAGTTACGAGATAGTTAGGAGATTATCAAAATCTCGGGGAGGGGGGAGAAGGGGTTAGGGTCACAACGTTGACTTATCTTCTATAATTTCGTTTGATCTATATGCAAGTAACTCGTTAACCTTGACCCTACGTTTCTCTAACCTCCTCCCCATTTCCCCCTGTTCTTTCTTTTTCGTTTCTCTCCCTCTCTCTCTCTCTTTTGTCTTTTTTTTTTTTCATTTCTTTTTTTTTTTTTTTATTATAGAAATCGCTATCCTTTCGTCTCTTACACAAACATTATTCTTCTTGAGTCTTGCCTCTGGCCTTATATGCTTAGGTGGGTGTAAGTAAACATTGTACAGCACGTGTAAGTAAAAGGTAAGCTAAATAAGCGACTCTTTCCTCTCTCTTTCTCTCTTTCTCTCTCACTCGCTTTTCTCGCTATCTCTTCTTCTTTCCCTTTCCTTCCTTCTTTCTTTCTTTCTTTTAACTTCTCTTTCTTTCTTTTTTTTTTTTCTTTTATGTGCTCGGATACGCGCTAGTAGAAGCGTGTACAAAGTGTCTCTTAACCAGCAATGTCTGGCTTTTCATTCGAGTTACTCGGTTGGCCATACTACTACTTTTTTCTTTTTTTTTATCTCATTCTTTTTTCCTAACTACTCGACGTAGATGCGATAAAAGAATTCCAATTCTTTCTTTTGAAATAAAAAAAACGAAGATGAAGAGGACGAAGAAGAAGAAGAAGTAGAAGTAGTAGAAAAAGAAGAAGAAAATTCCTACTTTTCATTTTACTTACTAACATCTTCTTCTATCCGTTATACAAATGTTCACGTCGTATCTACCTATCTACCTACCTATCTACCTATCTACCTATCTACCTATCTAACCTACCTACCTACTTTTCGATCTAGAAAACAAATTTTATTATTCTTTCGTATATATAGAATTACATTTCTCAACTTTCTTAGTAGTCACATCACGACAATAACATAAACAATAATAATAACCATTACGTATTTAAAAAGATCAAAGTATAGAAAAAAGAAGAAGAAGAAGAAGAAGAAAAAATAAAAAAAAAAAAGAAAAAAGAAGGAAAGAGATTAATTCGTTCTAGTTGATATTGAAAAGTTTTTCAAGTCTTTACATTACAGAGGAAATACTTACGACGTTTCTCAATAAGTTTTGTAGAATATTCGCGTTGGCCATATCTTCTTTTCCAGTTTTCCTTTTTTCCTTTTTTACCTTTTATTTCTTTTTTTTTTTTCCTTTTTTTCTCTCTCGTAGAAACGAAATCGGTAAAAGAACAAAAGAGAAGAGAATAGAAGAAGGGAAAAAAAAAGCGAGGGAGAAAAAAATGTGCAAAGCAATATTCGAAATGCGCGGGGGTTGAAGGGGGAAGGGGGAGTTTGGGTAGGGAGGGAGGGAGGGAGGGAGGGAGGGGGAGGAGGAAAAGTTGGTTGGCGGGTAGGATACGAACAGGAAAGTGTAATTTCAGTTTGAAACAGGAACGGCAGAGAGAAAGAGCGAGCCAGAGAGAGAGAGAGAGAGAGAGAAAGAGAGAAAGCTCGCGAGAGAAAGAGAGAAAGAGAAAGAGAAAAGAGAGTGAGTCAGTGAGTGAGTGAGTGAGTGAGTGAGAGAGAAAGACCGACCCACATCGAGGTTTCGAGTGTTTGTATTGCTGACGCGGCGATCCAATCCAATCCAATACCCATACCAGATAGGCTGTTATATATAGTACAAGCGCATGTACCTACGTAAATATCTATATCTATATATATATATATATGAACGAATGTTTCTGTCTGTCTGTCTGTCTGTCTATCTGTTTGTCTGTCCCTTTTTCCTCCCTCTTTCTTTTTCGTCATGTCCATGTTCATTCTCATTGAATCTTTCTCTCCGATTTCCAATATAATTTTTTCGTGGTTGGATACTCTGGTAAAAGTGCGTTTCCTAGGATCCATCCACCATACTATTCGCACTGATATTCATAATATTATTATTATTTTTTTTTTTTTCGTAGTTAAATCGATCTTAAAGAAAATGTTGTTTCTTTAACCCTTCGAGTGCTGAATACTTTTATTGAAAAAAATTTTTTTTTTTTTTATAGGAACGGAATAATTAATTTATTATTTAATCAGATTCTAATAATAAATTATATGTAATAATAATAATAATAATAAAGTTTTTTCTTTCTAAAAATATATATTTCATTTAATTAATATAAACGTTACATTATATTATTTTATATTAATATTAACAGAACAAAGTAAGTATATATATATGTATGTCGAACGATCACGTTAGTAATTTTTATCAAACGCATATATGCGTTCATAGTTCTCAAAGGGTGTTAATTTCAAATGTAACTTTTACTATTTGCGAACTCACGCCAGTTAATGTAATTTATTCTTATAGCAAAAAAAAAAAAAAGAACAAGAAATAATGAAAGAATTTTTTCTAATGGGAAAATCACACACACATATATATATATATATATACACACACACACACGCAAAATATACGATTATATTTTATTACTCGTAACACGAAAGGGTTTAATTTCGTAAATAAAGACAAAGAAGAAAAAAAATAGAAGAAGGGGGTGAACTGGGTTCTAGGATGAACGGTTGTGTTGTGTTGGGGTGGGTGGGGGTAGGGGTACATTATTTAGTAAAACCGGTAACGATTTTGGTGCAGCTCGATGATTTCGAGAAGGGATTGGAACGATCGGACGTTTGCGTCCCGTTCGTCTCCTATTATCATAAACGTAACAATAACGAGGGATGATCCGACATGTAAACTGTTAAACCCATCCTACTCCTCTTTCTCTTCCTCCTCCTCCTCCTCCTCTTCTTCCAACATTCTCTATCCTTTTTCGATCCCTATCCTATCCTATCGCTGTTACACTCGCTCGTGCTTTCGAGGTGAGCCACGGGGGTACGACGAGGGGTGGGGTGGGTGAGGATTAGCGTTCGGGTTCCCGTTCACTACGTATTACTTGGAATTCACTGGGGGGATGTTATTGTTGGCCAAAAGAGAGAGAGAGAGAGAGAGAGAGAGAGAGAGAGATAAAGATAAAGAGAGAACGAATGAGGGCGAGAGTGAGAATGCAAGGAGAAATACGACGGAAGCACAACACAACACAACGGTTTTACCTACTGCTACTAATATACTAACAGTAGTAGTAGTAGTAGTAGTAGTAGTAGTAGTAGTAGTAGTAGTCAGAGAGAACAGGGGACCGTATAAACTGGCGTGTACGAACGACGAACGAGTAAGACCACCCCTTCGACCCTCGATAATATCGACGCTGTTTGCCGCCTCCCATTAGGAACTCGATTGAGCCAAACTATACGCTTATCGTGCGTCACTGATAATCCGTATTCCGATTTACTTCATTGCGGGCTCCTATGTAGTTTTTGTTCTTTGACAAATTTTTCAAACGTGAAAAATACATATTTATATGTATATATGATTGATTTTTGTTTTTTTTCTCTCTGGCTTTTTTTTTCAAAAATAATACCCATCTGTTCAATCAATTTTCTCTCGTTTCAACTTTTGGATAAATAATAATTGAATTTATTCTTATTTTAAATTTGAAAATTGATTAAATACGTTTCTATAATTGATTTGAGATCGGAGACCATTTGTTGTTTATTTATTTATTTATTTTTTTTTTTTTTAATATGTAGATATATGTAAGAAATATGAAAAAAAAAAAAAAAAAAAAAAAACAAGTCGTTAACGATGTCGCGTGTAGTCGTGTTCAATCGAATCCGTAATTAGTTAGAAAATCTTAATGAAAAATGATCGATATTTTCCTTTAGTACAAGAGAACACATCAAACGAATATCATCACCCATGCTACTTCTCAAACCATCATTCTCCCCTCTCCTCTCCCTCCTACCCCTCCCCTCCACCTTCCCCACTTAGCATCGTTTCTCTTATTTCGAATTCCCCTTGACTCTTTGCTAAAGTGCGCGATTTCGCATTTCGCAAACGGACTTATAAATATTCACAAGAGTAGTAGTAGTAGGTAGTAGTTAAAGAAGAAGTGGAATTTATAGAGAAAGAGAAAGAGAGAGAGAGAGAGAGATAGGGAGATAGAGAGATCACATAGAAAAGGGAAGAAGAAGGGTCGGTACTTTTTGTTCTTTTGTCAGCGCGATCATTATATCCTGCCCTTAATTTTTTTGTCTCCTTTTTTTTTTCCTCCTCCTCCTCCTCCTCCTTCTCCTCTTCTTCTTCTTCTTTTTCCTTTTTATTTTCCTTCTTTATTTATTTTTTTTTTCTTCATAACCGTGTCCCGCTCGTGGAACGCGCGTGGGCGTTGTGTATATAGGAAAGAAAAATAAAAGGATTGGAAATAGACGAATGATGGTACTTTATTTAGTAAGTACAAACGAAGCACGTTTCAAATGATGATGATGATGATGTTGATGATGATGATGATGATGATGATGATGATGAATTTGGTGGACTGCCGCGTGCTGCACGTTGTTGTTGCCCTTTCGAAAATCCGTTATTAGCATTGCAGAACGGCAATATGACGTTTCGTGATGCTGACAAACACGACCGTCGTCTTTTCTCTCTTTCTCTCTCTTTCTCTTTCTCTTTATTTCGTTCTTTCTGTGTTCATCTACCTTGTTCTTTCTTTTTATTCACTCACTCATTTTACTCGATGATCTTCTTCTATCCTTTACTATTACTCGCGACGTCATACAACACACGTTCCGTATATTATTCGATGGATGGGCATGACACGCGCCGGCACGTTCCCATTCACCTACGTTCGAATATTATTGTCTATTTATCTCTTTCTCTCTTTCTTTCCTTCTTTCTTTCTTTCTTTCTATTCCACGCCTTGTAAAAGGTAGTAGTTGTTGTACTAGGTAGTACTAAGTACTTCTATCAATTTAGTAGGGCTGGAATAGTTTGTTAGAAAATTCTTAATCTCGTCTAGTTATTGTTAGTATATACTCATAAAATCATTTATTCGACTTTTATCTATTAATGTCTACGATTCATCTTTGAAAAAATAATCATCTTTGAAATTTTTTTGTTCTTTATCCATACAAGTATAATAAACAATTTTCTTATGGGTATTTGTGTGTTTATTTTAAATATAATATTACGAAATTATTTGATTTACTTTTATCGGTATTTTCATAAGTTTCAATTTATTGTATAATAAATTGTATAATATTATAAGTATCAATTTATTATATAATAAAAACAAAACCCTTAAATTTGTTCTAAATCCGTACAAGTACATCTAACTAATGACCAATTTTCTTATGGGTATTTGTGTGTTTATTCTAAATATAATATTACGAAATTATTGGATTTATTTTTTATTGGTATTTTCATAAGTTTTAATTTACTGCTTTTTTATATAACTTTTATTAATAAAAAAACCCTTAAATTTGTTCTAAATCTGTACAAGTATATCTAACTAATGACCAATTTTTTTTATAGGTATTTATTTGTTCGTTTAAAAAATTACGAGATGATTTGATTTTTGTTGTTGTTGATATGTTTCAGGTTATCATAGTGGACATCAATCAAGATTGGGTGGATATAACACCGCTAGCTCAAGTGGATCCTCTTCGTTATCGTCAGGACCATGGGCTAGTGGTTATGGTCCAGCACCGCATTATCTTCAACACCGAGAATATCGGCAACAACAAAGACATCCTTACATGCATCAGCAACAACATCAAAGTCGTAATGGTAATAATTATCAATCATCTCAAAGTAATTATCACGGATATCAACAAAGGGTAAGTAATTATTCATTATTTTCATGATTTTTCAACAAATACTCTTCTTGAATTATTTTATTCAATTATTCATTAATATTCATTTTAATAACAATTTTATAATTAATTTTTATTTATCATTCAATTTCATATTCATGTATTTACATATTTTATTCATCAAGATCATTATTATTATTATTATTATTATTATTATTATTATTATTATTATTAAATAATTTGATTGATTAATTTTAATAAAATATCAAATGTCAATTATTAAACATATTACCAATTGTATTTTCATATATTCATATTTTACATACGAACACATCATATGTTATCTTATCATCTGTTATTATTAATATCATACGTTATCAATTCGTTATCAATACGTTATCATTATCAATTATCATACGTTATTTTTAATAATTTTTAATTATAATAAATAATTCTTTTTACTTTTTATTATTATTATTATTATTATTATAGACAAATAACATTTATAGAATTCAAACGCGTATGATGTGTGACTTTTGTGTTCTCGCGTTATACATATATGTATATAAAGTTATATGTGGTACAACAAATGTAATAATTTTTATTATTTTAGAATGGCAACTCGGATCGATATGGCGGTAATAGCGGAGGAAATAGCGGATGGAGACGATAAATGAATTTATTTTTGTTTGTTTCTTTTTTTTTTTTTTCCTCTATAACGTATGCTACTAATATTCTTTAATATTTTATTTGATGTAATTTTCAGTCAGCATAATAGGATTTACAAGTGGAAAATTGAATTAATATTGACAATTAATTAAACGGAACGTATGTTTATTGTTATTATTATGATGATGATTATTATTATTATTAGCATTATTAGCGATTGACGTGAATAATTATAAATGATAATTTGTCTTAAAATATGAATAATATTTTGTTTGAAACAAAACAAAAGAAAAGAAAAAAATAATGATAAATAATAACGTATCTGTGTTCACACAATAACGTTTTAACGCCATAGTAGCATTTTCATGTAGTTTTTATCCATTAAACAAACTTGCGTCAACCAGATTTAAAGTACATATAATTTTCGTATGTACTTGCGTAGATTAGAATTTAAAAAAAAAAAAAAAAGAGAAAAAAACAGATAATAATAATATTAAAATAAAAACAGTATCACACACACACACAATCCGTTTCATTAGCAATTATTATTTGTTACGAATAATTATGAGTTTCTTTTTGTCTATTTTATTATTTATGTCGACACTTGAGGCAATTTATTGAGGGAACAAAAAAGGGTTATTTGTAAAAGAAAAAAATAAAAAAAAAGAAAAAAAAGATTTTATATACACATTTTATACAGTAGAGATTCCCCATATAACGCGTTTTCTCGTTAATTATGTTAATATCATTAAATATGAATATTAATTGAACATTATTATATTTGGGTCTTATTATTCATCGTTATACAAATTTGTTCAATTTTGTAATTGGTTTTTATTTATATTAATCCTTTTCGGACTTGTTTTCATTTTCAGTCATCAAACAAGAAACCGTGCTAATCTTAAATATATATATATATATGTGAAATACATATTTTATATTTTTTTTATAATATATTAAAAATTTTTTTTTTTAATATAATTTTTATTATATAAATAATAAAAATTATAACATAATAATTATATAGTAGAAGTAGTTTATTTTTCAGGTATACACCCTAAAGGGTGTTTACCCCGAGGGCCCCCCACCTACATGTTCGTTCCCCTTGACAATATACTTAATTCTAACTATGCCCTAATCATAATAATTATATATATATAATAATTATATAATTATTGTATTATTATTTTTAATATATATAATTATTATAATTATTATTAATAATACATATAATATATTATATATATATATAAAAATTAATTCCGACAGTTACGACACCCATGTCCAAATTGAATACGTCCGAAAAGGATTAATTTTGTATTTTTATTTTTATTATATATATATATATATATTAAAGGGAAGAATTTTCTTTCAAATTATATTTCATTTCTATACTTTCTATACTTTCCTGTATTATAATCGTAAATTGTTTCGAAAAAAGAAATAAAAATAAAAAAAAATTAAAAAAAAAACAATCATGTTTTAGGATACAAATATTTGCATCACATGATTTCTTATAACCCATAACGTACTCTTATCGCATTATAAGGGGAACCTATTGTATAAAATTAAAATATATAAAATCCAAATATATATACATATATATATATATTTGTTGATAATTCATAAGAGAATGATATGTTTAGTATATATATATATAAGAAAAGCTTTCGAAACGAATCTAATCTGGATGTTGTTGTTAAATTCAAACATTATATATTATTTTGTTCTTTTTTTAAATTCACATATTAAAATGCATATGTGTTAGGCTTACCGATGATTTTTATACGCATTACATATACTTATTATTATTATTATTATTATATCCAATTAGCGTTTTCACATACTTCTATTTATTTTTAATAATATCTGTTGATGAAAGAAAGAAAAAAAAAAAGAAGTTATCTAGATAAAGGTTCGTTTTTGTTTGCTACGTATTTTTCCTGACATATTTTTCTTTATTTAACACTAGAACTATATCAACAATTATTATATAAATTAATTAGTGTATTATCAGATTAAATCAAAATGACTGGTTTTGCGATGAAAAACATTTCAGAATAATGAATAAATCTTTATTCATAATTTGATTTTTTCTTTTTTTTCTATCTTTTATTTCTAATGAATTCAATGTGTCAATTTGATATAAAAAAACTAAATAAAAAAAATATATACATATTATACATATATGTAGATTTATTATAAGAAATGATTATAAACATATAACAAAGATTGGTATTATCTTGAAATCAGTCATTTTGATGATAGATATTAATAATAGTTCTAGTGTTATAAAATATTAAATATATTATATATTAATAATATTAATCTAATTTGCATAATATTCTTGAATAAGATAGTATGTATTTACAGTTTATTATTATACAAAATATTTTGTTTAAACACATGGAAGATTTTTCCCTCGAGTATCATGTTAAACATTCTAAGTAAGCGTTTTGCTTTTTTCTTCTTTTTTTTTTTTTTTTTTTTTATATACATACACAAATTTTTCTAGATAAAACGCAAGGACAATCGACCGACCGATTGATCGGCTCGATGACATTTTTGTGTAAAAGAAAAAAAAAACAAAAAACAAAAAAAAAAAGAAAAAGATGATTATATTACGATACGCAATTACACGAAATGTTTATTGTTCATATTGTAAATAAACATAAAAATGATATACATTGTCTGCTACTAAACAAACAAACTATTAAAAATCATTTTAACCATAGTTAATAGAAAGGTGTGTTAAATATTTGAATAATCTTCTTTTTTACCCACACAAAATGTGTTTGTTTACTTTGTTCATCATTATCAAGCTCGACTGGATCACCCAATCAATTAATGTAATTCCTTTTGTCCTTTTCTAATCGTAATGTAACTCATAATATTCATGGATTAAAGATAAATAAAATTTACATTTAGCAAAAAAAAAAAAAACGAAACAAAACAAAACAAAAAGAAAACAGTTATTTGAAGAATTACGAGAATAGAATCGTTTCAATTCGAACTTTTTGTTATACCAATTTTCCTAGAACATTTTCAGAGTTATGATAATGAAATATAGTTCAAGTATGAAAAAATGGTGACAATAATCCATAATCCCGCGTGTAAATTTGAACTAACATACCGCTACTATTATGCATTGACATTTTTTTCTATTATAATCTTTATTTTGTAATCAATATTATTCTTTTTTAACGATTATCAATTATAACTAAAAATTAATGTATAATTTATGAACATTTTTAATTCATAATTTATTATGCATTATTTAGTAATAACACTTAAAATTAGTCAATTGAAAAATATAATATATAAATTAATGGAATAGAAATTATAATCTTCTTAAATATATATAAATTACGTGTTACGTTGTTTGTCCGCAATGGACTCCTAAACTACTGAACTGATTTCAATTAAATTTTGCACATTGCGTGCAGTTTCATCCAACTTGAAAGATAGGATAGTTTATATTTCAATTTTATTGTGAATTATTTGTTTATTAAACAAAGAGTCATGATTATCTCTGTTAGTTCGATAAGATTCTAAACAGATGGCGGTATAAGGTAATTCGTTGACTTAAAGACGTGTGTATCGGACTGATTTTTGAATGTTTATTATTAACTTATTAATATATATTAATTTATTTTATAAATGAATTTTACTAAAATAATATAGAATCAATCGCTACAACAAACTTTCTTTTATTTGTTAAATTTTGATTGGAAATATTTTTTTTTTTTGAATTTTGATTTTTTTTTAAATTAAATTTAATCACAAATTGTGTGATATTAAATTTAAAAGAAAACAACAACAAAATGTACTTATAACACCACCTTCATAATCAATCGCTAATAATATAATCTTCTTTGTTGTACCTAAATGAAATGCACGTAAATATGCGCTCTGGTGATAATAGTGACCATGCATAATGCGCGCATATATGCGCTTATGATGCAAATTCTAAATTAACCAATTCTAAATAAAAAAAAAAACAAAAGTTGAAAATTAAAATCACAAATTATGTGATATCTATAAAATGATATCTATAAAAGTCGTTTCGTTTTTTGCTGACGCAATAATGGCACACATTAGTTGATACAAACTGACAAATAGTAACACATGAGAGATCAATGAGAGGGTTAAATTTATCAAAGTCACCTATTTATGATCACTTAAGGGGACCTACTACTCTGCAATTTAAAAAAATTTTTTTTTTTTTCTTACATTTTTCGAATGTATATATATGTAGAAATATTGTGTTAAAATTTCAAAAAGATCCGATGTCTCTAACTACATTTTTGGTGCCTGAACGTAACTACCTCGGACCGCTTCCCAGAGCGTTCGGCGCGCACGGACGACTCTTATCTTGTTCAATCCCTTTCTCTTTCATTGTTTATTCAAGCAGTATTTTATTGTAATCTGTATAATCCTTCGTATTGTCAGGTATATTTTTCGGGGGATCAGACATAGAGAAATATATAACTGTCTGAAGATGATGATATATAGATTATTAAATTATGATGATGTTAATGGGCTAATAATTTGAATAATACGTGGCCCATTGCTGGGCCCATTAATCGGCCAATGATCAACTGCCATTAATGGGCCGATAATAAATGCCATTAATGGGCCGATACTAAATGCCGGTAATGGGCCGATACTAAATGCCGGTAATGGGCCGATACTAAATGCCGGTAATGGGCCGATACTAAATGCCGGTAATGGGCCGATAATAAATGCCGGTAATGGGCCGATACTAAATGCCGGTAATGGGCCGATAATAAATGCCGGTAATGGGCCGATACTAAATGCCGGTAATGGGCCGATAATAAATGCCGGTAATGGGCCGATACTAAATGCCGGTAATGGGCCGATAATAAATGCCGGTAATGGGCCGATACTAAATGCCGGTAATGGGCCGATACTAAATGCCGGTAATGGGCCGATACTAAATGCCGGTAATGGGCCGATACTAAATGCCGGTAATGGGCCGATACTAAATGCCGGTAATGGGCCGATACTAAATGCCGGTAATGGGCCGATACTAAATGCCGGTAATGGGCCGATACTAAATGCCGGTAATGGGCCGATAATAAATGCCGGTAATGGGCCGATACTAAATGCCGGTAATGGGCCGATACTAAATGCCGGTAATGGGCCGATACTAAATGCCGGTAATGGGCCGATACTAAATGCTGGTAATGGGCCGATACTAAATGCCGGTAATGGGCCGATACTAAATGCCGGTAATGGGCCGATAATAAATGCCGGTAATGGGCCGATACTAAATGCCGGTAATGGGCCGATACTAAATGCCGGTAATGGGCCGATACTAAATGCCGGTAATGGGCCGATACTAAATGCCGGTAATGGGCCGATACTAAATGCCGGTAATGGGCCGATACTAAATGCCGGTAATGGGCCGATACTAAATGCCGGTAATGGGCCGATAATAAATGCCGGTAATGGGCCGATAATAAATGCCGGTAATGGGCCGATAATAAATGCCGGTAATGGGCCGATAATAAATGCCGGTAATGGGCCGATAATAAATGCCGGTAATGGGCCGATAATAAATGCCGGTAATGGGCCGATAATAAATGCCGGTAATGGGCCGATAATAAATGCCGGTAATGGGCCGATAATAAATGCCGGTAATGGGCCGATACTAAATGCCGGTAATGGGCCGATACTAAATGCCGGTAATGGGCCGATACTAAATGCCGGTAATGGGCCGATACTAAATGCCGGTAATGGGCCGATACTAAATGCCGGTAATGGGCCGATACTAAATGCCGGTAATGGGCCGATACTAAATGCCGGTAATGGGCCGATACTAAATGCCGGTAATGGGCCGATACTAAATGCCGGTAATGGGCCGATACTAAATGCCGGTAATGGGCCGATACTAAATGCCGGTAATGGGCCGATACTAAATGCCGGTAATGGGCCGATACTAAATGCCGGTAATGGGCCGATACTAAATGCCGGTAATGGGCCGATACTAAATGCCGGTAATGGGCCGATACTAAATGCCGGTAATGGGCCGATACTAAATGCCGGTAATGGGCCGATACTAAATGCCGGTAATGGGCCGATACTAAATGCCGGTAATGGGCCGATAATAAATGCCGGTAATGGGCCGATACTAAATGCCGGTAATGGGCCGATAATAAATGCCGGTAATGGGCTGATACTAAATGCCGGTAATGGGCCGATACTAAATGCCGGTAATGGGCCGATACTAAATGCCGGTAATGGGCCGATAATAAATGCCGGTAATGGGCCGATACTAAATGCCGGTAATGGGCCGATACTAAATGCCGGTAATGGGCCGATAATAAATGCCGGTAATGGGCCGATAATAAATGCCGGTAATGGGCTGATGATCAACTATTATTAATCGGCCAATGATCAATTACCATTAATGGCCGGGGTTATCATTTGGATATTGAGCCCTCTATGGGCTATTAGAAAACGTCAATGATCGGCCGTTAGTTGTCATCCTTTGCCCGGCGATTGGCCATCCAAGGGCCTGTTTTCAAACTTTGTATGGGGAATTATTAATATCACTCGACTTGAAAAAAAAAAATAAATAAATAAAAGAATAACTCCACCCCAACTTTTCACCTTTACCAACCCCTACCCCAACTTCTTCTTCATATTCTTCTTCTTCCTCTTTCTTTTCCACGTTGTGTTTACACTTCCCTTATTATTTTCATTTCAATTCTCATTCTAATATCTTCGACAAGGAAACATTTTTATTTCATAAAAAGAAAAAGAAATGAGAAATGTTTAATTGATCATTGAAGTTGAATTTTATAAAATAACAGATTCCCATGTTCTCAACCCTTTTCAAAGTTTGTTTGCATTTTAATTTATTTTCATTTCAACTTGTTCGTACACTTTCGACGGAGACTGTATCTTTCTTTACAAATAGAAAGGGATCATAATATCTCACGATTCATAAAAAAAAAAAAAAGATAATAATAATTACCATACGTGTTCCATCGACTGGTGTAAGTACCTCAAAACTAAGGCACTGAAGCAAAAATACAAGCATCCTCCGGCACTTTCTAAAGATGTACAGAAAGTGCTAAAGCCTATTTATGAGGATCTGACTAAGACAGAACTGCTGGAAAGATGTTTAGGTGGACATACACAGAATAATAATGAAAGCTTTAATAACTGCGTATGGAACATGGCACCTAAACACCTGTTTAACGGCAAAAAAGTTGTTGAAATTGCGTGCAAAGTTTCAGCATGTATCTTTAACGAAGGATTTCAAACAGTGATGAAGATAATGGAAACGATGGGCATGAAACTTGGGCCAGGAGCGATCGACTTTGCTAAAAGACGCGACGACCGACGTATCGAATCTGCGAACCGTCGAAGCTCTGAGTGCTCAAAAGATACCAGATCAAAGTGGAAGAAGGCAAGACTGGAAGAAATTGAAGAATATGAACAAGAAGAAGGTCTATTGTACGGTCCAGGCATCGCAGATTAAGTTTAGGTAAGAATTTTTAACGATTTTGAGTAGAACAAAACTTTAAACGTGTTTATCTCGAAACTATGTTTTGAAATACTAGCTCCATCGTATCTCACGAACCAGTAAACCGATTCTTATAAAATTTAATCCACATATGCTACACATGAGCTGTAACAAAGTGACGAAAAGTTTTTTCTTATATTTCAATTTTTACTATTTATTTTTAGTCAAAAACAATAAAAAAAAAGGTCAAATTTACGTTTTTTTTGTAATTTGTCCACCATTTTTTTATTTATTGATAAAATTTTTATATAAAACTGTCACTTTGTAGCTGAAGTCATACAGAATATAAAACCATTTTACTTTTATGTTTCAGGTAAGCCATTCTCAAGTTCTGATGGAGCTACCAAAGCACTAAAGTTTTAAGGTGTTTTTTTATACTACTGTTTTTGCAATAAAAAATTAATTAAAATGAAAAAATAAAAATTCATTTATATAGTTTAAGACTCAATTTAACAAACCCAACAACTTTTAGATCGATATCTTTTATAGTTTTCTTGGAAAAAATTCGCGAAAATAGCCTTTTTTTTAGGTGCTCAGAGTAGAAGGTCCCCTTAAAAGGTTTAGGGTTTAAGCCTCGCAGCTAAAAATTATCATCTTTACATTATCTTCATCTTTACAATAGAAAAACGAAACGACTTTCCGAATCACCTAATAATAATAATTAAAAAAAAAAAACAAAAAAAACCAAAAACCAAAAAAAATCAACTTACACACCAACTGCAGAATAAAACGGTCAATTATTAAATGTTAGAACGTAATATCGACTCTCTGGATCTTGATTTAGACGAAAATTATCAAAAGAAAAGGCATAAACATAAGATATATCGTTGAGCCAAGCTATGAAGGAAGAAACCAGACGGTCTCTCGCACATCTGGTACTGGGAGCTGAGCGAGCATTGAACCAGAGAGTACCACTCGAAAAAACAATAGCGCACAGCGCTCTCTTGTTCTTTCTCTCTCTCTTTCTCTTTCTCTTTCTCTTTCTCTTTCTCTTTCTCTTTCTCTTCTCCAGTTCTTCTCTTCTCTTTACTTCTCTTCTCTTTACTTCTCTTCTCTTTTCCTCTTCCTTCTCTCCTTATTCTCGTACTATCGTCACCCTGAAATCTGGATCCAACATCGGTAAAGCAGAGAAGCGGGTTGTCCGCGGTTCACCACGTGAATGGAAACCCGCGCGATTTCTTCGTTTCAAATAAAAAGTGTCCGACCAGCTTGCAGTCTTTCTTTCCCCCCCCCCATCCCCCCGCTCCTCCTCCCTCCCCCTCTCTGCCACCGCTCCTCATGCCATTATTATTATTATTGTTTTATTTCCTTCTTTCTTTCTACACCAAACTTCGATCCGATCGATTTTTAACCCTTTTCGTTGTTAACAACGACTATAGTTCGTCGACAAATGAAGGAGGGTGGCAGGAGGGGGTGGGGTGGCGGGTGGGTCTTGAGTTTAACGCTTATTTCCTACTCTAACGATGATTATTATTATTCAATATAATTATTGTAAAAAGTATTTGTGATTTAATTCTATTACCGTTAAGTGTATTGAAATTAATCTTATTATGAATTTCTAATTGTGTGCGTGTGCGTGTGTGTGTGTTTGTGTGTGTCGATGCTTCTTTACGTTACTCAATGAAATTTAAATTATTATTTGATTATTTATCATAGTGATCTTTCTATCGTAATTATTGTTAATACGCTGACACAATTTGTAGCAAACATGTGTAACGAAAAACAGTAAAAAAAAATATAAAGATTTACAAACAAAAAAACAACATGTGTTCAGTTAACACGTGTTAGAAGTGAACGCTTGAAAAAGATACAATGTTTCGAGAGAATGAGATTAATGCTGAACATCAGGTATAAGATAATTGTAGATAATGAGATAATAAATGATGAACATCAGGTATAGGATAATTGTAAGGTTTATTTGTTATAATACTATTATCATATATAAGAAAGGACACCACTATGTTCTCGTAGTGGACTAGCTGATAAAAACTACACTCTTCAAAAGAAAGAATCTTACAAAACTTAGATAATTTCTAAATAAAAATCTTTAAATTATTAATAAAAAATAAAAATTGCGCTATGTGCTAAGTTGAAAAAAATCACGTGAAATAAAATAAAACATTTCATTAAGATAAGTTGAGAGTAATTTCGGAATTATTAGTCGAACAAACATATTGTGACACTGAATTTGTATATATTGAATTTTATTAATTAATTAATTATTTTTATTTATTCTTTCATCGGTTTCACGTTCTTCCGTTTCACGTTTTTCAAATCACCCTGATTCTAACGAAGTTTTCACTTCAAAAAAAAAAAAAAAACAATGTTTAAACAACATTTGTTTAGTAAACCCTTTAGAAAAATAATTCCTCCAAATTATGAACAAATTTGTTTGATGATATAATTTTAATTGTCTTTCAATTATTTCGTTTACATATCTTATTTGTTACAGAGTAAAATGATATTATTATCTTAAATAAGGCTAATATAATTGAACTTACTTGATGGTAGTAGAGTTTAGCAAAGTTAACGTATACTTTGTCCCTTTGGTTTAATTCGCAATAAACCCGCATGAAAGAAGGTTTCACTGTTCTTCTTCTTCTGTCTCCCCCCCCCTCCTTACCCCTCTTTCCCCTTCTTTATATATATATAGGTTACTATAAGCCGATATTTCCGATAACCCGCATAAGACAATGTACCTTTACATTCGAGCTGCTTCTTCTTTTTCTTCCTCATTCACATTCTCATCCTTTTTCTTTTTATTCTTATTATTCTCTTTCAGATCATTGTTTTTTTATTATTCATCGAAGCAACACTCAACACAAAATTATTAAATAATAGTATATACATATATATAATTTTATATAGTGCAAAATGTCACACACACACACACACACACGATCAGAAATATCGTCAAAGATATTTATACGAAAAAGTTAATAATAATATTTTATTTTTTTTATTTATTTATTGACACATTATAAAAAAGATTTATTTGTAAAAGTTTGCGAATATACATAGTCGTCGATGTACGATCATGCATACCATTCTATCTCCCTTTATCGTTCACTATGCGGTGTTATCTTGGCTTGTTCGTTGTCCCTTTGATGAAATAAAGCTTTATCCGCGCCGGGATCTACCCCACGTTAGTGGTCGCGCGGTGTGTCTCCCTTTATCTTTTCTTCTCTCTTTCTCTTTCTCTTCCCCCTTCTCTCTTTCTTTCTCTCTTACTCTCTCTTTTGCCTCTCTTTATTCTCGAGTTCTCTTAACGGTGCAGGACACAATGCGGCCTTTACATCATCATCGAGTACGAGCCGTCGCTTGCGTGTAATGCGTTCACTCTGGTTTCATACGGGTAGAATAGTAGTAGGTGTTCTTACCACCAAGAACTACGACGAATTCTTTCTTATACGAATCATGATTTGATACCAACCCATTTTTGTTCGGAAAAAAAAAGTCGTTGATGAAAAGACATTTTTCTATGGATGATATTTTTCTTCGTCGATCACTAAGTAGTACAAGTCAAGGATTGAATCAAGCCACCTAAGAATGTCAGAAGAGTAGAAGGGACAGAAACTGTGGATGATTTAAATGTACAAAATTAAATTACGATTGAATTCATGAAATAAGTTAAAATCACCTTTTATAATAATTGTTAATACTTTATTATTATTATTATTATTATTGTCGTTGTTGTTGTTGTTGTTATAATTTATTGCAAAAAATTTGAAAAAATTAGAAGACAAAGTGAACTCTCTTTAGAGGGGGTTTGAAAGGGGACGGATTGGTGAGAGGGGGTGGAAAGAGGAGGGGAAATATTCAAGTAGTAGAACTCGATTATTCTCGTGCAAATTGAAATTTCTTCTAGGAGTTAGAAGTCGAACGCTTTGGGTAGAGCGAGAAAGGCCATTAAACGTTAAGAAAGAAATTGAAGGGATGAAGAAGGGAAGAAAGAAGGAAGGAAAGAAGGAAGGAAGGAAGGAAAGAAGGAAGAGTGAGAATGAGAGGGAAAAGGCGGAACTTTGGTACACGTAACTGGAGGCAGTCCGTTGGATGTTTGAATCGTGAAGTGGAAGGCAGTGAGAGCCCTTGTACGGCCATGGAGAAGAAGGTCCAGGTGCGCCCTCACCTCGCGCGACCGTGCTGCTGCTTCATGGTACAGCCAACTTTTCTCTGCTTTACTCTTTCTTCTTTCTTTTTTTTTTTCCTCTTTTTTTTTCGTCCTGCCACGACGATATACTTCCAACCACGTTCTTATACGGCAATACGTTTCCACGTGGTTCACGTAGGTATGTACCTACCGAAACGCACACGTGCTTTATTTCTTTCTCACTCACTCTCTCATTCTCTCATTCTCTCATCATGTACCGCGTTTAAACGCGAAAGTGCGTCACGCAACGCCGAACCTATATATATCTCTCTCTCTTACTCTTTCTTTCTTTTTCTCCTTCTTTTACTCTTACTCTTTCTTTTTTTTCCTTCATCATGCAAGCACCTAAAGCCGAAGAATAGGAACTTGAAGTGCTGGCATGTAAAATGGATGGTGGATGTAAATGGCAAGTGGTCGAGGAGAGTACGAGCTCTTTTGCTCGTTCTATTACTCTTTCTACCCGTTGGCCGATCGCTTTTTTTTTTTTTTATTACTTTCTCTCTTTTTCTCTCTCTCTCTCTCTCTCTCTTCTTGCTCTCTTTTTCTTATTCTGTTTCTTTTTTTTTCTTCTTCTTCTTCTACTTCTTCTAACGTATATATTCGAGAACTAAAACGAGTGTGTGTGTGTGTGTGTGTTATAAGAAAAATGTAATCGCGAGAAACGGATGGTAAAATGATTTCTTTTTAAAAGATTTGAAGAATAATCGTAAGGAAAGAATAAGTGTAGAAAAAGAAAAAGAAAGACTGAGAGAGAGAGAGAGAGAGAAGAATCGGTGGGTGGTCGATTTTCGTGAGGGGTCTTCCCAAGACTCCACGCGCACCTCCTCGTTATCCGACGTGTCTCAGCGCTCGAGGGAAAAAGAAAGAGAAAAAGAGAGAGAATAAGAGAATGAGAGAATGAGAGAATGAGAGAGAGAGAGAGAGAGAGAAGACGAGACAAGCTCAGACACCGAGATGACGCAGCACCGGCTCCTGGTTACCTCTCTGTCCATTGTTCTCCCCGCATTTCTTCTGAGCTCGTGCTCAAGTGCTCGATCGCAACCCTTCCTCGAAAAGCTCGAATCCCTCGGTGCACTTTTCACTACCGCATACCACCGCCGCTGCCGCTGTTTCGCGTCTTTCGTTTTTACGTGGCCGCGTCAGGAGCTTTAATTTCGTCTAACTATTTCCCTTCTCTTCCGCCTTTCGACTTGTTCATTCTTTTTTTTTTTTTTTTTTTTTTTTTCTTTAAGGATTTCCTTTGTAACCGAGTGTACTATTTCTTTCTCACTCTATTTCTCTTATTGCAGTCTTTGGAAATTTCCTTTTAGTTAGATCGACTTGACTTAACGTTAGATTTTGTACGATTAAAAATCGCCTACGGGGGTATCAACGCTACGGAGAAATGGAAATAGGGTAAATATCTTTGAAGAATGAATTTTCACACGCAAGGGAGTGGAACATATATATATATATATATATAAAACGATAAGAATATAATCGGTGCAAGACACAAGAGATCGAAGATTAAGCCAAGTGGAAGAAGTCGGACCTTTGAGTGGAGTTAGCTACAAAGAAGAGAAGTACAAAGGGGAGAGTTAAAGAGAATCGGAATAAGTCGACATCGAAGGAAAGAAGCCGACGACATTCGTTGGGTGGTTGATGATGGTGATGATGATGACGACGACGACGACAACGACGACGACGAGAATGACGACGATTACGCGAATCAGAAAGCATTGGAGGGGAGAGAAAGAGTTTCCAGTCGGAGTGAAACACAGACGAGGAGGCACATGTAAACGAATCTTGGTTTTGGACCCCCCCGTAAGCGGGCCCCCCGCATGGGTTCCCGCGCGGGGCACCCGTTCGTCTCTAATGTATCGCGCGATCATCCACTATCGAGGACCCCACGTGAGTTTTTACGAGTCCCGGTGTCTTTTACGGTCCGAAGCCGGATGGTCGCCTTTCGATATAGGACCACCTCGTGGTGGTGGTATCCTCGAGTTCTCTCGCCTCCAGTCTCGTGGAAATAACGATGGTTATACTACTGCTGCTGCTATTCTGCCGTGTCGGTCCCACTTTTCGTACCTTCGTTGATTTCCCGCGGAGAGCACCTAGAAAGAATGAAAGAATGCCGTTCTTCTCCCCTGGTGGCCCTCACCTCAGAGGGCTCACCTCACCGCGTGTGTGGGAACTACTTTCGTTTCTTTTTTCCATTTCTTCTTCTTCTTATTCTTCGACTGATTGAAGTGTGTGTGAGAGAGAGAGAGAGAGAGAGAGAGAGAAAGATAGGTAGAAAGAGAGAGAGAGAGAGAGGAGAATGAGATTCGACTTCGTTCGCTCGCGCGGAAAGCACCGAAAGCGAGCGGGCATAATTCGACAAAAGACTACGACGAGTACCCACCTCCCTGTTCGATAAACAATGTGCCATCGTGTACGCGCCAACGAGTAGACGAGTACTCGAGAAGAGAACTCGAGAGACCTCGTCGTCGGCCGTTCATTCGTTCATTCGTTCGTTCGTTCGTTCTCCCTTACAATACACCATCTTATGACATTTTCGAGTCGACGAACCGTCGGCGGTGTCGGCCGAGTGCCTGCCTGCCTGCCTGCCTGCCTGCCCGTCGTTCTTCTCGAAATTTATGTCTGCCTGCGTGCATACGTGCATACGTGCATACGTGCGTGCCTGCTTGCCCACCCGAAGCGAACTTCTTTTGTTTTCTAGCAACTGTTTTTTCAATCGACATCGGTCAAAAACTCTTGTCTCTCTCTCTCTCTCTCTCTTTTTTGGTATCGTTAACGACGAATAAATCCGACGCTCTACAAATCCGTATACGATTTCGTTTATGTACTCTTTTTTTTCATCCCTCATGCATTTTCAATATAAATCGATTTCTGCTCAAAAAAAAAAAAAAAAAATTACGATACTTGTACAATTATACCCTGATAATATAATCTCATCTTATAACGTTATTCTTAAAAATAATACGAGAATGTGAATAAAAGTATACAAAAATTATTTCGTCTTGTTATTTTCTTTTTTATTTTTTCTTCTTTTTGGTTTTGTTTCTCCTTTAAAGCACTTTTTTCTTTTTCAAGGTTAAAAATGTCTAGCACGTTTAACGGCGTATAAACAACTATTACGAAGAAACGTTCCAGAGTCTCTCGGTCAGTAGGAAGCTTTTCCTCGTTTTCCCTAACTTTTTATCATCCACCTTTGGACGAATCGAGCTTGAAAGAGGGGTAAGAAGGGTCGTTTGGTGAAGCAACCGAACAAGGGGCGTGACCTGTGCTCCTGGGCGGAGCTTTGACGTACTACCACCATCTCTCTTTCTCTCCCTCTCCCTTTCTCTCTCTCACTCACTCACTCACTCACTCACTCACTTTCCTTTTCTCTCTCTCTCTGTCTCTCTCCCTTTTCCGTTCGTCTTTCAAGTAGGCGGAGCCATTGACGTGACCCGGGGAGCATCGACGGTTCACTCAACATTACACCACCATCCTACTACCTACCTCACTTCGGCATATACACTCTGGAACTGCTTTCCTCCATCTTTCTTGTGCGTGTGCGCCAGAGATCGCATCGAAGATGGAACGAAGAACGACGACTACGACTACGACGACGACGACGACGACGACGACGACGACGACTACGACTACGACTACGACGACGACTATTCCGTAGAGAAAAGGATCCCGCACTAATCGTTTCGTCGATTTTATTCTAAAACACCGTTTTACATAGGTGCCAACTAAATATAATATACTTTTTACTTACTTCTCGATACGGAATTGTTAAATTTATTATTATTATTATTATTATTATTATTATTATTATTATTATTATTATTCAATATCCTATTATCTTAATAATCTTGAAATGATATTTCATTTGATAATATTATATAAATGGGGTATTATTCTATTTCTCTCTCTCTCTCTCTCTCTCTCTCTCTCTCTCTCTCTGTTCTTATCTAAAGAGAGAAGAAAAAATAATCGAATATTTTCTTTATCATCATTTTGATTGAGATGTCGAATCGAAATTAAATGCTATACGAAATTAAAGAGCATAGACGCAAATTCGCATTGAGATATCTTGCAAAAGAATTAAATACAGTTAGAAACGGAAGTGAAAAGGAGAAAGAGAAAAAGAGAGAGAGAGAGAGAGAGAGATAAAAGATAATAATACGGCTCAGATACACGTAGGTACCTACCTGACGCACGCTTCGCCAGCAAATTCCCCTGATCATATATAGTCGAAGGCATTCTGCCGTAGCAATTATCCACGGAACGAGGAGTCGAGTAGCAATATCTGGAGCCGTTATCCAGTTCGGTTATCCCGACTGGAATGCTTTGTGTCGCCGCCCGACGATCCGCATTTCCATTTGCGCGAACGCTCGTCTATGACATTCGTTCGTTCGTTCGTTCATTCGTTCGTTCATTCGTTCGTTCATTCGTTCGTTCGTTCGTTTCGTGAAACTGTTCGTTATTTTGAATGAAAGACTGCATGCCCTCCCTCCCTCCTTTGCCGTTCACAGCTCAAAACTCAAAACTTTTTATTCGATCGGTGTCACCGTCCATGATCGACATTTTTCAACGACGACGACGACGATGACGACGTTTTTTCCTCGTCCCTTTCGTTCTTTTTATTTTTTTCTCGATTCTTTTCATACATAGGTATACATAATATATCTATCTATATATAGGTATATATAATTACTTACTTTTATTATCGGTAACCTTGTTAACTCAAAGAGAGAGAGACAGAGAGAGAGAAAGAGAGAGACATATCGAAAAAGACAAATTATGAATTTTATTTTCCCTTTGAGTTTATCTCAAGAGACTTTAGTCGATACGACAATTTGCGAAGGACCATGAATGAGAAAGTAGGAGGAGCACGATTTGCCATAGTAGAGATGAGACACCGACAAACCCTTTACGGATGCATTATTCCTCAAGCGCGTGCAAAATGCTTGCTTTCGAATAAAGGGGAAAGAGAGAGAAAGAGAGAAAGAGAGAAAGAGAGAGAGAGAGAGAAACAGAGGCTTTCGGGTTTTGACATTAGCATTCCCGTTTAAGTACAGTCCTACTACCTCGAGCAAACGTCTTAGCTGTTAGGTCTTTAGGGCGATAACGTAGTTCCCGCCCTTCGTCATTTCGTCACTCCTTCGTATTCATGACCGAGGAGGTATCTTGCCTTTACACTGGGAGGGATCTATTTATCTATCGTCGTATCCTTTTTTTTTCCCCTTTACCAATGAATTTGCAATTCGTTGGAACAAATCGTAAAAAAGCGTGTCGTTTAAGTCCGTATACCTACCTACCTATCTACCTACTATATCGGTACTTAATACTTAAATAAATATGTATTTTAACTGCACTTACGAATCTTTTTTTCTTTCTTTCTTTCTTTCTTTCTTTCTTTCTCTATTACTAACACCATTTTAAAACGATTGGTTACCGAACAAATATTTTATCTAATGAAAACAAATCTTGATTAATATTATTTATTCACAATGTCAATTCGGTATAAATCAAATATTATATGTATTCTCAAATTATTAAACAAACAAACAAAAAAAAAAATATATATATATATATAGTACATATTTATCAAAATCATTTCAATTGCATTTAGTAATATTCGTTATTAATTGACATATTTCGATCTATCTTAAATTACATGTTCCTATATAATGTATTATATTTAAATAAATAAAAATAATCTATTATATAGATTCGAAATTAAAAAAAAAAAAAAAAAACTATGTTTTTTTATTGAAATTAAAAAGGGACATCGAAAATCGAAAGGCATCATCACTTTTAACGTATTATATACTTACATACACGCAATGTTCGCGTATATTTAATAAATACGTGGACACATAGGAGCGCACATAGGCGCGCGTCGCACGCGTGACATACGAGAGGTCCTGACGATGACAGTCCACCGCTTCCGCTGGTCACTCTTATACACTGCTATATCCCGTATCGCACCCTGCACCCTATAACCTTCTCTTTCTCTCTCTCTCTCTCTCTCTCTCTTTCACTCTCATTCTCTCACTCTTTCTCCCTTTCTCTATCTCTACCGGCCATTATCATATTTATTAACTGCCGCTTGGTGCTTATATCTACACCTATTCGCTGCCATTCCTATATAATATAATCTATGCCAGTGACAGCAGCACGTGGCACGAGCTTTATCCATCCCCTTTCTATGCAATTCTCTCCCCCTTTCCAATGTGTTTTCTCTCACTCGCTCTGTCTCACTCTCTCTCTTTCTTCTTTCTTTTTTTTTTTTTATTTTCGTCTTCTTCAACACATTACTTTCTTTTCTCTATCAATCAATATCATTTGTCTTATTCTAGAAGAAACTTTGATACTCTTATTGTTAGTTCTATTTTTAAACGGAATAGAATAGGTGTAGGTAGATAGATATTCATACATATATGTATATTCTTTGTCCTCGACCGAAGGCTTCGAGTGATTCATTCAATACCAAATTGAAATAAAGAAGGAGAGAAAGAGAAAGAGAGAGAGAGAGAGAGAGAGAGAATGTGAGCTGTGATCTACGAACCCCGAGACGGAGCAATTAGACACGGTCGTACTTAATAAAATCGGTTAACGATTCTAAGAGAATGTTCGAGGCCCCCTTAGCCCTTGGAAAATATCCAATAACGAGCACACGAGCAAGTACTGACTCCGATAATTCCCGACAACCTGTATCTATCCATCTCTACCTTTCTCCTGTGTCCGTTTTCGAAGCTTTAACATCCTCTTGCCGCCGCCTATCAAGAAGGGGGGATGGATCGGCTTACCTTAATAATCGTAGCGTGGCTATGCGTATCTACCTACCTACCAACCTACCTATATACTTTTACGAGAGAGCGCCCTTTTCTCTTTTAGCAAGGGGGGTTACGACGTTACGGGGCCAACAGCGTGCACGGCATTAAACTTTCTCTCGGTGTTGCTGTACTGTCTTTCTCTCTTTCGCTGTTTTGCTCTCGTCCTCGTCCTCGTCCTCGTCCTCGTCCTCGTCCTCGTCCTCGTCCTTGACGAGATCTCTCATTCTGTTCTTCTCTCTTTCTATTTCTCTTTCTCTCTTTCATTTTCTCTCAAAAGGGCGTTTCCATGGTGTTCCTTCGATACCACTTTTCTCTCTTCTCTCGAATGACTTTATGTTCGAAAAAAAGTATTTCTAAATTTTAATATACACTTTATTTAGGATTTGCTTTTATTTTGTCTACTATTTATTAAAAAAAAAACATATTTTTAATAAATATAATCTTATTATTTCTACTCATTCTTCTTCTTCTTCTTCTTCGGTCCAATGCTGTAAGAGGATAAAGGGTAACAAAAGTAAAGACAAATATAAGAGACTTATTATTTTCGATGTTTGCATAAGTATCATTTTATTAATATCTCTGTGTTGTTTATTTACAAAACTTTTTATAATAATCTCTAAATTCTTCGTCACCGTCACACGTTCTACTAGCTATCATCGATCGATGTGCCTTTTACCTCTTTTTTTTTTTTTTTTTTTTTTTTTGTTATTTTATTTTATTTTGTTTTGTTTTATTTCTCGTTTCGTTTAGTTTCGTTTTGTTTCTTTGCTTCATTTAAATCAAATTATCTCTTAATGTCGATAAAATGCTCGTTTTTTTTCTAGCGTTTTTTATTTATTACTTTTATTTATTTATTTTTATTTTTATTTTTATTTTTTTTTATTTATTTGTAATTATTATTATGTTTTTTGTTCATTAATACAATAATAAACTTCTCATTTATTTTCTTTCCTTTTTTTCCCCCCCCTCTCTTTACTCTCTGAAATTCGTTGTTAGGTTATGTGCAAACGACGCGCTCCTGAAAGTCGGTATTTTTAAAAATCTTTACGAGAAAAAAATGCTTGGAGAAAGAAAAAAAAAGAAAAAAAAAGAAAATATCAACTCTGTGATGCACCGCGAAAGAGATCGTCTCCCCATATTTTGCATATATGTGTTTCTTCTTCTGTATGTTTCTTCTTCGTGTGTGTATGTATAGTATATATATATATATATATCTTTCTTTCTCGCGTGCTTGCTTTCTTGCTTGCTTACTCGCACGCATACAATCGTGCAAACTGTATGTGTATAACTGTCTCTCTGACTCTGTATTTATGTATGTATGTATAAGTGTATGTATATAACGTACGTATGAGGGTTCGTATATTCTTTGTGCGCGCGACCGCACGTGTACCTATGCTCCCTAAACGTATATTTACATTCGCCTTAAGTCCTCATCTGTGACCTCGTTATCACAGTAAGCGGCACGAACGCGAAACGTTCTCGTCGTCCCTTTTCCGCTTTCTCTTCTTCCTTCCTAACCCTCCCACTTTTTCACCCACTCACTTTCACTCTCTTTCTTTCTTTCTTTCTTTCTTTCTATCTTTCTATCTTTCTTTATTTCTTTCTAGTTCTCTCGCGTTCGCTAGCGAAAAGAAGAAAAACGATTGAATTTTGTCTTCATCTAGGTATTTTTATTTTCTTTTTTCTTTTAATCTCGCATGTATATATATATACGTGCTTTCGCAAGAAAAGAAAAGACATAGAAAAGGAAAGTGTTGTTTGTGTGTGTGGTATGTGTGTCTGGTGTGTGTGAAAGAGAGAGAGAGAGTTAGTGCGAACATTTCAATCTCTCTTTTTTTTATTTTTCTTTCTTTCTCGTAGCCTATCGACGCGGCCTGTTAAAACGAATAAAATTATATATATATATATATATATATATATATATTCTACATCAGCGCATCATCTATACACACGATTTCTTTCTCATTCTTTCTTTTTCTTCGACGTTAGTTGCTGTACGAACGTGTATACTATCAAGGGAGAAAGAAAATGATAGAAAGAGATAGAAAGAGGGTATAAAGAAGTGCGAAATATAGACACGATTCTAAAGAAATCACATCCCTCATGGAATAGACATATTCAGAATACGGTTGCGCTAAGCTTCGTTCAAAAAAAATATTCTCTCGCGCCAAAGGCCACGCGATCGACGTGACTTTGTCACTTTTCAAAAAGCTTGAACCACCCCCTATCCTCTCTCTCTCTCTCTCTCAACCCTCCCTTTTTATACCTACACCTCGACGAGAACATTTCTATTTTTCTTCTTTTTCTTCTTCTATTTCTTCTATTTCTGTCCGCTCCTTCTTGTTCTTTTTCTTCTTCTTCTTTTTCTTCTTCTTCTTATGATTATTATTATTAATTGTTTGAATTTAGTACAGTCAAATTTGTTGTCGACGAAAATGTCGATGTTTAGTCGTAGATTTCGTTTGAAAAACAAAATTATAATTTATTAATATCAGAAATAAGTTATAGAATATATAACTATATTATATATATATATATATTTATTTATATATTGTATATAACGAAAATGATGGTAAAAATAGTTTCAACGTATAGAAAAAAAACAACAAAAAAAAAAAAAAAGAAAAATAAGAAGAAAAAACATATAAATAAAAATAAACATCATTTACAATAGATCGATAAATTTGTTGTTGTTTTTTTTTCTGTTATTTTTTTTCTTTTCTCTTTTTTTTTTCTTATACAATTTGTGAAATGTTAGACGAGTAGTTTCGATGACGAGTGCCAACGGTTAAACTCTCCGCGCTAACGTTTGAGTGGCAATCAAAGCAAATTTGGATTTCAATTAGATCGACTCGATTAGCAACACAAAGCAGACGGGTTGCGTTGGTAACAGACTCGTGGGGAGATAGGAAGTACTGTACTCGCCGATGCAACAATGTCGAACGAGTGCGTCTCCCGTTTCGTGTGTCGGTAAAATCGAGTTGGCGATTCTGCCGATACTACTGGGTGTACGGTTTCGCCTAATTGAAATCGATACCTTCGTTCGTAACCTTTGAAACAATTAAATTGGAACATTACGATATTGAACGGGATGCTTTTTTTTCTTCTGCTTTATCAAAATTTTGAACGAATCTTTTTAACAAAAAGAAACGGAGAATTGTTACCTTTCATTCTTTTTCTTGTTCTTTCCTCTTTTTCGTTAAAAGAAAGAAAGAAAGAAAAAAAAATATTGTTTAAAAATTTAGCGCCGAGCACTTTGTTTACCAACATCTTCGATTTAAAAGGAAAGGATCGAAAAACTAATTAATTAACGGCTAAATGATAGACGCTTAAAAATTAATAGTAGGTCCTTCTATCGGCCATTTAACAAAGTCAATTTTAGTTATGAAGTTATCTCTTTTTTTTTAGTGACGTTCGCGTAAAAACGATGTGGGCCGGTGTTGTTACTTGCATTCGCATCTAACAATAAGCGAAATTTACACTTGGCTCGTAATAATCAGCGTTTATCTCACATAATCGACGAACGATCGATCGATAAAGACCCTTTTAACGAGATTGCCGTTCGATCGAACTTTTTGCGATGACGCACGTAAAACCATTAGCAGGTGTAGGCGTAATGTAAGGAAAAAAGGATTGTTACATATTCTATTTTGTTTTTTCTTTTTTAAGTTCATTCACTCGCGCGTTTTTTTTTTCAATACTTCGGCGTTTTCTCTTTATTTTTCACTAAAATCACACATATGCGATTAGAACGTCCGAGTAGAAATAATTCGCGCACATTCCTCCGTTCGTAGATCATTCCCGAAAATGTCGACAAGGCAAGATCTTTGCAAAAGTCCATTGAAGAAGGGCAGCCCGCGAAAATCGTATATACATATACGTACGTTACATTATGTACGCATATATATGCATATATATATCGTATATAATAAGTCTGTAAAGAAGAGGTCATAGCAGACTGTTGGATAAAAAATGACGTCGATCGGGAATGGATAGATCGATATTAGAAGAAAATCGATAGTTCGCGGTCCGTTGTTCCTTCTTTTTTTAGTTGCTGTCGTCAGGAATGGAGTACCAGGCAGCTGCAGTATCCGCGGCGAGGGTCCATGGGCCCGTAACGGAGGGATTGGCGTAGGCCGCGGCCCCCGCCGCGGATGGCGCGCACTACCAAGCCCGGCTCTGCAAGGGCAGATAAGCGCCGCACTGCGGTTGCTGTTGCTGTTGCATGCTCTGCTGGGCTCCCGTCCGCGTGTAAGAGCAATGCTGGAGGCTCTGGCTGGAGGTCATCACGTGACTCACCCCCACCACTGAGTGATGCGACACCGAGGAGGAGGCGGCGTGGTGCGAGCCGTGGGGACTGGAGGCCGCCGTCATGTGGGGTGCGGGGCTCGCTAGGGCGGCGCTAGGCCCTCCGCGGCTACCCTCGTTGCCGCCCCCGCCACCGCTCCCGCAGGGCTTCCCGTCCTTCACCAGTACCGGTACCGCTACCCGCCGTGGCGAGCTCGCACTCTGAAACACACGCGTATTGTCTTTTACCACTTATTGTCCTCTCCAACAACGCAACCTTCCCAACAACTTTCCCAACATCCTATCGCCGTCCCTTCCATTTGTATCGCTTCTGCTATCCGTCCTACAACGGATGATAGCCAACCGACTAATTCGAAATTCAGCGAACTGAAAGCTCACCTCGTGCGAACAAACACTACGTTGCTGCTGCTGTTACTGCTGCTGCTGCTGTCGCTGTTGCTGCTGCTGCTGCTACTACCTCGGATGCTTCTTGCTACCGTCGACCGCCGGCTGCCTCTACGCGTTTAACGCTTACCGCTGCTGGCATGCCAAACAGAAGCCGAACCGAGCCAACAACCACCGAGTACCTGCCGAGACGACCACTCAGCTGTATCAACACTCGCTACACGACATTCCTTTTCGATCCTCCCGACGACCTCCCCGACGACTAGCAGCGCGCGCTACGCGAGCTCTTTTAATAATATAATCCTTCAACAAAAAAAAAAAAAAAAAAAAAAAAAATCCAGCTAAAACCTTGCTTTTTTTCTCTCTTTTTTTTTTATATTCTCCTCTTTTGCTCTTCAACGACGACCGATCGAAAACTTCCATTTGTATCGTACCATGAAATTTGCGTCGCGATACCAGTCGGGAGAGAAAAAGATAGATAGATAGATAGATGAGGGAGAGGTAGAGAGAGGAAATTACGAGGTCGATAGGAACCTCGAGAGCCCCGCTACCAACTTAGCTCGGACGACGCGCGTTTAACGTTACGAACCTAAGTGCAGGCATGCCCATGCACTTCACACTGACAAAGTGACGATTACGTTAAACGCATGACGGTCCGCGCGCGCGTCACGCGTCACGCCACTTTAGCCACTTCAACGCGTGTTAAACAATTTCCGGCGAAAATAGCTGTGCTTAGGAGACGAGTAGCGCTAGAGATGGTAAAGAGTGTCAAAGAGAAATAGAGAAAGAAGGTATAATGAGGCCCGGAGCTGCTGCTGCTGCTGCTACTGCTGTTGCTGCTGCGATGATGATGATGATGATGAAGATGATGATGATGATGATGATGATGATGACGACGATGAACGACAACCGATCGACGGGAAGTAATCGCGGAAATGCGATCAACTTTCTACGCGGGAGGGAAAATGAGAACGGATAAGCTATCGATAACTTTCAATATACCTAGCTCTCTCTTTCTCTCTGTTGCTATCGCAAAGAACACGCACACCTTTTTTCCTTTTTTTTTTTTTTTTCCCCCGACACAAGTCGAACCATTTATCGGAGATTCCAGACGAGGAAAATGTGTTGCAGGGAAAAACACTTCTCGTGGAAATTGATGTAATTAACTAAAAGCTACCTCCTCGGTTGCGTTGGTAGACCTCCACCCAACCTTACCCTACTACCTCACCATCCCTCTCCATCTCCTCGGCTCTTTACAGAAGCTTCGACCGAACAAAGAAGGCGGAGGGATATTAAAAGATTTCTGCCGGGACCTCTCGTTTCCGCGACGAATGGAATTCAATGGCTTCTATAAACGGGGAAGTGGTTTTTAAATCTAATAACCGCTGTTTTACTCGCACATGTAATTACATTAGACGGTCCCCGATCTTTCAACAAAAGTGCCCGCGCCCAACGAAATCTTTCATTATCATCATTATCCTCCCTATTTAAGAAAGAGATACCGAATTCATCCCTGCGAAATATCATCATTTTATCGTACCCTCTCCAATCGTTCCCTATATATTTATTCTTACACAATTTATCACCACCGATATATACATGATTTTGTATTAGAATCTATCAGAGATTAAAAAAAAAAAAAAAAAGAAAAATAGAAAAAAAAAGAACAAACAAACAAATACAAGAGGAGGAAAAAAACTAGATCGACGATTTTTCGCGTTACGAGTTTTTTAAGGGTGTCGTGTCGATCGATGTGAATGGGTCGTATTGGTAATCCCGATTCGCATCCAGGTGTTGCGCGTGACTGTACCAACGGCAAGATGGCGACCGGCACTCGAGAGCCCGTTTCCGCGCACCCCTGCAGGATCTCTCAACCCCCCACCCCACCCCACCCCACCCCTTGCCCCCTCGCGCTCTTTCTTTCTCCCTCTCTCTCTCTTTCTCTTCCTCTTTCTCTTTCTTTTTCGCGCTCGCTCGTTCGTTCGTTCGTTCGTTCGTTCGTTCGTTCGCTCGATCGTTCGTTCGTTCGTTCGTTCGTTCGTTCGTTCGTTCGTTCGTTCGTTCGTTCGTTCGTTCGTTCGTTCGCTCACTCGCTCGCTCGCACAAGCACTTGAAATTTTTTACCGCTACGAGGGGAGAAAATGGAATAAAACGAAAAAAAGAAATAAAAAAAGAAAAAATAAAAAAGAAAAAAAAAAGAGAGAGAGAGAGAGAGAGAGAGAAAGAGAAAAATCTGAGCCCGACCAACGGCAGTAGTATACCGCCGCCATCGCTATCGTAAGCTACCGTCGTCGCCCGTTACAGTGGTCTTCTATCTTCCTTTTTCCGCGCGTTCACGTTTCAGCAGAGAAACCAACCCGCAAATGCTTTTCCTCCATATTTTTACATTTTAGAACTCCGAACAAATCGTTTATAACTCTCTCTCTCTCTCTCTCTCTATTTCTATATAACAAATTTGAACTTTTCTAATTTTTTTTTATCATCGAATTAACTAACCCTTTTGCAAACGAACAAATGACGGATATAAGCGTTCAACTTTTTAAAATCATATCAATCATAATATAATAATAGATAAATACGTACTCTATTAATGGGAAAATTATAATATAGTTAAGTACGTATCTATAATTAAATAAATATTTATTATAATATAATTATAATTGATGTATCGAGGTACACGATAAAAATAGAATTTAATTTGTTGTTCCGTTCTTAAAAGGAATTAAAACGTTGTTTATAATTTACTTGATCGCATCGTTGTGTGTGTGTGTGTGTGTGTGATTTCTTTGAAATATTATTATCTACGAGTTATATATTGAGATGTAGATTTGTAATAAACTAGCGTTGTATACAGAAAAATTATCCCTCCTAAAGGGTATCTATTATTTGGCTGTTTGGAATTTGCGTCGGATAGAATGGTCTTCATTGTATTATAAACGATTAGATTGTCTCCTATAACGGCCACGCCCGATAACAGTACATTTTTTTCTTTTTTTCTCTTTCCTATAGAATCAATGTATGTATATATATGTGTGTGTGTGTATATATATACGTTTCTATGCATATAACGCGCGTATGCGTTTAGACTATTTGTTCGTATGGACGCGTTCAATGTAGCCGCGGAGGCGGTTCTGCAATTACACGTATCATCGAGCTAGATCGAGATACAAGCACGAGTCGTTGGATAGGAGAAAAGCAAGAGTAAACAAACCGTGAATTGAAATCGAGTCCGACAAGAGAGATAGATAGATAGATAGATAGACAGACAGAAAGAGAGAGAGAGAGAGAGCAAAGGAAAGAAGAGAGGGGTGACGGCCACCAAACGTTTAGAACCCACGGGGGTACGAAAAACTAACGAGTAAATTATGGGGTGGTTGCTCGGCCTTGCGTGCACCAACTTAGGGGAGAAAGAAACGATAGACAGATTGGGTCAGTAGATAACTTTCAGCACCATTAATACTCTATAGATGTTTACTGCTAACTGGTGACAATGTCGAATATATATCTATTGTTAAACACCGAAAGGAAAGATTCACTATGTACATTCCAAGATTTTACGTAAACGTTTTAATCTTTCGATCTTTTTTGAAAAAAAAAAAAAAAAAAAAAATAGGAACTAACAAATTGTTCGAGATTTTCTACAACCTTATTGTGTTTGAAAACTGGTATTTTTTTTGTAAGAATGTTTTTTTTTTTTGGGGGAGTTTTTTTATAGATTCAATTAGATATGTGAATATAATAACGATGAAACGAAGCAGAATGTAGATTATAAATTGAAATAATTACTCTATTACCAATATTAAATTAATTAAAGATACGAGATAGATATATTTATATAATAAATACGGTGATATCGTATACTTTGAAAATATTTTTTCAACGTTTCCCCCTCCCCCCTCGTTTTATTTTTAATCACTTCGTTATCGCTCACGCGAGTAACACGTTGTTTTTGTAAAATCTGCTAGGATAAGCGTCACTTCATATCGAAACGATACGCGGCTGATAGAAAAGAGGATTTTTATTGGGCCCAATACTATTCTTGACTTTTACAATCGCCATCGAATTTCGATGAAATTCGTTTTTGAGCTTCTATCTATATATATAAATAGTTATATACGTATACGTATATGCAGTCATATGAATTTATCTATCCTACCTGTCACTTTATCCTAAGCATATTTTTTCATAAAAACGAAAAACGAAAAAAGAAACATTGAAACATTCAAATGTTCGTCGATACGAATTCGTAAACGTTACATTTTATTTTCTTCAAGCTTGCCGTTTAAAGCATGACACGTGCGAATAACGTAATCGCTTGTCGTCAATTACGTTTTAACCAGCAAACGTAACTACTGACATTTCCATGGACACACACAGATGGTTAAAGAAATCTTGCAAATCATACATATGTACATCATATATATATATATACATAAAAAGAGAAAAAATTAAAAATATTATTTAAAAATAATCATTTCCAAGTGAAATCGCACTAAGTTCCCGTACCTATGAATTCAAATTTATCTCTTACTAATATCTATCTATCTTGTATACACATAAATCATACACATGTACTTATACCTACTAGCCTAAGCTCGTACCAGAATATAGTAATATTTCAGATGACGAAAGAACAGATTTGATTTTAACGCGTTCGCCACGAGATGAGATTTTCGTGATCCCGCATACGTGAAGAAATAATATATTCAAAGAGGAATCTTCGTATATCGGAACGATCGCAAGGCCCTTTTTCGTTTCTTTTGAATGTTATTCTTTCGGAGTAAGGGGGCAGAGGGGGGCAGAGGGGGATAGAGAGGGGAAGGGGGGGGGGACAACCGATTCGTATTCGTCGATGCGTATGAAAGATCGAGACAGGGCACGTTTCAAACTCGCGATCGAGATATGTATATCTTCTTTGTAAGATGTCGCATCTTTTCAATCGTTACGATTACACGCAAAATTAAACGATTGAACGAAATAATAGGGACTTTTGGTACCTATCAACGTTTTTTATTTAGGGAAAAAAGGAAAAAAAAAAGAATAGATCAAAATTATTTTCTACTCTCTTTCTCTTCACTTCCCTCTCTACCCTACTCCATCTCACTCTTTCTATATTTCTTTTTCTCTCTCTCTCTCTCTCTCTCTCTCTCTCTCTGTTGCATGTGTTTTTTGCAGGGCGAAGTGCAACGTCATCGCTCGTAAATTTTGAATGGCATAACGAAATGAATGCGGAAGCGCTTCGAGTTCGCCGAGTGGTCCCCTCTTGAAATGGAAATATAATGCGAATACCCGGATTTATATGGCGCCAAGTATTTTTCATTTAAAGCTGTTTCATCCTAAAGTGCTCGATATTTTCGCCCGATGCGCGTCTCTGTCGCGTTACATGTAAAATTGTTTTTTTTTTTTTTTTTTTTTTTTTTTTTTTGCAAAAAGCGATCCATCGAGAAATAGGTAAAAAAAAAAAAAGAAAAAAAAAAAACAGAAGACAAATATATGTACATGTATCGTCGAAATTAACAGATTGATTTCAAATGAAACGAACGGCTATCAAATTCATTTATTAAAAATGTCTTCTCTTTGATCCATTTTCGTCTACCTAAATCTGTAAGGTATAAAAGTAATGTTAAAAAAAAAATACATGTATATTAATGAACTCACCTGATTCTGATTCTGTTCGGCCATCGCCTTTTCTTTGGCTTGTCTCTTACATTTGTACCGATGATTTTGAAACCAGATTTTAACCTGAAACAACAACAACAACAAGTAAACATATTATTTCTTTAATTATATAATTTCATAAGAGATTGATAATATATATATATATATATAAAATATAAACAAATATTTGTCACGTCTTATCTCATATATATTTTTATTTTTATATTATAATATCATCATCTGTCAAGTTTGTAACGCGAGTATTTAAGTATAATGGGATACACTTCCATTTTCTTCATCTATTTTTCTTTATTTTTTTTCCTTTTTTCTAGATTAAACAAGAGGAGCACGTTTCGTTGGCGTGAACTGTCGTCAGGTAAGGAGGAGTACGATGCTTTCGTAAGAGGGAGCACCCTTTGTAGAAAATACTTTAAAGCGTACCGTAACCGTTAGTGATCCCCCAAGTCCCATAATCCATCTCGTAAGTCTGTTATTTCTACGAAAAAGATTTAACATTGGAATATAGTTAGCAAAGGAAACTCCCTGTCTATTTCCTTTATTTGTCCCTTCATACAAATAGGAAATATATAGTTCATCGTTTTTTTTTTTTTTTTTTTTTTTGACAAATGATCCAGAATAATATCGTCTCAAGAGAAAAAAGACAAGAAAAACAATATATTTTTACGATAAATAATTTTGCCGCGTGATAAGTGTCATTGAAAAAAGAAAACAACATGAAAAACAATATCTATAGGAATACAAAATACCTGCAATTGATCGTTGTTTTTTTTTCTGTCACATATAAAATTAAAATCAAAAAAAAAAAGAAAAAGGATTACTTTTAAATTAATTGGATACGATTAGGATCCAATTTATATTACGACTAGGGGTGCCCTGTCACACGTTGCTGTGGCTCACAATCAGTACGATACACACGTCTTTAAGTCAACGAATTACCTTATACCGCCATCTGTTTAGAATCTTATCGAACTAACAGAGATAATCATGACTCTTTATTAATAAAATAATATTGCGATTAGAAATTGAGATACAAACAATCCTATCATTCAAGTTGGATGAAACTGCACAGAGTGTGTAAAATTTAATTAAAATCGGTTCAGTAGTTTAGGAGTACATTGCGAACAAACAACGTGACACGTAATTTATATTATATTAAGATAAGTAAGCAAAAAAAAAAGAAGTTACAGTTAAATCATTTTTGCAGTAAACTAAAAGATTTATTATCAACAAATAACAAATATAAATATATGGATGACTTAATATGTAACAATGTAAACGAAATTATGGGAAAATAAGGAAATAAAAGAAAAAAAAAAAAACAATCTTGTAAAACTAGTACCCAAACTCGAGAGTGTGGTTTTTACACGCATCTAAAGTGAGATCGGATCCGGGCATCTGCTTATGACATGATCGCCTTATAATTCGTTCTAATGCTCAATGCGGCGCATTACGAGCCCTGCGTCTGCAAGGACGTCCTGATCGCGTTTTTCGAAACAATGGACTCTCCTCTCTCTTGAGCTTCTCCAACCATAATCCGCTTCTCTTTCGCATCTCTTTCACGCCTTTTTGAACGGGGAAACAATGCACGACATTATGAAAAAAAAGGCGATAAACGGGGATAATCGCCGATCAAAAAGGAAAAGTGAATAAAAGAGAAAGAGAGATCGAAATGGTTAGATATGAACGATACAAAATTCTAATGATTCATATTGCAGAAAGAGAAGAAAAAAACACGCAAATATGTCGTCTTTCCATCTCTTTTTCTCTAATCGCTAATGGATATAACATCATAACTCGAATAACGTAACGTATTATACGCATATTTTCTCATAAATACGTTGCATGCGTATAATGTTACGTAGAATAGATAGAAGAATGTTTCTTGTATATTCTTTTTTGTAATATTTTTTCTTACAATTAGTCTCAAGTAAGAGAACATTTTCTCTATCTCAAAGAACGAACGAATGAAGTGTTGTGTCATTAAAAATCGTTACAAAAAAAAGAAAAAAAAAAAAAAGAAAAGAACCTTGATCTCATCGAAACGTAGTAAATAACAAATGTCGAAGATTGACGTGTTTTAAATCCTATCGTATAAGATGTTGTTTATTTGGTTTTTTTTTTTTTTTTCTAAATGAACATTTATCTCTACAGATATTGGTATTTTTCAATAAATCTCATATTTACTTGAAAATATGATGGAAATAGGGAGAAGGGATGAGACGAGGAGGAAACGAGAAGGTATATATTATAATTCCGTTAAAATACCTGAGTTTGCGCGACGGCAAGACACGGTAGGAGAGTCTGCACGGTGGTATCCACGTGAGAACGAAAAAGATTCGAGAAAGATGAACGGGGAGAATTGTTATTTCAAGGGAAAGGGCCCGTCAGTCAGTCTGTCCGTTTGTCCGTACATTCGTTCGTTCTTTCGTTCGTCCACCCAAGCAACCATTCCCGCCTGGCCGTTCATCGCTCCCGCAACGATGCGGTGTGTAAACAGAGAAAGTTGAACGAGATAGGGATATAACTGATGTGTACGTAGGCTATAGGGGGGAAGAGATGAACCAGAGGAAGAGAAAGAAAAAGAAAAAAGGAAAAAGAGAAAAGAAAGTAGGGACGATTGAGAGTCCAGTTTCCGACGAGAAACTATCTACCTCATCGAATCTACAAGGATCTCCAAATGATTTCCATTTCAATTTCAAAGTATATATATATATATATTTATTTCACACATATATGCATATATATTTTGCTATTTTTAAATACAATCTCATTATCGGTCTTATATTTCCTTGCGATATTCCTAGGGAAAGAATTTCGTTTTCTTTTTCTTTTATTTACGAGAAAAAAAATAGAAGAAGACGTTTCTCTCTCTCTCTCGTGAAGAAAAGAAAGAAAATACTTTTTAAGGACGCAGGAACACAGGCACTCGTGTGACCCTTTGCCTGGAAGCTTCTCGTTATATCAGAGCGTCGCGGTAGTTTCACGTACGTTTTTGCAATCTTTGGCAGCAGCAATAAGCATCACCTGCAGTAGCAGCAGCAGTGGCAAGCAACGACGACGGCAATAGGAGACTTACGTAGGAGTGAGAAAAAGGGAGAGAAAGAAAGAGTGAGGAGAAGAGGGGAAGGGAACGAGAGAGGAGACCTTATCTAAAAGCCACAAAGAGGTGCTAGACGATGGAAGTACCTCTCGGTGCTCCCGTTCGTTAATTCCTTTTCCACCGATAATCCACTCGTCGAAGGTCGTCGAGATTTGGCCAAGAGCAGAGAAGGCAAAAGGCAGCAGCAGCACCCACCATCACCACCACCACCACCACCACCACCACCATCACCATCACCATTACCACTAGCAGCAGCAGCAACAGCAGCAACAGCAACAGCAGCCACTGTTGGCAGGAGGAAACGACGCCAGTAGGAAGAACGCCGTGCCGACTTGAAGAGGTCGATAAACACGCGTGGCCCACTTACATTCGACTATATATATATATATATATCGAATATATGTATATATATATACTCGTACTGTGCACGAGCATGGAATCGTAAGAAAGAACGGAATACGAAGAGAATATGGTATTATAATATGAAGAAGAAATATATTTCAAAAATTGTTCAGGTATTTTTTGTTTGTTTTTTTTCCTCTCTCTCTCTTAAGAGAGAAAATAACGCATCTCATTGTTCGAGAAAGAGATTCCTATTGAAGTCAACTTGTGAAGACACGAGAGAAAAAAGGGGAGGAAGAAACTTGAGATGACTGAGCGGTTAAACTCTCGTTTTCCGGCAATTAGTTCGTAGCCCGTCGGGCAGGTTCGTTTCGGTAGCAAGAAGAAAAGCACCATCTTTCCCTTTGTCTCTTTCTCTTTTTCTCTCTCTCTCTCTCTCTCTCTTTGACCGACCTTTTTTTTTTCTTTCACGATGGTCACCACAAATCAACGGAGGTGCTTTTAAAAGGCGTTTCATTTACCTACCTGTGCAAGAGTCAAACCGTAAGTTAATCGGAAGTTAAAGTTAAGCCATCATCTCCCGGCCGGTCGTTGTCTGTGTTAAGTAAACTCGGTGTGTGTCGGACCCCCCGTTGCTTTTACGGTGCCCTTTTTGCGATCTCGATTCGTGCGCACGCCGAAGGTAAACACGAGAAGCAAGCCCTAGTACGAAGCCTACTCGAGCGTATCTAAACTTTTCATCTTTCTAAACTCTCTTCTATCTTCAACTACCGTCACTAGATTTTTTTGTGTCTAACTTTAATTGTTTACTTTCTTATCGTGTTTTTTTTTTTAGATTTTTTTTTTTTTTTTTTTACAAAGATCTTTATTATATACTTTTTATCCCATATATGTTTGTATTATACATCGATGACAACAATGATCAATGTAACAAAAGATTTATTATATAATAAGAAGTTTTTTGAAACTTTGAAGTTTGATTGTGGCCAAGTCCATATGTTGTACACTGACATAGTATGTCTAAATATGTTAGCTCTCACCCGAACGAACATAACCCGCAGAAGCCACGTTATAACCCTACGTAACCCTATTGTCGTTGGTTAGGAACGCAGCAACGAAAGCATTTTAAGGGGACCGGTGCAATGGGCCGTGTCTCAAGGAGCAACCACCGTCTGTCTAATTCTTCGTATATTAGCGGCTTCGGGTTCTCGCCTACGGAAATAGTTATTTTCTCTCTCTCTCTCTCTCTCTCTTTTAATCGTTTCATTGACCGAACAACTATGGGGTTTAAACTCTTTTGACGAATAATCATCGATAAGAAAATGATTATATTTTCTTTTGTACTCTATCATTATTATTAAATAACAATAAGACTAGAATGTTTTTTAATAGTGAAAAGAAATAAATCGATTTAGAGATCATAGAACACCGATAAATCATATTCAATCAATGATTGTCTAATTGATTGGTATCTCGTTGTATGACACGAGATATGTAATAATACTTGTTCATGAGTTACGTCTGGGTCGCGTTGATACAAGTACAGGTGCTGTCAAGTAGTTGTTCGAGTTTGTGCTCGACGACGATAGAGGCAAGGTCGTACTGGTTGTTCGAAGAGAGAGAGAAAGAGAAAGAGAGAGAGAGAGAGAGAGAGGGGTTGCTTAAAGTGGACGATTGATCGAGTTAACGTAACGTCATTACGGGAACGTACATTCGGGGGTTGACGCGAAACGGCCAACACAACCACCAACACTGGTGGTACGATGGTACGAAGCCCTACCCTTCATCCAAGCTAAACTCCTCGGGCAATTTCACTCCACAACCAACTTTCGAAGGATTATCCGGGGAAAAAGCCTCGTTGAAGCTTCGTTATAGCTTAAAGACCGATTCGTGTTTTTCCTTTCTAATTTTTGGAAAATAACTTCGAACTTGACGTGATTTTTTATTATCTTAGTCACCTATTTGATAATGATGATGATTATTATTAAGAATCATTAGGAATGTAACGGAATTGATTGATATTAGTTTGTGAAAAAATTGACAGAAAAAAAAAGATGATATTTGGTTACCTGTATACTTTATGTACTACGTGAATAAACGAATAACGATGGGTATCGTATTGGATAGAAGGCTAGGGAAATACGGACTTAAATGGCATTTGTGCAAACGAAAGTCGAGTGGTTAGGTGCCCTCTCCGTGCTTCTTCCTCTCTCGTTAGGAGAATATATAGGAACGACGATGAAGTTGCGAATACCGGGGATCAACCAACGTCAAATTATGATTAAAGCTGTTAATTGTCCCGTGTTGACCCTACTGAGTGGTAGTCCGTGAGCAAACACGCTTCTGCCTCCCTTTTGTTGTTTTAACTCGATGCCATTGGCCGGGATGACTTACCGATTACCCGCTGGGACTTTTGACAAGCAAGCAAGGGGTCTCCGAACCGAACTTCCTTATTTCCTTCTATGTCAGAAGGAAACAAAAATTCGATACATATTTTTTTGACGGATCGATGAAAACAAAATCTATTTTATTTCTATTAATCTAATAATGCTTTTATTTATAAAAGAACAAGTTCGTGTTATTTTCAGAAGATTCACATTCAATTGATTTTGAATAAAAAGGGATGATCGAACAAATTGGTTTTTTTTTTCTTTTTCTTTCTTTTTTTTCCTTGCTTCTTATTAAATTTTAAATCAACCGTTCTACGGGTGGACGAACCGGTAAAAAAAAAAAAAAAGAAAAAGAAAAAGAAGGACAGAACGAAAATAGAAAGAAAAAAAACAAAGGAAAAAGAGAAAAAAGAAATGAAAAAAGAAAAAGATAAAGGGGAAAAAGAGAGAGAGAGGAGAAAGAGGAATGCAATTACGGTGGCCACATACTGCCAGTAGTACGTCTATGCCATAGCCGAGGTAGTCCTCTTCCCCGACCGCAAAAGCCAACGACATATTCATGCGTGCGTTATTATGCGAGGGAGCCGTGAGTGCACTCGACGAATATGCGCACGCGTTGCAGGACGTCCAATTAAGCGCACGCATTTCGCCACCCAAGAAATTTTCATTCCGTATCTCTCTCTCTCTTTCTCTTTCTCTCTCTCTCTCTCTCTCTCTCTCTCGAATTCATCGTCGCGTGTGACACCGTTTCCGAGATGTGATTTTATTTTTCTTTTTTCAATTTTAAAGATCGATCTTTCTTTCCCTCCCTCTCTCTCTCTCTCTCACTCATTTACTCTCTCTCTCGAATTCATCGTCGTGTATGACACCGTTTCCGAGATGTGATTTTTATTTTTTTTTTTTTTTCAATTTTAAAGATCGATCTTTCTTTCCATCCCTCTCTCTTCAAGCTACTCTTTAATTTCATTGTCATTTCATGATAAATTTTTCTTTTTTCTTGATACAACAATGAAATATGGCTATTCTATCGCAGTAAACATAAATATTTCTTCCAATTGGAAATACATTTAAAGATGATAGATAGATAGTCATCTAAAAAAAATAACTTTTCATTCGTTCTTCAAATAAACTCTCTTACGTGTCACAACAACAATCAAAATCTACTTATATTCCTAGATTTCTTATGAAAAAAGAATATTTTCTACGAACGATATTAAAGATGATAGTGAAATTAGCTGTTATAACTTGTGTCAATATAATCAATAGAAAAATTCGTTGAAAATGTTTTGTCTTTAAAAAAGAAAACGAGAATCATTCTGACGTATAGAAGAATTGTTAAAAGCACGCGTGTCTATAATATATATATATATATATATATATAAAAGATATCTCATCGTCGTCTGGCACGTCCTTGGCTTCGCACGTGAAAGGATTCCTCCCCCATCCCCAATTGTAGAAGTATGAAAAAGAGGAAGCATTTGGATTGTACCGATCGAATCCTTCTTTACGTGGATCTTTAGAGGCACACGACGAGCGTGTTTGCACGGCATTGAAGCGGAGCACGCTTTCCTCTTTTCTCTGGACTCGATCCCTCTTCTGATACGTACAAGGGTGGTAATGGTAGTGGTAGTGGTGGTGGTGGTGGTGGTGGTAGTTTCCAGACATATAACGTCGTAGGTATGTGCGTGTAGTACTCTTCCTACTAAAAGAGATAGAGGAAGAACGAACTCCTGGTGGTATGCAAACCCATTATTATGATTATTATCCTCGAGGCTCAATCGCGCGAACGATCCTCGCGTTTTTCCAACTCATCCCCCTCATCCCTCAACTCATGTCCTCTCCCTTAAACACCCTTTGCCTTATTCTTTTGATTCTCTTTCTCTTTTTCTCTATGTCACTCTTCATCCATTTCTTTTCTTCCTACGAGGAGCCGCCCTCCCTCCCTCCCTTATCAACTTTCTTTGTCTTTCATTTATCCTTTTTCTTTCTATCTTTCTATTTCTTTTCACACTTTTCAATTTGATTTTAAATGACTACGCTTATTATAGTAAAAAAAAAAAACAAAAAGAAATTTATCGACGAAAAATTTAATATGAATTGTAACGCACTTGAGTTACGTTTATTTATATTGACGAAATTTTCTTTTAAATTATATTATACATCTTTCTTTCTTTCTTTTTTTTTTTCTAAAAGAAGAAAATAGAAGAAGATAGAAGAGAGATGACATGATATAGGATGTATTCAAGAAGGATATCGATTTCTCGAAGTAGACCAAGTAGACGAGAATCTACCCTACTCCCCCCCCCTCCTCATCCTCCTCCTTCTCCTCCGACTTAAATATAATCGATTAATGTTATTTAAACGGGCGTTATTTCTCGCACAGTTTGAAATCTTTCATCGCGGTAAATTTGTTTTTCCTTGCATATGGGTACTACTCTAGCGCGTGCAAAACTTGGGTCTTTTATTAATGTAACTTTTGTTCATACCCGTCGCGCTGTTGCACTTTAATTAATGTCGCCCCCTTCGTTTGCCAGCGGCGGGTCTAAAAGACTCTCGACTTTTCGCTACATTTTTTCCCCCCGCTTCTTTTTTTCCTTTTTTTCTTTTTTCTTTTTCTTCTTCCTTTTTTCTTCTTCTTTTTTTTTTCCTCCTTCTTTTTCCTTTTTCTCGGTTCCTTCTAATTAATTTTTCTTTCGTCCGCGTTTTGCTTCTCTCTCTCTCTCTCTCTCTCTCTTTTTTTTTTAATTTTCTTGCTTTTATTTTTCCTTCTCTTTTTCTTTTTTTTTTTTATATATATATATATATATATATATATTTCAATTTTTTTATTTCCCGATTTAACAAGATCTGTAACTATCGCGGGGGAAGGGGGAGGGGCGAAGTCTCACTCGAGTGCCATGTTGAAATTGTCGAACGTTATGGTGGACTTTAATTTAACGATGAAAAGAAGATTACTGACTTTAAATGTAATCGAAAGAAAAATGCTTGAGAGTCGGCGATTTATATGCAAAAAAAAAAAAAAATGCTAATCTACGAAAATTGTAAGTAAATCTTGAATATTAATTGTAAATACGGTTGATTCTCTATAGAAATTATTAATGCGCGAATTTCCGTAACACGATGAAATTTCTCGCGACCACTTCTTTTTTCCACATTACGCGATTCATAATGTACGATAGAAAAATGTTTTAATAAAATTACGCCATATTACGAGAAATATTTCTCGCATATACAAATTTCATTTACGTTAATCGAAATAAATGTTTGGTCTATTTCGTAATTATGCGTTCTTATATATATATATATATATTTTTTTTTTAAAGGTAAATTTTTTCTCAACATACATTTGATATATCATGTAATATAATACGAGGAAAAATTTATGCGTAGAACACGATTTATGGCAACGCGAATTAATTATATAATACGCTTAACTTATTAAACACTACATTACGTGATAAACGTAATTGTATCACATTCGCTAACAAATTATTTATATTGGGATTAATCAAATACAATATATTATACTATCTATGCAGTAAATAAAGTACAGATAACCTTCCAATAAAATGGTAGATAAGTTCGTAGAAAATTTCGTGTTATATGAGACACTAAAAGTTCATTATTTCTTCGCGTCATTATTTTTTAAATACATTAAACAGAATCACATTATCCAGTGCTGTAAAAATACAAACTGTTGTACAAAGGTTTTCACAATTTATTAATCATGTTATAACAAAACAGTACTATAAGATACCTTGTTGTAAGAATCATTTAATAACGAAACCGTGTTATAGTATTATCACCTGTATGAAGAACAAGTAAAGAGATATCCAATTGCGAAATATGAAAATATGGCGATAGATCGGATCGATAGATATTTTTGTGTCGACGCTATGAAATATAGAAAAAAAAAGAAAAAAAGAAGAATGAACGGGGTGAGAGGGAATATAAACCAGGGAGGGTGGTCCAAAACGGAGGTAGCGTAATTTGCCTCTAATGCGGCACTCGACGTAGAGCAGCTGGCTCGCCGGCCCTCTGCTTTCCATTCGCCACTCGGCCGCGCAACAGTAGCGATAATACTAACAATGCTGCTAACAATGCCAGGAGTGGCCGGGCATTGTAACAATAGGGGGCTGCACTTGGAGTAACAATGCAAGCGCAAAATGGAAGGACGCATCTGTGTGTCCCGTGTCAAAGAGACGCCAATGGAGAGAGACCGAAAAAGAGAGACCAAGAGAGACCAAAAGAGAGAAAGAGAGTGTGAGAAAGAGAGAGAGAGAGAGAGAGAGAGAAGAAAAAACGTACGTAAGGAGAGAGAAATGTTCTATGGATACTAGGATAAAAGAAATATGAAGAGAAAAGGAAGAGTGCGAAGTCTGCGCGTAAGCTCGGAAAGGGGTGAGTGTAAAAGCATTTTCTAAATTTCTCTCTCTCTTCCTCTCTCTCTTTCTTTCTTTCATTCTCTATTCGTATTTCGCATCTAAATCGGTCCAGAAGAAAGATAGCGACACAAGTCATTTTTCGATATTGTTTTCCCTTCGAATCGAATCGCCTTCCTTTTTCTTATTTTTTTTTTTTTTTGTATTTCTCTTTCTCTTCTACAAATTCACTATCAAACTTTGATAACAACAATTCGTTTCGACTACTTTTAGCATATTCGCGATATATAACTTTGTACGTAGATTTCGAGTGATTCAGATTGTTAGTAGTAGGTACTCTTTATTGCGTGTTGCCAGCTTTTTGCGTGTGAGTTTACACATATACTCAGCATACGAAATCGTTACTGTGGGACGAGCCGCTCGTTTAGCATCTATTTGTCTCCAGAAGTTCAAGAGTCTGTTCTATATACCTACGTATAATATATAGACATGAATAGTACAAGAGAGAGAGAGGGGGGAGAGAGAGGGAGAGAAATATATATATATATATAAATTCAGCAGCTCTCAGTCTCCATCGTCTCCCTCTCATCCTATCCCACATTTAACTCGTACACCACACGGCAGACTTTCACCGTCCCTCGGTAGTGTTTTCCTCGTGGCCTTCATGGCCGCCATTCATGGCTCCGAGCAAGATCCGAGTGCCATCGAGAGAGTCTGAAACTCGTTAACGAAACTTATGTACCATCATTTCTGGCGTGGCGCGTTCAAAATCAGCGCTTGATTGCAATCAGGCTTCTTTGGGTGGTATTCCGCTCTCGATCGGGTGATTCTCGCGAGTCAATGGTTTCCAAAATAGAAACTTGAGAGTTAAGCAAGCACATCGAGATGACGTTGTCTATATTGTGAGAAACTTACTCGAAATCTTTCTTTCAATTGCATCGCTTCCCCTCGAACGAAAGAAGTAGGTATTTGAATTTGAAATGAGAAAAAAAGTAATGTGTGAAAATAGGATGGACAATGTGTATATGTTTACTCATTGAGATACGAAAGAATTACTTACGACGTCTTAACGTTCACATTATCGACGGATAAACGAGTTGGTAGTCGCGTCGGCATTTATTAAAAGGATCGTGGGTAGGCCGGAGATCGAGCGACAGATGAAGAGAAGAGAGAAAAAGAAGAAAGAGAGAGAAAGAGAGAGAGAGAGAGAGAGAGAGAGAGATAAAGTGCAGACGGAACGATAGACTAAACGAGGGGGAGAGCCCATTTCTGCATGGCACGAACGCAGGATGCGGCCAATGAGCTACGCAACAATTATTTATTGTTACCAGACTGTCGCAACGACGTGACCGACGACAGCAACCAGACCTGTCTGACCAATAAAGAGATAGCTCGTTACGATACATGACCATAGTCACCGCCATTATTTTTCTTTCTTACGAAGAATAAGGAAAAACATTATCGAATTTTGATTTATTCGTATAATCGACAAGAAAATGATATCTATTACTTAAATGAATAAATATCATATATATTTCCTTTCTTATGGAATCTTTAATCACTTATAATTGTTTCCCTTAACTTTGCAATCACACTTACAAATGTTATAACTAATTGATCAATGAAGAGTTACCTCAATGCGAGATCATAGCAATTATCATAATACCTATCAATTTCTTACAAAATTACTAACGAATCCGTTTGATTCAAATAATCAAATACGAAATTAATTTGTTCGATTAAAAAAAAATTGTTTTTTTCCGACGAAGCCTTGAATTTTCTAGTATTATTTTTCCCCTAACTTCTCTATCGCATGCATATTGTGAATTGTACGCTTAATCCAGTTAGACCATGCAGTGTCAAGAGTTTTTCTTCGATGTAAGTAGATAGAGCAAGCAAGCAAGCGAGAAAGAGAGCGAGAGCAAGTGAAAGAGAGAGAGAGAGAGAGGAGAGTGCCAAGAGATTTTTCTAATTAGCGGTAATCAAGTTTATCGATTCGTAGAGGTACTCATACGACTCGCGCGTCCGACAACTATGCTTCTTTGGCAGAAGTTGCCTCGTAATTCTGTCTCTCTCTCTCTCTCTCTCTCTCTCTCTCTCTCTCTCTCTCTTTGAGGAAGGGAGGAAGAAACAAAGGGCATCGACGGAAAGCAAGAGAGAGAGAGAAAGAGAGAGAGCGCAACATGGCACCCACGCCTCCCCGAGGTCGATCGATCCGATCGGACGAGAGGTAGAGAAGGCGTGCGCGTACGTGCAGCATCAACCACCTGGTTGCGGCAATTAATCTCCTCTCAGCAATTAATCCTCGACGTGGCGATGTGCCTACGTTATAGGCTGTAGGTATGCAGTTAGGTTGCGCTCTACTAGCATACGTACGTAGATGGGTTGAGAAGAGTAAGTAGGTAGAGGTAGAGGTAGATATGTAGTATACATATATATATAAATACGTACATTACGTTGGTACCTTGCTCAAGTACCATGTCGTGTAGGTAGCTCTATGTTTAGTTCCAATCGAATCGAGCGGAACATAACGGAAACTGAGGAAAGAGTGGCAACATCGCGTAATAACAAAACGTCCTCCATTTTTTTTTTTTTTATATCTTTTCTTCGGGTGAAAATTTGTCGAAAAGTTCAAAGTTAAAAAAGATAAGTGCAAAGAAAGAAAGAAAGAAAGAAAATAAGGGAAAGAGAGAGAGAGAGAGAGAAAGGAAAAGAAGAAAAAAAAGAGTTAAAGAGTAAGTACTCACCTGCGTTGGCGAGAGATGAATGAGGGAAGCAAGATGCTCCCTTTCGGGCGCGCTTAGGTACTTTTGCTGCTTGAAGCGCCTTTCGAGCTCGTAGACCTGGGCCTGGGTGAAGAGAACTCGACGCTTCCGTCTCTGGGCAAGGGGAAATTGCATCGTACCGACGCCCATACCAACGTTCATTCCGACCCCAACGCCAACGCCCATGCCAGAGGATTTGGTAACGTCGCCCATCGACTGGCCCACCGAGCACCCGGCCACATTGGCCCCGGCGCCCGCCGCCGCAGCGCCCATTAGCCGCGAGACTGCAAAACATATTGGAGAAATCGAGGATAAACATTTTTCAATCGTTCATACGGTTTCTTAACTGCTATTATTACAAAATATCATTTGTTTGTACTTTCTATTGTTAAATTATAATCAATGCAATATTATTCGACGACTTGTTCTAATTGAATTAAAATAGGAGATGGTATATATGAAAAGAAAAGAAAGGAAAAATAGTGAAGGAGGGTCATCATCGACATAGACAAAAAATGAAAAAAATAAAACAATAAAAAAAAAAACTTAAAGTCGTTCGTAGAACTTCGTGGAGGCAACGGCGAAAGTGGAATAATCTTTGGGAAGAACTTGAAACTCCATGGACTCGTGTGATCGTGGCTACTGAAATTCAACGAGCCGATCGTCCCTCGTCAGTTAGCGAGAAGCTGTCAAGAAGGAACGCGCCACCAGGACCGTTCGGACAAAAGGAACGATTTCAGGATACAAAGTGCCGCGTCATCACGAGAACCCGGGAGGTCTGAGAAGATATCCCACAGGAATTATTATCTACTCTCTCCTCTGCTCTTATCGAAGGAGGAAGAGGACAACCGAGAAGAGTGCTCACTCGAATGCAGGAACAAACGACTCTCGAATATGTTTACGGTCGAACATTTAATGTGTATTTTCATATCACAATTTGCATCGCTTCATCTCTTGATGAAAATATAACGCATGAATTTATTTATTTATTTATTTTTTTTTTCTACAAATTTCCATCTCTTATATTATATTTCTATGTTGTTTCAAAAGTCAAGTAATGACAGTGTGCTCCTGCATTTGCAAAAGTTATATAATTTTTCTATTTAATTGTAAGTTAGTATAGTGGTTACTGGGACTCTATTGAAATTGTGAAAAATGAACGATTATTACGAATAACGGAGAAATTCTCTATCGACAGGTTCGTATCGTTTTTTTTTCACGATGCAACGATGAAAGGCAGCTTTTATCCTAGACCGATCGACACCGAATGAGAACAATGGAAACACAAAAGTAGTGACTGACGAGTCGGTAGATGAATGTTTCACATCAATGTAAACCGAATCTCTGATAGGAAAGAAAGATTTTCGTTGATGAACGAACACAACGCGTTTGTAAAAAGCTCATTGAATGAATCGACGATTTATATTCTTTGTTTCATTTGATTTTATTTTATAATTTCTTCAGATAAATTTGATAGAAATTAAAAGAAATATTCGTATGTCTACTCTATTATCCTTTGAAGAAGGTCCATCGTGAGTTAAGGTTTATAGAAAATCGAATTTCGGCGAGATGTGCTCGAGGTACGGTATCCTCGACTTAAGTCTCCCTTTTACTCGAGGATACCGGAGCTTATTTGTTTAACTAAAATCTCCCATACGATAGGCAAAGATCGATAGAAAGGGTCGTTCGGCTCCCGTTAAGCCGAGATGAAGAGAGTGGCGCGTGCGAGAGAAAGAGAGAAGAAGAAATAAAAAGAGACGAGGAGTGTCCGAAGGATGATGTCCTTCGATGCTAAGAAGAAGAAAAAGAAGAAGAAAGTTCTTTTGTAGTGCTTGAAAGGCGAAATTTGTGGGACGGGTGTGAGACCTACCTATTATTTATTTCTTCGCGAGTGATTTTCTATTATTGTCGATCGTTTGTTTGAGGGAGAGAAAAATAGAAAAAGAAGAAGGAAGATAGTAGGACTTTTAAAAGCTGGATCGAGCGAGGGGAAAGATATGACATATATAGGGTATAATAAAAAATATAGTAAGAAAAAAAAAGCAAAGCGCGTTAGGTAGTAGGTACTCACTGGCAAAACGGGGATCGTTGGTGGCCGGCGGTGCTGGGGCGTACCAAGGATGATGATGAGTCGAAACGGCATGAGATCTTATAGGATCGGCAACGGTGGCAGTACCGGCTACGGTGGGTCCGGCATGATGGTACGGAGAAAGTTCGGCAGTACAATACTGATATTGCGAGGTGAGCTGCATCGTGGCGTAAGGATTACCCATGGCGGTCATACCCGCTGTACCAACAGCACTTCCACCAACCGCACCTCCGGCTCCGGCACCGGCGGCAGTTCCGGCGGTGCCGGCGGTACCGGCGCTACCGTTCCCGGCGCTCCCGGTAACAGGACCGGGCGTGCTACCACCGGGCGTCGAGCCGCCGTGAAGCGGCGGACTCCCGCTGCTCGCGCTTGAACTTCCGGTGTTACCGGCGACCCTCGCGCCGCAGGCGTTACCGTACGGTGAGCCCTGGGGGTGGCTAACGACGCCTACTCCAACGCCGACGCCGACTCCAACTGCCGCGGCTGCTGCTACGAGATCGAACTTTCTATAGGACTCCTCCATCGGCGAGAGGATGTCGGTCACGCTGAACGGTGTCGTGTGAGCGCCGCCCCCGGCTTGCACGTGCGACGAGTGTTGCTTTGGGGAAAGGCTTATAGCTAAATCGATGCTGTTTAAATCCGGCAGGAGGCTCGCCTGCTCTAGCTGCGTTTGTTGTTGCTGTTGTTGCTGTTGTTGTTGTTGTTGCTGCTGTTGCTGTTGTTGCTGTTGTTGTTGTTGTTGTTGTTGCTGTTGTTGATGTTGATGATAGGTAGTTGCATTTCCGCTCGCCTGATTACCGGCGCCGTTTCCGCTGGCACCGCTAGCTCCACCGCCGCCGCCGCTGCCACCGCTCATCTCGGCGAGCCCAACGCCGTCGAAATACTTGAAGCTCGTGCTTCGCGGAATCGTGAGGCCGGTGCTAGTCGCGAAAACGGCGCGACATGAGGAGTAGTAATAGGAGGAAGAGGAAGCGGAGGAGGAGGAAGCGGAGGATGGATAGCGATCTATCGCGACGGTACCGTAGCTGCCGCCACGCTCGCCAGCGGGCAGCGGCTCACCTCGGAGGCGGTAATCCTCGCGGTAATCCTCGCGGTAATCCTCGCGGTAATCCTCGTGGCCGAAAATTTTCGCGGACGTAAAAACACGTTTATGGTGTCACTCACTGACTCTTCGACTCGACACTTGGCACATTTTTTTCTTTTATGCATTCACGATGGCGTTCACCTTGACACGATGTTCACCTTAACGACGACATAGACGACCAAGGTGATAATAAAATGTTAGCCCGCGGACCGATCGTCAAACGATCGTTTCTTCTCACCGTCGCCATGTCGTCGTTGTTGTCGTTGTCGTCGTCGTCGTCGTTATCGTATTTCCAAACGACGGATGGCAAAGTGTAACGATAACTCGAGCACTCAACACTCACTCGCGACGTAACGCGATGGAACGCGACGGTCGGCGGCCGAGGAGGGAGCAGAGTGGCCGGCGAGGCCGGCCGCCGACCGACTGAAATCACTCGCGGTCCTCTTCGAGTCCTTCGACCCTCCGTAGATGTACACCACTCTGCTCTTTACCTCCACCTTCCTTCTCGTTAGGAAAGGAGCGAATCTATGGATGGATAGATGACTGAAGAATGGCTGGCTGATTAGATGGATGGATGGATGGATTGAAAGACTTTCGCTGGTGTGGCTCGACTCGGCTTCTTAGCCCGGCTTGAGCCGGCTTTCGCCTCGTCTTGCCTTGACACTTTGTTCGTTGGCTCTCGTTAGCGAGATGGTTGGCTAGCTGGTTGACTAGATGGCTGGTTCGTTCGCGCGCTCAGTTGTTTACTTGCTTGCTTCCTCAAATAGATGGTTGGATGGATGGATGGATGGATGGATGGATAAATGGATGGATGGATGGATGGGTGGATGGATGAATGAATGAATGGAGAGGACTGTCGGGTACTCCTGGAGAGGTCCTCACGGCCGCTTAGACCCACTCGACCGGCGCGCTCGGCCGTTCGAGCTCGGTCGCTCGGTCGCTTGCTGCTGCTGCTGCTGCTTGCTTGCTTGCTCGCTCACTCACTCGGTCGGTCGTTCGTTCGGTCGGTCGGTCGCTTGCTTGCTCACTCGCTCGCTCGCACGCTCACCCGACCCGAGAGCGGAGGCTCCACAGGCTCTCGCGGAGAACCCGTACGACGACACGATGAGTGGAGTGCCCACTACGGAGAAGTGCCTGCTACCAAGAGTCGTGATGAGATGTCCCCTTTTGCGTGTGAGAGAAGGGCTTCCACTCTCTCTCGGGTGGGTACAGCCGCGCGTGGAGAGGGGCACACGAGAGACTCTCTGATGTGCTCCTCCATACGCCCTCCCACCGAGAGAGCTTATCTTTATGTCTCTTATCCACTCGGCCACCGCCATTGGCGGTGGATATCCGTGAGGCGTGCCCAAGTACGACGATTGGTTCGCAACCAGCCACGCCGAGACGTGCGATCATTCGCCGCCTAGTATGTTCCTACGTCTCGTTGGTCGCAACTTTCCTCCTATCAGTGGATACTATGGCCGATCAAGTCACACCCAAACCCACCCCTCTGTGCTCCAATTGAACCACCGCCCTTCCACCCTTTCTTCCTTTCTTCCTTCCCTTCTTCCTTTCTTCTGTCTGTCCTTCTTTCTTTCGAAGACGACCGCGGATCCGGGAAAGTCTCCATGAGAAACCAAACGAAACTAGAAACGTTCTGATCGCGTCCTCGATAAAATATTCCTTGACGTACGTTCCGTATTCGACGGTTGGAAATAATTCATTGCTCCTTTTGTTCTTTTCTTTCCTATACTCGTCGTGTGTTTCGAATTTTGTAAAGCAAAAGTAGTGTGAAACGTGTATTGTGCGTTTTTTCATCTTACAAGTTATTTCCACGAAATTAACGATCAGAAATACAAATTTGTGTTAAACGTATTTAAACTTATGTAAGAACTAAAAGCGAAGGGATTTATGGTTTTCGGCATTACGACTTCTCTTTTGTTTCTTTTGTGAAGTGTTACGTACATCTCAAATAATGGATGTACTTATTAAAAGAACTTAAATCATTATTATTTTCGTTCGTAACTAATCAAATCTAAATTAACGAGGAGAGTAATTTTGTAAGAATGGAATACGAGGTTTTCTTCTTAAGATTTTATTTATAAAATATTTCTTCAAAATCAATCTTGACTTTTATGACACTTTTTATAACTTTTAAATATTTGAAATAATGAAAAAGAAGAAAAATTTTCATCGAAAAAAAAAAAAAACACAACGTGAGAAAAATAATGTTCTACTTGACTAATAAATTCAATTCTTGTTTGAAAAGTGCTTGGATCGACATCTGTGAGATAAACTACGTATTAAATTTATTTTCTAAACTGTAGCACCATCTATGATACTCTAAATTTATCAGTACTAATTCATAACCTCTTGTTTTACTTTTTCTTCACCAAAGAAATGGCATCTTCTATATTGAGATTTATTAGAACATTTCATTCTTTCCAGAATTATCATGTCGTGGAAAATGGTACTTATATTTTTCAAAATTATCTCTAGCATTATATATATACATATTTTTTTTTCCTTATTATTATTCTTTCATTATATTATCAAGTTGTCATATTTGACTCTTTCATTTTCTTTTAGGTAGCAAAATTGTCTCTTTCATGTATAATCATAACTTTTTAAAGACTCATATTCCTATAAACAACAGCACACGGAATACATCATTTTTTAATAAACGTAAGTAATAATTTTTTCATTAACTTTTAACATACTTCTTTAATTAACATACTTCTCTCATACATTTAACAAATGTATAGGTCCTGCTGAACAGTTATGGAAAGGTGTTACTAGCGTTAGTAATGCAGGAAAACGGAGAGGTAGAGCACGTGGATTGGCAAGAAAAAGGATTTGAACAGGGGTCAAGTTATTGGCCAGGGAAAAATACCAATACAGTTTCCTGGGTTAAATGTACCAGTTATTCATGGAAAAGAGATATTGCAACAACATAAACTTCCCGAAGATCCTGAAAGACAAGAGAAGCTTATTAAATTGCGTGATTCTATGTCAAAAGCGAGACGTATTAAATTGTCTCCTTTGGAACGTGGTTGGACGAGTTATAGACCTGGAGGAATGAAAATAGGTCCTCCTGAACCAGTCGGCGATGGTACTATTTATTTCTCTTTCATTTCCACACAATTTAATATATTTTGTATAATTTAGAATATTATTGTGCGTAGATACATTTGAGGGTTTTGAATCATGGGTACTGGAATGTAAATTAGTTTCTACCATGACTAGTAATCTGGGACGTAAAAGTAGAGTTAGTGCAATGGTTGTAACTGGTAATGGAAATGGATTAGCTGGATATGCTGTAGCAAAAGCAAAAGAAACAAAACACGCTTTAGCTGTAGCCAAAAGAAGAGCTGGAAATAAAGTGGTATTCTTAAATAGATACAACAATCATACTGGTAAGATATATTCCTATTTTAACTTTATTACGTATTATCTAGTTCAGTTAAAATAATATAAATAAGTATTATAATATTTTTATATAAATAATAATTGTTAAAACGTTTGATATTGAAGTTGTACATGATTTTTATACGCAATGTGGAAGGACTAAGATATTTGTACACAAAATGTACGAAGGCTATGGTCTTGTTTGCCATAGAGCGATAAAATGTTGTTGTGAAGCAATTGGTATAAAGGACATTTATGCTAAAGTAGAAGGTGCTATAAATTATCAGAATATCATAAGAGCATTTTTCGAGGGTCTCTTAAGACAGGTAAAATTATAAAAAAGAAATTTTTTACGACATTGTACTTAATCCTTTATTATTTGACATACATTATATATTACGTACATATTTATAGAAAACATTCCAACAAATGGCAGATGAGAAAAAGTTACATTTGGTCGAATTTAGAAAAGAAAACGATGATTTCCCTGTCGTTGTTGCTTCTCCGGCTAAAGTAAGAACATCAGATCAAATACAACCAAACGAAATTTTAGATTTTAATCAATATTTAATGAATGGTAAAATTGTATTGAAGAAAAAGAAACCTCCACCATTCTTTACTAAACTTGATTCTTGGGCCGTACGTCTAAAGAAAATTGAACCTCTTAGAAATAAGAAAGATGTTAGAATAAGATTGCTCGCAGAATATGGTGATGTTCGTAGTTTCCTTGCTGATAAATATCCAGAAGCAAGAGCGTTATTATGGTCGAAAAAACGAGTAATGGCAGAAAAAGCAGCGAAGGAGAATCAATAACTTGAGAATATTCTTTCAAGATTGTAGGAATTTGTAATTAGTTATATATAAACTGTAACTAATAACAAATAAAAATAACATCGATCTATTGTTTGAATAAAGAATTTACGAATAAATTAAAATTTTATTTAATCTGTCACACATTAAAATAAAATAATAATAATTAATTTTATGATTAAATAAATTAAAATTAAAATAAATTATTGTATATATATAATAAAATTTTATATAAACCATCAACATTTACAATGTCAAATTTTGATTGTTACATTCGCATTTACATAAATAATTACCATTATTTCAATATATTGATATATAAATTTAAAATATAAAATTTCACTCAACACCAAATTAGTATATACAATTAACATATAAAAACAAAAATAATAAACAATGATTTTATATATCGCGTGTGTTATTATTCAAATTAATACATAATTTATTTATCCTTAACCGTCTTTATAAAAGAAAACGTTTTATTCAATAAAAATCTGAAAAAATAATTAGAACATTTAATAGCCAATAAGAATATTTCTTTAAGAAAAATGGGAATATAAATGCAATGCAATTGGTTGATAATTACTGACATTGTTTTCTTAGTAAAATTGATCTGTCAAATCTTTTAAAACAATAATCGAGTAATGGGGTCATCATTAAATTGATGTAAACAATAGTATCTAATGAATAATATGATTTCTAATTATATCAATAAATATTTATTTTCTCTTTATATATATATATATATATATATATATATATATATATATATATATACGTATTCCTAGAATTCAAATGTAACGAGTTGTGTCTCTCATTGCGTCAAACGTTTTGTAAATAACTATAGTAATTGCGTGTGTGTATGTGTTGTGTGATCTCATCGTTACCACTAGTTTGTTTTAGCTACTAAATGTTACCATTTTTATTTTCATAATAATTAGATCAATTCTTTTATATTATTCTCCATATTATTTTCACTGCATAGCTATCATACGTAGTATATCCATATATATATTTATATAGTCGAAAATTTTTTTAATCGAGAAACGGTTGTACCTGACGATACATATCGATAGTATCTCGACCACTCAGAAACGGTAATTATCCATCCACAGGATGATTTGGTGACGTCCTATTCAAAGATGGCGGTGACGAGTAAGCCATGTTTTTTGTGATGTTCGTGCAGTAGACAAATTTTTCAGATTTGTAAATCGTATAAGCAAAATGGCTGATGATGATCCGTGGTTATTAAAAGAAGACGGATACTTGAATGTTGACGCCGAGTGTAAAAGCATAATCTATCATGCGAATTTAAATGTATTACTGATTACTACTAGTAAGGCGCAAGTATACGTATTTGATGTTAACTCTGGCGTAATTTTGCAAAGAAGTTCTCTTTCAGGTAAGCATTTCGATCTTCCGACAATTCAACATTTAACTATTAAGATTATAAAACTATCCCTTAGCATAATATTTTATTATGTTTTTTATTTTTAAATCGGTATTCGTTTGAATTTCATGGTCAAGGTCGTATACGTGCGTTGAACAGCAGGAATGATTACAATTTTTTCCGTTAACGTTTTTTTTTTTCAGATACAATGATCGATTTATAATTGAGACAATACATCTCTATCAATATGTTTAATATTTCTTAAAGAAATAATATTAAATCTATTTCTTCATTGTATTATAACGTGCCAATTAAATTTACATTGTGTTTCCAATCCTTCAGTTACATTTATTTGCTAATTTAATTAAATTTTATTATTATTATTATTATTATTATTATTATTATTATTTCTACTATTATTTATAATATTTTTGTCACTTACTAATAGATAATAATGATAGCAGTGAAAAACAATTTAGATAACTATAGATAATAACTATACTAGATAATGATTGTGCATTATATCTATGTATTTAATTACCAATTGTCATTTTTTTTCAAGAAGAAACTTAGTCATGTATATTGCTATTTCCTTTTTATCGTATCTAAATAATATGCTAGTATGTAGATAATAACTTTATAATATAATAATATTTAACTTTAATGCTAATCCAATTTGTTTTATATATTTTAAAGAAGTAATAAATATAATATATCTAAATGATAATATTAAATATGAAATTGAAATATATAAATAATCTTATAATTTTCATATTACATTTATTTTATCAGGGTTGATTATAAAGACATTTTTTGTTCCTTTAGGTAAACCAAATAAGAAATTACAAGGTATATATATAGCTGATGGCATAGACAAGGTATTATATACTGATGGAAGTGGTATTGGTGTACGTAGCGATTACAATGGTGTCCTATTGTTGGATACTATTTTACAAACTCCTGTCTCACGTAGCGAAGACGTCGTAAAATTAGAACTTTTGCTCTCTGAAGCTACATTATTACATCAAAGTTTGCGACATATGGATTTACCTGGGATTGATCACGTACAAGAAGTTTTACAAGAATTATCGACTAAACTTCTTGCTGCTCAGGTTAATCAAAAGAGAGGTATAAAAGCTCTAAAGGTATGGTTTTCTATATTACAAATTAAATATGTTATTATAAAATTATTCTTTAAAAATTATTAAATAAAAAATTGCATTTATATACTTTACAGTGGAATACAATATGTTTGGAATTACCACATGGATCTTTGAAGTCGGTATGTTCAGGAATGGCCCTGGAATTGAAAAGGCAAAACAAACATATACCAGCATTGCCCATTGCTTGGGCCATTAATGAAAGATTAAATGGCCTATTGCCTACCCTTGTCTTAGAAGGTGGTACTGCCGATAGAGCATTAATGTTTAGTGAAGCAGCACGGCGTGATACATTTTCAAAATGGCCACATATGAATTACAAGTAAGTGTAGTTATAATATAATATTTTATTTCATTTGTGTGTATATAAATGATGTATTAAGATAAATCATGGGGTAAATCATTATGAATAATTATTATTTTATAGATGGGCACTTCCTGATCGGATGGCACAGGCTGGTTTTTATTATCAACCTAATGCATCAGGAGATGATAGAGCAATGTGCTTTACATGTAAAGTTTGTTTGGTTTGTTGGGAACCAACGGATGAACCATGGTCGGAGCATGAAAGGCACTCCCCTGCGTGCCCTTTTGTTAAACGAGAATATACACAGAATGTACCATTATCTGTTACTCTTGCAACTGCTCCAGCACGTGAATCTAGCAATGTAGATATTATAGGAACAACAAATGTTTCTGGCTTAGTAGCTACAGCTTCATGTAATGGTCATGTTAATGTTTGGAATGTAATGAACCAATTAAAGGTAACATTTTAATACTTAAAATAATATGTTATTAAAACATATTGTAATATTGGCTGATTATGCTTATAGGGTGAGGTAGCGTTTTACATTGCACCTTCTGATCAAGAAGTGAATAATAAAGAATCCATACAGTTTTCCGCTACAAGGAACTTGACCTCTTCATATTTAACAAATCTTGGTTCAGATTCTGACCTACTTTCTGATTATAAATCTTTAATGTCGCATAAATTACAATTAACAGCGCTATCAATAGTTGGAGCTCCTAATTCTATTAAGAAAGACTCTAAAAGTGCTTGTTCAACAACATCATCCGTACAAATGGATACGTCTGATTCAAAAATTAGACCCTGTTTGGTGTGTGGTGTTACAGTGACAGTGACTAATCCTTCTCAGTTGAGAACTTTAGAAAATGTGTGGTCGTCATCAACAGATCTTGCTTCGTCATCATCACTAGTACGAGCAATGAATAGTGTAAATAGTGCTGCCAGTGATACATTGGATATAATGAAAGTTGCGGGTGATAGGTATGCCCCTTCAAAGTCTCATTACTTAGTACTTTATGATTTTCATCACAAAGCAGTATCAACACAATCTACAAAGGAAGAAAATTCTAAAGATTCAAAAAATAAAAAGACTCTCTCTGGAACTGGAACTAGTGCTAGCTCAAATGGTGAAAGACAAGAAAATTTGTATCCAGAGCTTTTCCTTGGTAAATTTTTATATGAAGTACCAGTTATTGAAGATGTAGATTCGGATACGGTTGTCGGATCGCATTTTGATGGTACAGTTTCAACAACTGTACTTACCGCATCATCTTCCAATGGTATTTACTCTACGCCAATAGGAATGACAGTTCCATCTACTGTAAGTCCATTCCATGCTGTTAATTTAAATACCAATAATGGAGTAGAACAATTTGCATCAACATCTGATTTAACGGCAAACAAAAAACCTATTGATATGTTAAAAATGTCAAAGTCAGAACCAGTAGTTATAAAAACAGTTTCTATCGATGCACCGGATAATCTTAAAATTACATCCATTATACCATTTAAGGATGGAAGATACTTATATGTTGCAATGTGTCCAATATTAGAAGATACTGTTAGCGATTCTTCTCTTACTTCTATTTCTACAAAAATGGAAATTGACGAGGAGCGTACATTCTTTCCACAAAAAAGTTATATGTACTGGGATCATCATGAAACTGGAAGATTAATGAATGGTGAAATACGTAATAATGCAGACAATACAAATGTTGTTCTACTCGTTTATGCTTTGGATTTCTCAGGAAAAGTAGTCAGAGTTGCATCAGAACCTATAATTAGAAGAGAATTATCTTCTGAACAAGCTCCGATTGAACATGTGCTATTACCAATTCAAGAAAAAAATACAGATACATTACACGGAATTAATGCTACTACTAATTCTTCCACTAATTCTAGTGTTCAAGAACCATCTGGTCAAATAGCTCTTGTATGTAGAGATGGTGTGATCAGATTATTGAATCTAAGTACCTTAAAAACTGTCAATGAAGCTAAATTAGATAGTCGCAAATTCATCTCAGCAGCATATTGTAACAGTATGTTTTAATTTACATCAGTAAAATTCGCATAAATTCATATACAATAAAATTGGTTTAAAAATGATTATAATTTAAAATTGTTGTGTAGGTTTAGAGAGATTGTGTGCATGCACTGACGATGGAGCACTTTACTTTTTTGTTACTTCAGAAGAAGAAAATTTTACAGAAGACAAAGAAGACATCGAGGATGTTAATATGGTTATAGAAGATGGTTGCACCAATGTACAGTATGTATATAAAAATATAATTAAAATTAAATGGCTATTATAAATATAATAATATATTTTAATTTTTCTAAAAACAATAGGAATTTATAATACTATTATAGTAAAATAAAAATATTTTCAGGGATTCAATAATAGCACATAGGCCAAATTTATCATATACAGATTTACGAAGTCTTCATGAATTGACGAGGTTTGATAGACATTCACCGGCGTACGGGGCTACTGTTCCACCTTGTTGGAGTGAAATAATGCAAGCACAAAGACAACGTCGTCATCCACAACATCATCAATCGGAAGATCAACATCATACACGGACGTGGCGCTTACAAAATGATACGTACGTTGTTTACTTTACTTGGTATTTATTTTAATGCATTTGTTTTTAATGAAATTGTCGTCTTTTATTTTTATATTTTATATTTTTTATATAGAACTACTTGGGACGAACATGTATTCGAATTAACGTTACCACGAAGTGCAGCTGAAAACATAGGACATATTGATGTACATTTTAATCTGCATTCGTTGTGTCAGGAATTACCAATAATACAGGTTACTTTACTCAAGCAAAATATAAGAAGAATTGGGCATAAAACATCTCCACTCACTCCAGTGGATGAAAGAATAGAATTCAATATAAATAATGAACAAAAGGGAGAAAATCCAGTTATTACAGACGAATATCAACGTCAACATAATACCGAAATTTTATGCGGGCCAATTGATTTACATCATTGTATGGATTTATCTTGTCGATCTGGTTGTGTCACTCTTACAAGTCCAAAATTATTCCATTCCAAAGCTAGAACTCTACTTGTACATATTAAAGCACTGATTGACCCTTCAAAAGATGGGGTAAGAATGGGATTTTATTAAACATTACTGCTAGTAATTTATTGTTACTATTAACTCTTTTGTTTATAGGCAACAAAATCAAAAAGTAATTCATCAGATAGCAAGCCCCCTACTTCCAAAAAATTAAGAATAATAGAAGTACGACCATTATTAGTTCCTGTTAATCCCGTTGAATGTTATATAGGTAAACATTTTAATTAATTTAAGAGAGTTACATGTGAAAAATATTTATATTGCATTTATTATTCTAATTTCTATAATTTTTTTTTCAAGGATGTGATTGGATTCATGAAATATCAATAACTGTGAGATCAGTATATCCTACAAGTATACCAAATGCAAAAGCACAAAGATGTGCTATGCTAGAATCTAAATTATTTTTCGACAGATTATTAAACATCGCCTGTTTGCAAACGTCAGATAAGTAAGTATAACACTGAGTGAAAGCTAAAAAAGCTGGTAGAGCTGCTATAACACAAAGTATTATATGTAAACACATGTTGTTACAGATCCACTGTTACACAGTCCATTGCATTAGACATTCTTATATGGATAGCATCAATAAGATTAATCAGGTTACGTGGCGTTCAAAACAATGCTGAAATAAAAGCATTTCAATTAGAAACTATACGTTGTGTTCAAGAACATTTACCAAATTTATTAAAAACCTGTCTTCTCCACGCTGGTAGAAGTATAGCACATAAATGTGTTAAATTAATTATTTTGTGTAGCGGGTAAGTAACTTTGTATAAATTGTTTGTATAATATTGATTTTTCAAAATGATCATTAATATAATTTTCTTCTCCATTTCTTTTTCTTAACAGAGGTTTTTACAACTTGGAAGATCCACCATCTCAATCTTTTGACGAAGCAACACTGTCAGTTTTGGTAACTTTGCTACCATCGATTGTAGAAGTTCAATGGGCTGGATCATTGAGATGGCTTCAATTATTGATTACGCGATTTTTACCATTGGATAGAAATCACAATGTAGCCCAACAATGTGCCACACTAGTGCAGCACATTGCTGCTGAAATGTCTAATAGAGTAAATCCTTATCATTTATTACTCGCAACAAGGTATTAATCATATATACACACATATTGCAGTTGAAATAGATATCATTATTTTAATCAATATTGTAATATCTTTTGCATTTTAGATTCGGCTTATACAATACTCCGTTTGAAACAGAACTTTTCGATCTTGATCCACCGGTACCATCCAAATGCAGTTCAATGTCTACAACATATGCGTCTGTGGTAACTGGCGATCAAACAAATTCAGCTCCTACATCTTCAAATGCTACATATTCTCAGGATACTATTGATTTAAGGGACCTACTTACACTGCCTGCACATCCAGCTAGTGAACTTATCGTACCTAGCAAACTAAAGGCTCTTTGTAACGATCACAATATGAAAGGTCTTCTTGAGGTATATACTTTTTTTTGAATTGCTCTTATTTCTTGCTTGTATACATTTATGTACGTAGAAACATGTAAGAAAATGCAATATTAATTATTATTGTTTTATTTATGTAATTCAGGTAGAACCTCTTCATTTTACTTGTCACGCCGCTTCAGATGGTACCAAGATGGAGAAAATTGGTCCTGGAGTCTATACAATGAATATTGGAACTACCCTTTATGAAAACAATGCAGCCAGTAACAATGGTGTACTCGACATCATTCATCGTGCTTATGTAAGTTTATGTTTTTATAAAATTGATAAACATTTAATCTCATTAAAAACATTCGCACATGTTATGTATCACACAACTTAACATGAAGTTACTTAACTGTCACACTGGTAAGAAAATATGTATTGATAAAGTGACAGGTCATCAGTGGTTAAACAAACAATACAGCATTTTTTTTTCTTTTTTTCTTCTCTTTTATTTTTATTTTTATTTTTTTTAAATGAATAAAATGACGCAAACATATAAATGTCACGAATAAGAGGTTTTCATTAGATATCTACAACAATAATAGAGTTTATTGCTGTCCCTGACCATTATGTAAAGTAAACTTTTTTAAGTGTTTTGTAAATGGAAAAATCGTTATCTAGATAGAAATCATTGTACATTGTAGAGCTTGGATGCTGGATCGCTAGGACCAGATGTTCAGACTAAACCAACATCTACGTTATGCGATTTGCGTAGAGTGTATACAGGAAGAGTCTTAAAGAAGCCAATTCCACAACTATTACTCACATCTGATGAACAATCAGATTGTGATGAAGCTAACGATACATCTGGTGATAACCAGACTTGGCATAGCACGCAAAGTGATATACCTAATTCACATGTATTAAATTCTACCATATCAAAAGAAAAGTCATCTGTTCAAAGTATCAATTCTGCTGTAAACAAAGTTGAAGACAGCAATTCTAAAAAGGTAGATTGCATAGATGAAAATTTGCATTTTCTTACTTTTATTCTTGAGTTAAATAATTTATCATTTGTTATTCTATCATTTTTATTGCTTTGTTAAAATGCCGTTTATAATTCAAATTTTTAACTACTGAATGTATTAAAAAGTGACAATCTTAGACGAAATAACGCAAGATGCATGAGTTATCTGTAATGTTCGTTTCATATATTATCTGATATCTTTTATGTATATATCATTTTCTCCTTTTTACACGCAACATCTTAAAAACTATTGTTTACACAGTGGCTTATTATATAACCATCAATGTAGTAAATCTAAGCTCTATTAAGTACCTTCTAGATCGTTGGTTTAGCATATGGTAATTAAATGATCTGTCCATTATAGGAAAATGAATAATTTAATGAAACAACATATTTCCTTGTTTAACTGTTTATAAAAGGTATTTGTGGAGGGTACATTATTATTAAAGATTCATACTAATATTCTTATACTGATAAAATAATGTGTGAAGAAGAAGTGGGATTACATTATACAATTATATGTATATAAAATATTTTTGAACTTGTTGATATAAGTATTCAATTACGTATTAAACATAATTTATATTTTTTTTAGGCTCTATTTAATCTCATTTATTTGAATAATTTTAATGAAAAAATTATAAATGAATTATTAATATAATTGTATTAACATTGATTAAAGATAATTTAACAAAATAATTAAATATAATTAAATATAGAAATGTATTCAATATTTTAGCGAGAAGATATTACATTTCCATGGGGAAGATTATTAAGCTGGCCACCTCAACAGGCATTAGTGGTTGACAGAATGCATTCTGGAGCTCGTCGATTTGTGGTTCTCGATTTTGGATCTCCTATACTACTTACTGATCTTCTGATTCCTTCCTGTTGCGACTTGGTGTCATTGTCTATAGATATATGGACAAAAAGCGAAGAAAGTGATGGCACTCGTCTGATTGTTGCCACAGATATTGAAAGTAAACCATTAGTTATTTGCGATCTTCAACCACCACCGGTGTGCAGATATCTTAAGGTACAATAAATTTGAAATATTTTTTATGTCTCTTTCTCTCTAACTTATTATATTATTTACTAAAAATCTTCTATTTATGTTTAGATTACAACAATTGGTCGTTATGGTATGCCTACAACAGCATGCAAGATTCCATTAGGGATGTTCTATGGGCATATGGTAGTTTTACCAGGGGAAGATTATTCCGAATTAAATAATTCTCTTCCAGTTAACGATGATACATCAGATACTTCTTTACAAACTACTATCGATACCCAATGCAATATACTGTCAGCACTTGCAGAAGATGTACAGTGCAGGTATACTTTAAATATATTTATCAAAATATTTCATATTAATGAATATTATATTAATCAATTTTTATTTATTTACTTTTTAGATTTAGCTTAGCCACAGAGAGATTAAAAAGTTTATTGGATCCATTGTTGTGTTCAGAAATTCCTAATGTAATGCACATGCAACATTATTTGTGTTGTACTAAAACGCCTAATGAAAATAAAGAGCAGCCATCTGTAAAAATTCTTTCGACATATCAGGTTATTATTATGTTATTATATCAACATTATTATATATATATTATTATTATTTTATATTCTTTATAAAATAATTATTAATGCGTATTGATATTTATATTCTATAGGAATGTCTAATGTTTCAACGTCAATTGAATATCGTTCATGCAGTAAGACGGCGACTTGAATCATGGAGAGGCTCTTCAAACATGGTAGCTTCATCTTTCGTAGATGCACCTACCGATAAATTGCGTGTTCTTGGAGAAACCTTACTCGATATTCTTCTATACACTGTATATGAAATTGGACCTGTTCCTAGCGTATGTAATTTTATTTTTCAAAATTGATGAACTTTGTCAAACAATTTAATGATCTATTATTTTTGCTATTGTTTAGATACCAATGTCTTTGTGCGAAGTTTTTACACCATTTACCTGTGAAGAATTTTTCCATTCAATTTGCGTTGTTACACCAGCACCACGTTTACAACTTCATGCGGCTACACTTCTTGCTCGTATGGCAGGCCATCAACCTTGGTGGGGAAATTTTTTGTCAAATACTTTAATCAAACTTTATTCATCTACATCTACACAAATTTTTCCTCAAGATAGGTAAGGTATAAACTGGTCATTAGTTATTGAAATATAATGATTTATAGATTCATAATATAAAATTGTGATACGAAATATTTGATTTTTTAGAGTATTTATTTTATTAACGTTTCTTGGACGTAAATCATTAATTGCTGGAGGTAATAAGTCCTCGGTAATAGATGCAATGGTTCGTACATTAGGCATATTATTGGCTCCATTGTCAGTTACTGAGATACTAAATCCTATTCAACTGGATACAACCCTTATTGGTTGGGTTCTCCTATTTCTCTCTGTATGCTTAGATACAACAGCGACTCCGCCGTCCTGTTCTGACGATAATCAGGAGAAAAATAAAGAACAAGGTATATTCTCACAATTGTTACAATATAAAACTGTATAAGTATATTTTAGATGGTTTCAATTTAATAAAAGTGATTCCACTCCTGACTATATCATTTCATTTAAATAGGTACTTTTTCTCGTTGGGAGTTTATTCAAGGAGAATCCGCAATGCAAAGGAACTATGTAAATGCCACTCGTTCGTCATCCTCACGTAGTTATCGTAAAAAATTACAAAAACGTCTTATGCATCGTAAACAACAACTTCAAGAAATGGAACAAGCAAAAAAAGCTTTCCACGCATTTTCACAAGTATGTATATATATATATATATACATGTATATTTTCTTCTGTATATAATTAACGCATAAAGTATTATTCTATAAATTTAAATTAATATCTCGTTGAACGTATAGGCTTGGACACCACTTTCTCCTCAGCCTGCTACCATGTACAGTAAAATGGAAGCAACATTAAAATCTCAAGAAAGATTTTTCAAAAAAACATTGAAACAACACTCTACTAAACATCTCAAAGATGTTCTTAGTATGAGAAAAAACGAATTGCAACACGTTCCTCGTAGTTCACGAAGTCAATCGCAACCTAGTACAAGGTATGTTACTTTATTTTACTTTGCGTGAAGTAAAAATACTAAAGAATGCTTAAATATGGATTTTTAATCTATTTTATATTTTTATTGATTGCAGTAAAGGTGAGGCGGATTTGGAAATAGAATATATGACCAATTTACCTTATCAAACTGTTTTACCAGTGGCTCGCGGTCTTGTAGCTCTTATTTTACATAATTCTTCTAATGTGGACATGTTCCTGTTAGCATGTAAGGTAAAGTGAAAGCTTTTTATTATCAAAATTTCTTGTTTCTATTTTTGACTTATAGTATTATAGTATGCAGCAATATAAATTATATACAATTAATATTTAATATATAAAACACGATCGTGTAAATTAATAAAAAAAAAAGAACTTCTTATATTAAATTTCAAATTAGTTTTTAAATAATCTTCGATTTGTATTACTGCTTAATATTGTACTGTCTGTGTCATTTGATCATTAAAGCATTAAATTAGTATTTTCATCAAATACTAGAACAGCAGGTTAAGAATTTATCAAGATGCAACATGATTATTAAGTCTACGTTTGTGTATAATCGTTTCATAATATTTTATTAAATCTTAACTTGCTTGTTCAATGTATTGCACATATCAAACACATAATCATTGAGCTTTTCCGTTATATGCTTTATAATTAAATTTATGAATTGTCGCACCTAGGTAGTCGCTAGGCTAGTGGTATCCACACGTCCTGCAATTAGTTTGTGTGAACTTATGACCGAAGAACAGCTCTTAAAGTTAGTCAGATTGGCAACGGGTACATCTGATGCTGCCTGGTCATCACATGCCGTTTCATGTCTTCTACAGGATTTATTAGAAGGTATAAATATATCGCTTATTTCCAAATTTTGGCTGCGTTAAATAATTATTAATATTTGTAACTTCTCTTGTTAATTTATTTAAAAAAATTTCTGTTTTTTTATTTATTATATTCATATTCGTATTTAAAACGTATTTTATAGGAGGACGATTATATCCAAGACCCTGTTCTACTCACGAGGGAAGTCCGGCTGAAGATAATTTTGAATCTGTAGATGAAACTCGAACAACAGAAGAAGATTCAGTAGGTCCACCTGGAACCAGTAACTCTACAGTTACTTTAGGTGGTAACGATGAAGGATTTGCTGAAGGTGAAGGAGATGAGGACGTTCAAGATAGTATTGTGGTGACATCATCTTCAACACCAAAATCTAATGGTTTTCTACCTTCGCTTTTGGAATCAGATGACAGTGAACTTGAAGATTTCTTGGATGATATATTCGAACGTGGAAAAAATATGTTAAAAAAAGGCAGTACAGTTTCTAAAATATTAACTTCAGCCAGTTCAGGGTACTTTTTTCTTCTATCTTTTCTTGTTTATTTTTATTCTCGTTATATATTTATGAAATTTATTTTAATTTATGATTTATTAATGTTGTATTTTTAGCAGCATTTCTTTGGCTATGGATGAAAGATTGGAATATGGTGTTGAGATGGGAGTAGAAATTTCTTTAAGAATATTGTCTACTCTTGGCATGTACAATTTACCTCATAGCATAAATTCAACGATACATGTACGTTTATTAATTTTTTTTTTTTTTTTGTATATTAAGAAATATTTATTATATATATATATATATATATATATATATATGTACATTTTAATGTAATATTTTCTCTGAGACAAATGTAATTATAGGTTCCAACGGAAACAAATCGTTTTGGTCAACAAACTTCAACGCGTACAGATTCTTCTTGGACAGATAGGGGACAAGAAGTTTGGAATTTATCAGATTCTACTCCATCTAGTTTATCTATGCTAACTAGATGCTTTGATAGAATTTTCACAGATTTATACCTACAGGTTAGTTACGAGTATAATAATTGACAAATGTACTTATCTTTTTTCTATATGATGTTAATCATTAATTTTTTATATAGAATTCAAGAACAAATTTGGAACTTGTACTTCAGTTATGGTTAACATTGAACTTAGATGCTGCTCCTGAACAATCTAATTCAACCACTCGATTTGATCCATTTTTAACACCTGTAATTCCATTAAGCTCTGCAGCTATTTCAAGTCTCGTATCGGCACTTTCTTGGTAAGTAATTATTTTTTCTAACTTTTAATAATACAATACTATATACGGATTTATATACTTTACAGGCATCCAGATGTTTCTTTACGTGCATGGTGTCTTGCTTTACAATGTTTTACTTTAGCAAGTAATCAGCCATTACAAACAAATTGTTCAGAACATGCGAATAATAGGCCACTGGCCGAGTTTTACGGTGGTATGGCTAGCTGTATCGTCAAAGAACGTAATATAGGACCTATGCTTCTTAGATTATTATCTGGTAGTGGATTAAATGTAAATACTATGGACAAACAATATATTATGGTAGGTTTTTAGTTGCGGCAAATGAATCATTTGTTACAATAATATAAGGATAAAAAAAGAAGAGAATTTATTTATCGGTATATATATATATATATTTTTTTTTATTCGTTAATTTAGGTAATTATTCTTTTTATTAATTTAATAGGCCGGTCCTACAGTGTGCCAGGCTCTTCAAGATTTTCTTGTTAGACTAGAAATGAGATGTGATGTAATAACACCTGGCAGTACTTTGGGTAACGTCTTGAAAGACCTTCTGCTATGGATAGTTTATCAACTTGTACAACCGGGCGGTGCTCTTGTTTGCAGAAGAGGTCCTTTAGATGCCCAGTGCAAGCTTATAACCTCGCTTGTTAATCTTAACTTCGATAATACTGATTTAGGAACAGCAATGAGTATATCTGAGTGTGTTGGCATGTTGGTTTCAACATACGTTAGAAGTTCTGGAGGTATTATATTGTATATAATATAATATATATTTAACATTATATATACATTATTAAATACTAATAATTATTTAAATTCATTTAGTTGGAGCTCAATGCAGTGGAGCTGTCGATTTGGCTAATCAATCCAGCGGATTTGGAGGTCTATTTGCTTGTGTACTTGGTGGTGATGCTAAACAAGGTCGTCCAGCATCTTGGGATACATTAGTTGTTGCATTAATTAAATTAGTGTGTCGATTCATTCAAACGCCACTTCCAAATGTATGTAATTTCTTTCAAATAAGTTAACTTCTTTAAGCATACTCGTACATGTGTGAATTTTCAATAAATTTAGGCTCGACCAGTTCGATCAGATGGTTCATCGGACATGGATTCTGAAATAACTACAAATCTACGGAATAATAGTAATGATCCACAGGTTGAAGTGAATATTTCTCAAACAGATGAAAGCAAAGCTGCTGAACAACAGACTTCAATTCGTCTTCAACAATCCACGAATAATAAACCTCGGGTACCTTGCGTCGCAGATACTGGTAATTATACATTGTTTTATTTGTATATTGACAAATGTTATTATATTAATCAATTTTATAGATTTATATTGATATAAATAATCTTTGGTTTTTTTTTTTGTAGTGTTGCAACACGAACCTACCATGATGCGATTGTTGGGAGCTCTCGGTTATAGTAGTGGTTCTTCTCTAGTTATGCTTTTAGGAGAAAATGCTGGAACAGGAGCAGCTACAGAGCTTGGGGATCCGGCTTCAATATTAGATGCAACTTTTCAACTTTTGACTATTCTTATGAGAAAAGCCAGTAATCCATCTTTGGTCCTTGATCCTCTCTATAGATATTTATCGTCATGTAAGTTTTTACATAGTACGAGTATATCTCATGTGTGATTAATTTTAGAATAACGTTATCATTTTTTAATTTATTACAGCATGCCCACAAACCGAAATGGATCGTCAGTTTGGTGTTATGCAATTGTCAGAACCACTGTTTTGGTATATCATAAAAGTTTTAGATAATGAAACGTCACTATCGTTATTTACTAGGATGGGTGGTGTGAAAGTACTTTGTGAAAATCTAGTAAAATCAAGTATGAGTAACAATAATAGCTCATCGTCTCCTGGTGTAATTGCGCTAGTAATGGAGCACTTGTCAAATGCAGCAAATGTTACACCTGCGTCTTCTTCAAGTAGCAAAAAAGCTGTTAATACATTAGAATCTTATGAGGATGGTTTATTAAATTTTGCACCATTGGGAACAATACCTTGGCTGAATCCAACTGTACAACCAGCCGATGTTCTTATACAAAGTGTTGCACCTCACAGACGAGCAAGAACAGCCACTTGGTCATATCACTTCTATCCAGACGAAGCATGGCATGATCTTACTATTACTTTACCTTGTGCTATACTTCTAAGAAAAGTAGAACTTCAACCACATCTTACATCATTAGCAAGTAAGTCGCTAATTAATAATATTAAGAGATACGAGGTTATATGGATTATTGTTATTTATATATATATATATATATATATATATATATATATATATATATATATATATAGATGATGATGATAATTATTATTATTATTAAATAATATTATATTAAAATTTATTTTAAATAGCATGTCCGTCGGCCGTAGCTCTTGAAATTTCAAGAGAAAGTAACAGTCCTTTAATACCTGTTTGTCCTCCAATGCCGACAGCAGGCTTAACATTCATACGCCTAACTTTGTCACAACCAGAAGTAGCAACCGCTGTTCTTATAAGATTATACAAACCACGTGATTCTACTAATATCAATTTAAGTCAAATAAAGCTATTGGGCACAACGGCATTTGGTGACATTAAAACGAATCATGATTCCGTGGATGAAGAACAACTTACAAAAACAAGGTAAATATTGTTAAGCTTGCCACATCATAAAGCTTTGTTAACGTACGTTAATATTTAGATGCATTGTGAACTATCATGACTATGAAAAAAAAGGAAAAATAAAACTAAATAAACATTTTGTAATACTCTCTAGCTTGGGATGGTTGCGATTGTTACATCAGTGTTTATCCGTAAGCACTCCAAACAGCGAACTGGTGGCTGAAGTACTTAATTCTGCAGCTTCGGTTCTAGGCCTTGTCGAGGCATGTTGCAATCTTCTATTACTCCCAGCACCATCTTTATTTACTCCTGACTTGGAAAGGGTTCTATTACAGTTAGGCTTACATTCTCGAGAGCTTGGACTTCGTCTTATTAATCTTTTACTCAACAACAGGTCTACTCCTTTCTTTCAAGGTACTATTTAATGGGTTGGGTATATTCTTTAATTTTCACGATCAAAATACTTGTGTACTTCAATGTATAATTAAAATAATTATCCTATACTAAACGTTTACCATAAAAATCTGCAGGCACTTCAGCAACACAAGAAACATCAGCTATTCAGTTAGTCGTTGAATTACTTCAACAACTTTGTTCTATCCAAGATTCCAGTACTGAAGCTCGCATGTCAGCAGTCCTCTCTTGGCTTCAGACAACTGCTAGAGTATCTCATTCATATACTAGCTGCAATCCTAATCCTAGTACTTCACCAACAGTATACATCCATTGTGTATCATCAATAATTTGGAAGGCACATCAACAACAAAATCTTAATTATGATTTACAAGCTCTTTTAACTGATGACCTTTTTAAGTAAGTATAAAATTTGTTTTACATTATTAAACTATAAAAAATAATATTATAAAAATATTAAATTCTAACATTGCATATATATTGTAGTGATTTATATAAATGGACCTTAACACTTGGAACTAATTCAGCTTTGAAACAATCAATTGATTCTACTCTTTGCGCATTCTGTTACGTGAGACCATCTTTATTCCCATTACTTTTACAAAGAGTACGAATACTGGTTCCAAATTTGGCAACAGATCATTCTGCATCTATATCTGATGATCGTAAAGAAAGTAAGAGAAGAACGGATAGTAGAAACAGTGAAATTGATACTGAAGAATGGTATTGCCGGTTCGTACTACCAGAATATAAACGTTTAGATTTAACAGAGGGTCAATTACTGACTGTAGCTGCAACTGCACGATCTCCACCTGGTATTCAACAATTAATCGATTCTGGATTACCTGCATTACTTACTACATCAATTATTGATTTCTGTAATTCGGAGAAATCAAAGCAATCCCAAAATAAGACATTAATGGAACAAAGTTATCAGAATAATTCTTCAGAAAACTCAAGCATAACGGATAATGATAAAACTACAGAAACTTCTTGTCCGTCAAATAATAATGCAAGTGGTGGTTTGAGCATGACGGATCCAGAAAGTATAGCGATGGTGTTAGAGTTCTTAACGCTCGTTTGTTCAGAAGGTAGAATGCGCGATTGGCTTGGAACGGAAGGTCGTGGATTTTGGTTGCCTCTATTATCTCTTCTTAGTAATCGTCCTATTGAAAATCCATCTGTGTCTTCTATGAGATGTTCCAAAATGAATGTTTCTTATGCATCTTTGGAAAGTGCTATGATCAAATTCCTATCAAGATGTTGTTGGTGCCATCGTGCAAATCAAAAGTTACTTGCTGAACTTCTTATGGATGTTATCTCACAACAACGAACAACGTCCAATTTACGTTATCTACACGGTATTTCTGGCTTTACAAGAAGATTAATTTTGCAATTACTTTTGGAAGGTGAGAAAGTATTGGTATCTGTATCTTCTGAGGCGCCAATGAAAGCTTCCAATAATGCGGCAAATCAAAATACACCATCGATGCCTCCACATCCAGCTTATCCTCTTGGACATTATCATCAATTGCTTTATATGTCTACACAATCAACAGTAGCAGATATACTTCAACAAGTATCCGGCACTTGGCTTTTATTATTACTACCAAACACTTATAAAGGAAATGAAGCTAGCGCAAGTGGAGCTAATCGTTGTCGAGAATTATGGGAATCAGGTATGGCATTAGTGGTCGATACTCTTAGCGTAGCCGCAGGAAATACAGCAAAAGATAAAAGAGCAAAAGAAGCATCCAACAGATCACAAGCTCGTGGACCTGTAATTCGAAAGTCACGTTTAACTACTGACGCTGCAACAAATACAACAACTAAACCAACAAATAATACTGCTCAGACTAATTCGACAAATACCGCAAATCAACAGTATTTGATACATTCGTCACGACCGAATACACCTTTACCACCACAATTAACTATTGCTCAGCTTCTTGCAATCGCCGAAGATAGTGGAATATCTGAGCCTTGTTTACATCTAATATTAAAGCAACGTAACAAAGATTCAAAAGAAGATGTAACAAAACAAAGTGACAGCGAGTTATTAAATTATAGGAGTATAGAAAGTTCTTTGGATGTATTTAGTACAGGTGGTGGTTTGGCAGTATTAGCTTGTCATCTTCCATTGGTCTATCCAGACCCTGGTAGGCCTTTACCTTTTACAGAAAAATCACCATCTCCAGAAGAAACTGACGCAGATTGGGTTAAATTTCCACCTTCGGATGAGATTTATGCTGATTTAGAAGAAGATACAACTACGTCTTCGCCAAGAACAGTATCTCCAGCTCCTTATGTACCACCACACTCTCTCGCTGCATTTGGTTTATTTTTAAGACTACCAGGATATGCAGAAGTATTATTGAGAGATCGAAAAAGGGCGCAGTGTCTATTACGACTTGCTTTAGGCGTTTCGGACGACGGTGAAGGTGGTGATGTCCTAACGTCACCGCTAGCTGCTTCCTTACCAACTTTACCATTCCAAGTCTTAAAACAATTACTCGATGCTACGCCTCCGACCACGGATGATGGCTTACTTTTAAGAAGAACAACAATCGACGTAGGAGCTATGCTTCTTTTGTTAAATTGTTTGGCCATATTCACTCATCAAACTGGTCATAATGATGGTTTAGAACAAAAATTAGGCCAAACCAGAGGTCGTAGCGATGATAATTCGCATTTGTATTGGGCTAAGGGTACTGGATTTGGTACGGGTTCGACACAACAGTCATGGAATGTGGAACAAGCTTTGTTAAGACAAAGATCTGAAGAAGAACACGTTACTGTTCTGGTTCAAGTTTTAGCAAGTTATATTGGTTCTGGAAGTCAACCTCAAAGAGAATTACCAGCAACATTCCCAGATCTATTAGCACGATCTTGTTTACTTCCAGCATTGTCTTCGTATCTACGAAATGATTCCGTTTTAGATGTGGCAAGACACATTCCTCTATATCGTGCAGTTTTACAACTTTTAAGAGCTATGGCTTTATCCACTCAATTAGCTCCTCTTTTGTTACCAAGAGCTTCAAGATTGGGCGAACAATCTATTGTATCTTTATTATCTAATATGAGAGTTTGTGTAGATACCTATGTGCACAAAATTAATCGAACAAGAGGTAACAAAGCCAAAGGCGTACCCAAATATCCCGATGATACGGAACAAGACGAGGGTTTGGCTACTTTAATACCAGATATTCAGGAAAGTGCCATTATAGTGCAAAATGCTACAGCAAGATTAGCGAGTATTGGTGATGATTTACCTGGACCAAGTCCCACTGCTCCGGAATTACCATTGCGTTCAGTCGAACAACGTTATTTAGAGGTTATGAAAAATTTACGATTTGATACATATGAAATGATAACAGAAAACACAGATGGGGGTGGATATAAGTTTGCAGTATCTTATCATTTTGAATCTAATATGAGAGCATCAGGCGAAAGAAGTCATCCAACAAGGATGAAGCGTTTAGCCCAAGAAGCTGTCACTTTATCTACTGCATTACCTCTTTCATATAGTAGCAGTGTTTTTGTTAGATGTGACCCTGATAGATTGGATGTTATGAAGGTGCTTATAACGGGGCCTGCGGAGACACCCTATGCCAATGGATGTTTCGAATTTGATGTCTATTTTCCTCCCGATTATCCAAATAGTCCTATGCTAATAAATCTAGAAACAACTGGTCGCCATACTGTGCGCTTTAATCCTAATTTATATAACGATGGTAAAGTGTGCCTCAGTGTGCTTAATACATGGCATGGACGACCAGAAGAAAAATGGAATGCACACACAAGTAGCTTTCTTCAGGTAATTGTTTCTATCAATCGTAATTCTTAATGAAATCAATTGTAACGTTTGTTACTAAATTGTATTCCCTTATTCTTAGGTTTTAGTATCAATACAGTCGCTTATTCTTGTATCTGAACCTTATTTTAACGAGCCTGGGTATGAAAGATCAAGAGGTACATCGAATGGGGCTCAATCTAGTCAAGAGTATAATGCGAATATTTGCCAAGCTACAGCTAAATGGGCAATGCTCGATCAAATTCGCAATCCAAGCCCTTGCTTCAAAGAGGTACAAATTTATTATATTATCCTATATTTCGCGCGCGTATGTTTTTTTTTTTTTTCTTTATTAAAATATAAATAATATTATATTGAAATGATTTTGAATCTAATAATATTATTAATTCTCTTATTAATATATCAAAGGTTATACACACTCATTTTTGGATAAAAAGACACGAAATCGTGGCTCAATTAGAAGGTTGGATAAGGGATATGGAATTACGTGGATCGGATCGTCGATTTGGTCCTGCTATTTCCTTAAATGCTTTGGCCTTGAGGGTAAGTTATATATATTTAGTATATATTGATTCTTTGTAATTGAAATGTTTTCCATGACTATAACACAAATTAATATAAAATGTAACAAACAAAATATTAAGCTCTAAAGAAAAATTAACAATAAATGAAAAATACATTATAGAATATTAAAAAATATTTGTTTATTTGTTAACAGAGGCATTATAGGTTATTAAGAGAAGAGTTGAACAAACTGCCAACACCCGAAGGTTTAGAAGATTTGATCGAACCGCTTCCATCTCCGGGCTCACCTATTGAATTATCTGGGACTCCGGGTACACCCAGTACACCACCTTCGTCAGTAGGTCCTGCTACCACACTGACTACATCAATAAGTAATTCTACTATCGTCCCCATTAGCAACACCAGTGCCAGCAACCATGTACATCATGATATCGATACGGATGTTGAAATGGAGAAGATGGTTTCAAAAGTGTGTGAATAGCTAAAGGATGTTAATAGACATTGTTGGACATTTTGAAAAGTCTATTGTTTGTGTTATGGTGAAACAAATAACTTGACTGATCGAAATTGCGAAGATGTCTTGCTAAGTGAATTTGATTACTGGCAAATTCATTGACACTCGACAGTGATTTTACTTTGAGAGGTAATAAATAAATATCTTTTTGCGATTGTGAAAAGATGACAATGGCTAAAAAGAAAGAAAGAAAGAAAAACAAAATGATGACGATTAAAGGAAATTAGTGTTTGAAATAGGATTAAAAAAAAAGAAGAAAAAAAAATGATAAAAAAAAAAAAAGATAAAAAAAGAAAAACCGTAGAAAGATGGGATGGATACAGAACGAGGGAAAGAGAATGAGGGAATGAACAAAATTGTATGAAAGAGCAACAGAGAGAAAGCGAGTGTGCGTGCGCGGGAGAGCAAGAGAGAGAGAGAGAGAGAGAGAGAAAAAGAAAAAAGAGAGAGAGAGAGAGCGTAAACGAAAGTATGTTTGTGGTTGCTTGCATGCGAAATAGCGTAAAGAGAAAATGTAATGATCGAAAGTTGTGTGCGAGTGTAATAATAAAAAAAAAAAAAAAAGGAACTCTTATGTGTAGTAGATACTTTTTATGGCTGCTGCTATATTATATGTACTATGCATTCTACTACTTCATACTATTTGTAAGTACCACCTCTTACTCAAATATTTATTATATATGTTCCTCGTTTATGTAGCCGATATCATCATCCCTGCGTGCAATGCGATCGAAATGATGAAATAATAACATTTAGTAAAAGCAGAAAAACAAAAGACGACGACGACGACGACTTAGATAAAACTGGTGTAAAGTATTGAAAGATAATCTTCGCGCTTCGAGGAACGATCTGTAATACAATGAGTCATCCTAGGGATTAAAGAAAATTTGACATCTTCTAAATAAAATCACTATTTGTAATCGTATTAGCAAACTTAAAACACATAATAATTTCGTATGAAAATTGACATCGTATATATATAAAAGAATAATAATAAAAAAAAGAAAACAAACAATTACTTTGTTTCAAGTTGGTGGTCTCTAATTCGTCTCTACCTACAAGTTTTATTTTATTGTTGTTAATATTAAACACGAATATATATATATACATGCACATATGTATATACACATATGTGTACAGGAACAATTGTATCGCGAATTTAACGTTAAACGATTAATTATTACATTTGTATTATTGTGAGTAGAAACGATGTAAGAGACACGATAGAAATGTAGTGTTGAAATTTGTGTGCCTGACAGAACATTCTCATATCGAGGTTATATAATTTTATTGTATTCGTTCTTTTTTTTTTGTTTTTTTTTCCATACCCCTATTTTTCTTTTTATTTCTTGGTTTTTTTTCTTTTTTTTTTTTTTTTTTTTTTGTATTGTTCACTTTCTCTCAATTAAAAACTAGTTTAGTATAAAGCGTGTCATTTGAAGAGTTTTGGAAAATTTAACGAATATTTTCTTTATTAATTTAACAGTAGCAATTATAACGGCATTTTATCACGCGTTCGCGTTTTTACAAAAAAAAAAAACATAATTATAGCGTGTAAAAAGAAAGGAATTTTTTTTTTTGAGAATGTACTTTTTTTACATAATGTATTTTTCTTTTCTTTTTTTTTTTCTTTTTTTGTTTTTTCATTAAAATATATCTTAACCCTTATCGGACGTCAGTCACGTTTCCCCGTGACAACGGTATTTTGGCGTTGCCCTCATCTATCACATAAAAATAACAAACCGAAATATCTATATTGCATATAAACCAAAATCGGCTACAATCTAATGAAAATCGTATGAAAAAACCTGATGACCAACAAGGGTTAAATATTAATGTGCAGCCAGGGAGACATTTCGGTCGTACTTATTTATTACGCCATTTTGTCTTCTATTCAAATGAATTACTTGAAATCCGACTTGTTTGTAATATATTGCATTTGATATACATACACACACAGCACATACAATACGTATATATATATATATATAACTATACAATTGGATTATGCAGTAAAGAACAAATTTGATATCGTTTGCGTTATAATATAAAAAAGAAACATGCAAAAAGGATCGTAGATAATTATTTATAGTGCGTCCTATCACCATAAAAATAATTACACAATTAGCGGTATAAATTAAAAATTAAAAAAAAAAAACAAAACAAAACAAAAAAAAAAGCATAGACCTGTCATTATGAAATATCAACGATCGTGTACAGTAAATAATATAAAATGCGCCATAATCATAACAGTATACACCATACGATTAAATGTTTGTAATTCTAAAATAACTGAGATGATGTTCCATTGTAATATTTAAGTCCTAAATGGATTCCTATGCAATAGATCGATTAATTAAAATATTAAATTAAAATGTATGCAACGAGGGGATGGGGGCGTGGGCGTGTCTCAATAGTTCTTTATAATAAACGATTATTACACATCATCGTAGAAAACAATTCCTATTGGCAACAACGTATATTTCATATTTATTATTGACGATAAATTATTTATATATGTGTTGTTTGATATATTTTTGTTTGTTTTTGTTTTTCTTTTTGTTTTGTGCAATCAATCAATCGAACATTTTCTTTTGAAGTAACTGTTTCCTTATAAATTCTATAAATTAAAAACGTATCTATCGTGCTTGACATTAATAAAATTGAGAAGAAAAAAAGAAACGTAGAGTTGCTATTTGAAAAAATAAAAAAAAAAAAATGTGTTTATTAAAAAGAAAAATGCAAATTTTCATTCGATAAGAAGAATGTTAACAAATTTTGATAAATTTTATTAATTATGATCTCATTTCTATTTCTAATGTATGAAAATGAAAGTGTAATTATATTTGAACATTTCAATTGGTTAAATTTTTTTTTTTCTAACAATTAGTCAAAGACTTCCTGTATAAAACATAATTTCCTAATAAATATATATATATGACGCGTATAGGGGTAAAAAGTAACATTCAAATTATTATTCGATTAATATATCAATTCGAATTAGGCGTCACCTGACGTTTAACATTGGAATTAACTTTAGCGACAGCGCCCCTGGCTATAGGCAACTCTCATACATGCGTGTAGGATAAGTTACGAACTATAACAATGTGATCTCTTACCCCTGATGATAGACTATGTTCTCTACGTATAGATACAGTCAATCTTTGTGCATAGAAGCTTAATTGATCATTAAACTCTATAATATCATATGCCCAGAATAATTAAAAAAAGGAAAACAAGAATACTTTTAGTAAATATAATTCGAATTAATAAGATTTTTCACACGATATATGATCGAATTGAATTTACCTTTCGTTGAAAAAAAAAAAAAAAAAAAAAAAAATGTTTAAATGTCTTTAATCCTCTATTAAATATTAAATTTCAATTGAATTTTTATCTACAACTTGTTACATCGAGAAATTCATTAATATTATTTTTTTTTTATATAAATCATTTGTTATCCATTGAAGCTATGTACAAAGGATAAAGAAACAAAAGTCCAATCGATCGAAGAGAAAAACAAATTTAAATCAAATTATTTATAAATCTAAAGATTCTCGATTGGTTTGTAAGAAAATGAAATGTCAGAGATAAAAAAAAACAAAATTTTACGAACAAAAACAAAATGCAATTAATATTTTTCAATTTCATTTATTGATAGAAGATACGTAGAACAGAAAGGAAGAAGAAAAAATATCAATTTTAATATTAACGAAAGTTATAGCGCCGCTAGTGGTTTTCGCATGAAACATTCTGCTTATACGAAAGGGGATGGTTGTAAGGATGGTTAGTAGGGTGGAAAAAGAGGGTGTCTCTTTCGTAGGAGAAGGGAGGTTACGTTCAGTGCGCGTTCGACCGTTCTTCTATCTACGACTTGTGTCATCGGTGAATGCGTGTTAAAAACGCTCGAAAAGGATAGGCGGGAACGAAGCGAGCTTCGAGTTACCTTTTTTTTTTTTTTTCGAAACATGATTTTAAACAATGAATTTAATTGATCAATCATTGTCGCGATATAATTGAAAGAAAGTAATCCGTGGTGATAATTGGAAGCAGTTGTCCAAGAATCATGAAACGAACGATGTCTCTTTTATTTTCACCCCTTTTGCTATTTTTCTTCCTCGTTACAGCAGTTCTCGTAGTCGGTGAGTTTTTATTTATATGTACATATACATATATATTTATCTATATATATATAGAAGAGAGATATTATTTAATATATACTTTATTATATATTTATATTGGATTTCAAGTTGAGACGGGTTAAAATTTCGTAAGGTTGATCAAAGACGTATTCGATAACTTTGTTAACACTGTCAACGTCTATGTACCTTACTGTGTTCTATCTCTCTCTCTCTCTCTCTCTCTCTATCACATACACTCTCTCTTTGTCATATACCTATGGACAAGTAGCAGTTATTTGCGGAAATTGAATCGTAGACTAAGGTAATAGGAAGAAGCACAGATGTCACGGTCATTTAGGATATCTTAGGGTAAGTCGTCAATCGAGAGCTTACACGAATAATACACCTTAGTAATTTTTTTTTTTTTTTTCATTCACGACAAGTTAAAGTCGAACGAACGACTTATATCGAATCGAATATATATATTAATATTACTACTTATATCGATCTAAAAACGATTAAATGCATTTCATAAACCGATTCTCCGATTACGACGAATCACAGGGATGCTTTTACCTTTTAATGGATAAAGTCATTTTCTCTTTTTTTTTTTTCTTTTTCTTTTTTTTATTCATACTTCAATTATTGAGTTATCGATAATCGTATTGTCAGGAACAGTAGTTTACTGTCATATCAACTAATAGAAATTCGATAGTAACGTTTGAAAATTGCATTTAAATTCTGTTAGCTTTATTATTACTCCCCCTGATGCAATAATAGATCCTAAAACGTTAATTATATTTTATTCTTTCATGCCTTATCGAATATTCGTAGTTGTTAATTTGTCAAGTATGAAACAAAAGAATAAATTTGCATTTCTTTTTTTTTTTTTTTTTTTTTAATTCATTCGTAGTACTTGCCGAACGAATATAACTAACGAGGATGCAGCCAGCGAGAATCGGAAAACCATTGTTATATACCGTAGTAGTAGTAGTAGTAGTTGGGTTAAAGTGGGTCACAAATAATGAGGTCCGCATAATGGACGTCGAGCTTTGTTTCAAGACGAGGAACGACGAAAAAATGAGAAGTAAAATAAAAATAGTAAGTTCTAATGAAAGAAGAAAATATTATTTTTGTATTATAAACAAAATCACATGACACGAGTTTCGTTGTTAAAATTAGCATGTGTTTTCTCTCTCTTGCTCTCTCTCTCCATATGTATAATCAAAAGTTCGTATGTTTATTGTATAATGAAATAGTTTCGGTAAAATTTACTTTGAAAATATTAATTAAAAAAAAAAAAAAATAAATGCGAACGAATATTAACCCCTATGAATAAATTTACTTAATGTATGTATATTTTTGTTCTTATTCTATTTTTTTTTTTATTTTCGTTTGATTCGAGTATTGAATTTAAAAATATCAATATTAGATAAGGAGAATAAGATGAAAGCAAATAGAAAGAATCCGGAAAAGAGAGAGAGAGAGACTGACAGGAGTGAATAGGAGAAAGTAGAAAGATGAAATGAAAGAGTTTGTTTCAAGGACCACGTCAACCCACTCGACTATTTCAGAGGTCATGAGATCGATATTAAGCCACTGCCCATAAATACTGAGGGTTCCTTTACTAAAGCAGGCCAACTACGATGTTTTCTTTTATATTCGAATCTGACCCAATTTCTGTATTTTATTTTTTAGGAGGAGGGTTTTTTAAAGCTAAAAAATTCTACGAAAAGTAACATCGGATTTAAATTTGTCGTATTTTTGATTGAATCGTTTCTACGTATTTTTCTTTCCTATTTTTGATCAGTTCTTTTTGATGTGAAAACTTCTTTAGAATCGAGGTGATTTGAAAATCGTGAAACGGAAGAACGTGAAACCGATGAAACAAAAATAATTAATTAATTAATTAAATTCTATATATAAAAATTCATTGTCACAATATGTTTGTCCACTAATAATTTCAAAACTACACAACTTATTTTAATGAAAATTAATTTTATTTCACGTGATTTTATCCAACTTAGAACATAGCACAATTTTCATCGCGATATTTTTGTTTTATTTTATTATTTTTTATTACTAATTTAAAAATATTTATTTAGAGGTTATCTAGGTTCTGTAAGGTTCTTTTAATAGATGGCGCTGTATTACAATTCAATTATTTCGAAGCTTGGTTTTCTTGGAAGGTTTCACTTCTACCATATGTGATCAGCACACATTTGTTTGTTGTTGTTGTTGTTGACATTTATCGATAAGAAAATTAGGAAAATATTAAATTATCATAATAAGTCATAAATCAAAAAAAAAAAAAAATAGAATACAATTTAACAAACGTCTGTCTATTTGTCCGTAACATTGTCAAGTAACGTGTACAAAAGTAGAAAAAGAAAAAACAACCAGAATTGCTAAGAGAAAAATAAATATATTATTAAGCATGAGAACGAAACCCTACGATGTTGTGTGTTCACTATTCAATGCGTGGGTATAGACGTTTTATTTTTCTTAATAGTCAAGTATAGTTACAAAGAAAAGTAGTATCTACTAATATAATACTGCTACTGCTAATGTAAAAATATCTAGATATTTTTTTCCTTTGATCACGTACATTAAGAGAAAGCGATGAGTTTTCTAAAGATAAAAGAAATACCGATACACTATGAAAGTAACCACCTTCTTGTAGTACGTGTAACATCTGTTGGAAAAGATCCAAGTTTTTGTTGGAAAGAATAATACTGTCGTTTGGTTTTTCTTTTTTTTTCTTTTTTTAAAGTTCATTTTTATTCATCAGCAAAATATTTTTCATCTATTTAATCATATTTTATTTATTATATTGAATCGATTAATAAATATAATTATATATATATATAAAATAATTCCAAATGATTCTATGTTTGGAAAAATTACAAATTCTGATTATAAAATATCATATATATATATATATATAAATAAAAATTGTTTATTATCTTTAATATATGAAAAAGTTGTATATAGTAATGATATCTCAAGTTTTTCGTATACAGAATTTTTACAGTAAGATCCATTCTTTGTTTATTGACAATATCAAAGTTCGTAATATTTGATCGTGACAAAACAGAACAAACCATTTGATATTTGTAAACTTGAATGAATTTATACAAATTTTCTTTGAATTAGCAAACGAACATATAACTTTTCAATCAACTTGATAACAATACAGCTCTTATTTATGAATCAAAGCAATTGTTAAAAAAAAAAAAAATATATTAATAAGTAAGAATAATGATGAAAGAAAATTAACATTTATTTAAAAATAACACGCGTTTTATTGTAATTAACTTTGAACTCACGATGGGAATGATTTATGAATCAACACAATAAAATACATCATGTTGTTTCTAATGGGCTTTAAGAAAAACGTGAACTTGTAGTTTCAAAGCAATTAGGGATCAAAGGATATGAGTCTTGTCAGTTTTGTTTGAAAAAAGAGAGAGAGAGATAGAGAGGAATAAAGAAACATGATGGTGAGTCTAGGAACGAGGTGAGGAGGACTTCGACATAGGTGGAAAAGCGTTGTTATCGATCGAGTTGATAAGCAAGTCATGTACATATATCGCGAGGGAGTACTTGGACCTGGCTCACTGACATGAGTTAAAATAGATACGTTTAACGTGAAAGACCGAAATTGGAGAATGTCAAGATTCAAGTGTATGTGAAATTTCTACAGAAAACAAATATGTCTGGTGATAAATCGACATATTTCAGTAATATTCTTATTCATTAATATTTTGGACATGTATCAAACGACCATATCTTCACATTCACCAATTTTGATCTTTCATTAATTATTATGATATATCTAATATATATTATAATCTATTATCTATTATAAATCTATTATATATTAAAATTGATTAAATGCAATATGTAGAATTGTAAATTTTATCATTAGAAAGATGAGATAATAGATAAAACATCGAAGCTCTTGGTTATATGCTAATATTCACGGTGAACATCGATAAAAGAGATTAAAAAAAAAAAGATTCCTTTGAAAAGTACGACGATAAAGTGGCAGATATAATTGGAAATAAAGAGAGAGAGAGAGAGAGAGAGAGTAAGTGGCCAAGATTTTGTTAAGAACGAATAATAAATTAATGAGAAATCAAATTGCGAAGAATAGAGAAAGAGATTGGAAAGAAGGGAACGTATGTACGTGATAGAAACTAATTTTCCTTATCTTATTTTTTTTTTTTTTTTTTTTTAATTTGATTAACATCGCTCGAACGCTCTTGAAATCTTTTTATCGAAAAAAAAAAAAAGAAAAAAAGAAAAGTCTCGCATAATTTTCATTCTCACGATCGATTCCGTTTCTATCTCCGCTTTTAATCTTCGTAAAACGTCGTAGTAATCTCTCAAAGTAAATGGATTTCTATTATCATCTTCGATTAATTGCTCTTCTTCTTCTTCTTCTTCTTCTTTTTCTTTTTTTTTTTTTCTAACTTTTTAATTATACCACGTATTTTTTCTAGACGATATTATTACAGATAAAGAGAAAGAGAGAGAAAGAGAGTGAGACTGAAATACGAGAATAAAAATAATTTCTCCTTTTAAAATTGTTGAGATACCAAATTCCAATCTAATTGACTGACAGAGAGAGAGAGAGAGAGGGAGGGAGGGAGGGAGGGAGAGAGAGGTTCTCATATTTCAAATAGTTTGTCTCCTTTTATATTATACTAGGGATGCCCCGTCACCCGTTGCTGTGGCTCACAATCAGTCCTATACACACATCTTTAAGTCAACGAATTACCTTATACCGCCATCTGTTTAGAATCTTATCGAACTAACGGAGATAATCATGATTCTTTGTTTAATAAACAAATAATTCACAATAAAATTGAGATATAAACTATCCTATCTTTCAAATTGGATGAAACTTCACACAGTGTGCAAAATTTGATTGAAAACGGTTCAGTAGTTTAGGAGTCCATTGCGGACAAACAACGTGACACGTAATTTATATATATTAAGAAGAAGAAGAAGAAGATTGTTCCAAGAAATATCTCACATTTTCTTAATAAGTTTTTTCGTGTATTACATTTTTTTAAATGTTATTTTATTGATAATGAGTTATATAAAATTCATACTGTTAAAAAAAAAAGTAATACAGTAAAATGGATCTCGTGTATAACTAAAATTAAAATAACATATATCTATATATATATATATATATATATATTATTGCATGTATCAAAAAATGTACTATATTACAAGATAAAAAAAAAAACATTGGGAATAATTTAATCTATGTCTCAATATTTTCATTAACATTAAAAGTAAACTTTAAATAATCGTTTCTTTCGTTTCCTTTTTCTTTTTCTTTTTCTTTTTTTGTATCGATTGAGAAAGAGCTCGGAAAAAGCGACGATGTTCGTCGAGCGGGATCGCCTACGTTCTATTATTGATCGACATTTTCTACTATACAGAGAATAATCTTTCCTTAAAATTAAATTATATTATATATTGTGCTTGTGATGATACGTATTGAAATAAAAAATAATATTATATATTTGTTTTCCTGTGTTCTTAATAGTCAACGCCAAAACCGAATTAGATTCTAACGTGGATAATACCTCGGTGAGTTAATTTATTAATAATATCGTTACAACGTTTCTTAAAACCATAATTAATCATGTCGGTTAATTTTTATTCAGCGAAATATATGATACAATTATTTTTCTTGGATAACATTTAAATCTAAAGAATAGATTTATTCGTCAATTAATATTATTATTAACCAATCATATCGCAATTTGAGAAACGTTGTATTGGTGAAAACAAAATGAGATTAGTATTACAATTTTGTTTGGTTTTTTTTTTTTAATCGAAATGTTTGTTAGATTATAATTACGCATAAAACTGGTGAGATTAATTCGACGAACGATTCGTTGAAACACGTGAACGTTTTTGAGGAAGAGGAAGAAGAGGAGGAGGAGGAGGAGGAGGAGGAAGAGGAGGAGGGGGAAGAGGAAAATGACGAAGATGAGGAAGATGATAACAGAGATGAAGAAGAAAACGTACAGAGAAATGAAAAATATGTTTCGGAAGAGAACGAGCAGGTGGAGGAGGAGGAGGAGGAGGAAGATGGTAAAGAAGAATACGAGGGTGAGGAAAGAAACGAATACGAGGATGAATTAAAGGCTTTGGCAGAGTCCCACGAGGCAATGTCGAAAGATGAAACGAAAGATGAAACTAGAGATGATATTGTTCAATCTAAAACGAATAATTCGTCTGCTGGGAAAAATTTTGAATCACATGAAAATGTTCTTGAAAATAAATCTGACGAAGATGTTGCTTTCAACGAAGCTATCACTGATGAATTACCAAAGAAACACGAAGATAAAGAGGTTGGTTAATTTGTTTGAACAATAACAATAATAATATACTAACATTATCGTATGGATAATACAATTTTATTTCGAATTTTATTTAATTTTTCATATTTCATTTTATTGAAGTGAAAAGTTCTTTAGAATGGGTGTGATTTGAAAAAATGAAACGCGGTGATGTAGTGGGAAAACGAAATCGGAATGTAGGGGGGAAAGGAAACGGACGATGTAGTGGGAGAAAGAATTCAATTTTTATTATTATTTATAAAAATATTTGATTGGCAAACATTTTTTAAAGTGTTTTATTATTTACTTTCTTTATAATTATTATTGAAAATGCGCGCCTGTATGAATGCAACCATCCAGACACACTTTGAAAATGATGCTTACGAGCGTCATCTGTCATGAAGAAATTGTTTTATGTTTTTTCTGCCCGAAAGATAGGCAACCCATAATACATGCGTGTATGAACAGTTTTGACTGCAAAAAAATTCCGTCCCATTAGATGGCGCTCGCAAGCAACATTTTCAAAGTGTGTCTGGAGAGTTGCATACGAACAGGCGCGCATTTTTATAATAAAATTAATAATTAAATAAATAACAACAAATTAAAACTACAAATAATATTATAGAATAAATTATCCTCGAAATTTGTTCATTTGAAGATTTCACTTCTAATTTGTGTGATATGCAAACATGTTTTATTTTTTTATTTTTATTATTATTATCTATTTAATTATCTAGTTTATTCTTTATTAATTTTATCATTTTTATCTTTCTTGTTAAATAATAATATATCGTAGCCCTTCTACTTAAAGTTGATGATAAATTGTATATCATTGCTGCTACGAAATACTTCTTTCGTTATTTTTTCTTTTTTAGGTAGCAGATTTAATAAAATATAAAAAAGAGAAGAGCTTGAGGCAACTAGAGGAAGAAAAAGATATTAAAGAAAAAAGGAAAAAGCGTGTACCCACCGTGAAAAAAGAATTGAGTACACAAAAAGAAATCATTCTACCTGGTAACGAGACTCAAGTTCCAAAAAGTCTTGTACCATCCGAAGAAACTTTTAATGATTTGAACGAGGAAACTGATCCTGTAAAAAGAGAAGATCCTGGAAGAAATGAGGTGGGAAATAAAGTTTCATTTTTTCGAGTATTATTAATTTGACGCACTCAAATGCAATTATTGTCCTACGATTCATTAAAACTGTAATTCGTGATTTTTTTTTTTAAATTAGTTCAATATCATTAAATACTTCATTATTTTTTTAATAGTTATTTTACTTATCACACAAATTTTGCAATTACAATTTTTTTCAATTAGTTAATAATAAAGCTTAATTTATAAAAATATATAAAAACTATTTTTAATAATTCATATATTGAAAAAAATAAATACATTGTACAGATTGAAATTTATTTTTCAGTTTTTTATAAAAAATAAAAATTAGTAAGATTCATGATTTAAGGATTTACGAATTTTGAAAAATTTGAAAACTGCTATGTTAGCTTATTTATTTATGAAACTTTGTTTAAAATATTTTATTAAAAAACTTTTCTTTTGTTTTTTTTTTTTTTTATATTGAAAAATTGATATCGGCTGATGCTATTATTAATGAAAAAATTCTTGTTTATTCGTTAAAAGCGAGCAAAGGATAAAAGAACGTCACCCATCAAGGACCTCGATAAAAATGACATACGTGTCAATATGTCCGACGATATTGAAGAATTGTTTAATAAATGGTTTGAAAATTTAATGAAAAAAATCAAAAAATATAAATTATTACGAACCGTTACGAAAGATAAAGAAAAATTGCACGAAACAAAGGTAAGATTCGTTAAGTGACATTTTCTACTCGTTCTTCGAATAAAATTCCATCAATTGAGATTTTTTTTATTAATCAAATATTATTTATCAATAGGATCAGGAAGAGAAAATAGGTAAATTTTTGTTAAAACTTGATGCAGATTTACCCGAACTTTTGGAACAATATGAAAAAAAACAAAATCTCATATGTAAGTCAAATGAATATAATATAAATAATAATCAATTGAATTTATTTTTACGTTAACCTTCAATAAAATCAAAATGTCTATAGCAAATAAATTACAACAATTCGTTTCAATTATTTTCTATAACAATTTATATATAAAACTTTTTTACTTGACACTTTAAACAAATGGGGAATTAATAATGATAATTATCACTCATAAACAATTATATATTGGGATCTCTGGCAGGGGCGTGGCTTACCCTAGCGGCAAAAATATGAACTAGAGACTGGATGATGCTGTGCATTACTTGTACAATCAAAATAGAGAACAACGTGTATAACATTATTATTTATATTTTATTTATTTATTATTTATTATTTATATTATTATTATCAAAATATGTTGGTGCAATCAAAATTTTGTTGGTGGTGAAAGTGTATTAAAATGTTGGACATGTGATTAAGTGTGGGCAAGTACCAAGTGATGATTGTAATATTATAAATATTTTAGCTTTTTGTTTACAATTCCTCCTTACTGCTCTAGTTCTGAATTTAGCCACCAGATAGCGTATTCAAGTGCTAGAGATCCCAATAGACGACTTTTATTTGATAGATTTAAAAAAAAAGAAAAAATGATGTTAACCAATTTTAGTGAACGACGTTCCATATATGCATTACCTAAGGAATATTTATAATATCGAAAAAAGAAATGACGATGGATTATTAACTACATTTGCTACGATTGACGAGGTATCACAGGATGATTCGCAAAAGGAACGTAAGAAAACTAAGAAAAAGAAAAAAGAAGAAGAAGAAGAAGATGAAGAAGAAGAAAAAGTTACAAGATCATGAATCTACTACAACAACCATAACTACAACAACTACGGATATAGTAACACCACCACCATCGTCAATGATAACATCTCATCCAACAATGACATCAATTAAATGGCAATTATTATCGGACAAATTATCTGGTCCAACCTGGCAAGATAAAATTCGGCCTGAATCAAACGACGACATAGCAAAGATTCGTTATTCAGCCAATTCAAAACCAAGAACGATTAATGAACGACGATTTATCGATGAGCCGAGTAATTTAAAGGAATTCAATATGGATAGACGAAAATCTTTGTTATCTTTGCAAAAGGGACATAAATTATCGGTCCAACCGAATTATTATCCGTTAGATAAAAACAATCTTAATCGTAATGGATTCGACCCGCAAGTGGATCATTTAAGAGATTACGAAAAACCCGAACGAGTTCTTCAATCTTTTAGATTCGGTCCGATGATATTACCATCCCGTGATTTTATTCAGGATAAAGGTCAGGAGGATTATCAGGACGATGATAATGGACGATTGGAGGAAGAGTTTGCCCACGTTAGAGATAACAAATCGCCTAATCAAAAATTTCCAATTAGTAGAAGTTGGCCAGATGTATCTTCGAAGTATAATAATCTTCCTTGGAAAGTGAACGGATGGGATGGACGAGATGAACATACTATGCCATCACGTTTACCTAACGAATGGCCTTGGAGACAATCCCAATACGATAATAATTATTGGTCAACTCGTGGTAGGACTTGGCCAACGATTAGAAATAACATTTGGAGTCCGTTGGACAATGACAATGACGAGGAAGATTCCGAATCGGATTTTGGTTCGGATAATCGAATCGATCGTAATTGGCGTGACTGGAGAGAATCGCAGGGACGAAGACAAAGACAACAGGAGAGGGAACGTGACGAATATGACGATGGACGTTTCTCGTATCCCTTGGAATTAGATGGGCCTAATGTTTGGTCAGGTTCGCAAGTTAATTCTCCTTTTCAAGTTAAACCCCCTTGGTCACAAACGGAAAGTAGTCAACTATTAAAAACTGGCGATAATGTCGAACGAAAGACTATAACAACACCATGGGATGATACTAAAATCAGACCTTATCCCGAAACACCTAAATCAACTACTAAAATGGCCAGACAATATGGTAAAAGTCAAGTTTCTTTACCGAAGATCAGTATGACTACTTGGAACAGTTTGACATCAGATCCGGCAACTTGGCCTTACAAATCTTCGGATACAAAACCATGGCCGAAAGACGAGAACGGTAAATCGTACAATCCTAACGCGGATTTGGTTAAAAAGTTAGGTTTAGATAAGAATGACGAAAAGACTTATGAAGAAATGCCTAACGATCAATGGAACGTCTTGCAAACCGATCGAGAAAGAAATTCGTCGAAGCAAGAAAATGAATCGATTAAAAATTACAAATTAACAAAGGATATATTAGATTATGGTAATTACAATGTTAAATCAAAGAATACGATGGATTGGACAAAATCTAATACCGACGACAATCGTCGATTCGAATCTTTAATTGATGATGTTTACAGTTGGTATCGCGGGAACAAAGAAAAACCAGTATGGTCTAGAAAATATGCTTTCAATTCTAATTTACCAAAAATACAATCGATCGATTCTTGGGTTATGCCTGTTGATAAATCAACATCGATGTCCAATCGATTCGAGCAACATGAAAATGCACCCACAATCAACGAGAATCCTATCAAAACTACGATGCAACGTTGGTTTGATAAAAATGATAATAACAATATGGTTTCAAATTATGGAAAACATATCAACGAAGTTGAGTCTTGGTCTCAAAGACCTAAAAACATAAATCCTTGGAACAATGAACGCGATAATTTATTAATGCAAGATGAATTTAATCCTTCTGATCGTTGGTCTCCGACCTTGAATAAAGTTAATTATTGGCCGTCCAAATTGGCAAACGATTATTCGAACAAAGAGAATTATGTTTTACGAGATCGTAAAAGTAATTTTGACAAGGGTCAACCTGAAAACGTCGATTTAGGAATAAACAATCATAAAATAATTTCTAACGAATCTATTTCGAAAGTTAATGAAACGAACATCAAAGCTGATCATTCGAAGAAGACCTTACCGATATATAAATTGAACAATTGGAATAACACTTATGAAAGATCCAATTCGTGGCCTTCGAAATGGAAACAATTTAGTTATCATAGGGTAACCACTCTACCGATTATGAAATCAGGCATGGCATCTAACTTTTCGACAAATTTATCGAAAAATGCTTTTGTTGCTGTCTCGGCTGTTGCATCGGGAAAACATATGATATCGAAGAACGATGATAACCTTAACGAAACTCATAACAATCGGAACGATATTTTGGAAAAACAATTGGAAGATCTAAGGCAACAGAATTTGTTGAATTTCAAATCAAATGCTATCGAGGTGAGAATTATATTTTATAAAAATATATATATATATTAACGTTATATTTATTTATTTGTTTCATTTTTTTTATATTTTGACAAGGAACCTATTCGATCACCAAATCCTGTGGAAAAATCAATTATCGGATCGACGATCGAACCAACGATCAAAATTATCAACAATTCAACGTCCATGGTAGTACACCGTCCGGATGAAGGAATAGAAGAGGAAGAGCTTCCGAAATATGCGAATAAATAATACAAAATGCATTATAAATAATCTAACAATATAGAAACCCCGAAGAAAAAAACAAATTATCTTTCAGTTCGTCAAAATTGTAATCCGTATAGACGAAGAAGCTCTTAATTAGATTCTCAAATAGATTTCAATGAGATTACTACTTAAAATGAAGAAAAAAAAAAAGAAAAAGAAAAAAACAAAATCTCGAACATTAAAAAAAAGGTTCAACATTTCTTCACGTACTTTTGTGTTTAAATTTGTAATGGTTATTTATCGTATCGTCTTATAGCATATTTTATAATGATAATTATGACAATGGTTTTAAGAAAAAAAAAAAAAAAAACATTGGTTTTATGATGTATTTATTCATTACAATTGTTTTATAATATTATCAAATAAATTGTAAAATCAATTTTCTTTATCTTTCAACTTGGTGTCATAAATTACCAAGATACACACACAATTATCTAATTTTTGTAATAATTTAATTATATAAATTATTTCTATGAATTTTTTTAGGGGGTTAAAAATAAATATTAATTATCTTTTTTTTTTATTACGATCGATAAATACCACCAATTAGTTCGTGACAAATGATAATATGGGCAAACAAATTACAGGGTTTTTGGCATAATACTCGTTGAAAAGAAAAAAAAAAACAAACATTTATGCGATCGGAATAAATTCCATTGATTTTTTTTTTCTTCTTTTTTTTTATCATTCGATTCGATACGAAAGTTTGAATTAATTTCTCATATTTCTTTCTTTTTATATTTGACTCGATTAATCATCATAGTTCGAGAGTTGAGTGGCAAAAAAAGTGCAACACTTTTCTAAAAGCTGATCGTTAGCGATTAACAAGGGGGGGCGGCTTCAAAGTTGTGAAAAAATTAGTTACCTATGTCGCAACAGTTTTCTAAAATCTCAAAATTGATTTCTGAATAGTGAATTACCTAAAAAATGATCTAGATACCGTCAGTCTTGAAAATATCGTAACAGGACGCGTCAGCAGTGCGTCAAAGTCATTAAAAAAAGTATGGTTGATGAAACTGTTTTCTAAAATGTTAAATTTGGTCTACAAATTGTTAATAATAGGAAAAATCAAAAAAATATAGTAAGCCTGAATTTTTATTTAACATACGCCGTCAGCAGTCGATAGAACAGCGCAGAACATACTTTTTGTATGACTTTGACGCGCTGCTGACACATCCCGTTACGATATTTTCAAGACTTACAGTATCTACATCATTTTTTAGTTGATTCAGTATTCAAAAACGAATTTTGAGATTTTAGAAAACTGTTGCGACATAGGTACATAGTTTTTTTCACAAATTTGAAGCCGCCCCCCCCCCTTGTTAATGGCTAACGAAACTGGCTGACTGACGACAGGCTATTGCTATACACCATAAATATTACATAATATCGAAATGACAGGTTTTAGAAAACTGTTGCATTTTTTTGCCAATCAGATCTCTTTGACTATCATTGTAAAATTTCGTAAATTCAACGATTAACGGTACTATTATATTCGTCATTTTCATTTATCAATTTTTACCAACAAATGAAATCAAAGATATCAATTTTAACGATAATGACATTACAATAATTATTACAATTAATATCTTTAAACGTGAAATGAATGATTAAAATAATTTATTCAAATGATTTTCAAGCGTAAGAAAAAGAAAATGATTTATCGAGAAAAGCGATGTGTATATACGTATACATACATAAATACATACATACAAACATAAATACATATAATATAAAGAGAAGAAAGATACGAAATAAAAAAATGATAACAAAATTAAAAAAAAAAAAAAGGAAAGAAAAATGAAAAGTGTTGAGATTGATTGTTTGATCAAAATAATAGTTGTACGCACAACGTATAGGTACCTACCTACCTACCTACCTACGTATACATATACATATACTATATAAATATAATATATGTTATGTATATATTTTATTGTTAGAAAAAATTGACGAACTCTTCTAGTTGTGCAAAATTTATGTTAATCCTTTATTAATTATTTTAACGATTTTAAAATAACATATCAATTTTTAATTGTATTTCAAATTGTTTCTTTATATATATATATATATATATATATATATATATATATATATATATATATATATATATTTATTTAATTTTTATTATTATATCAATATTATAATAATGCGTTTATTATTTAATAATTAATTATCACAGTAAATTTACTATATTTGCAAATTGTTTATTAATTATTTATTTGTATTTATATATATATATATATATATATACAATACAATCTCACTAATCCGGCATTATTAAAAACCAGAGGGTGCCGGATTATTGGAATGTTCGGATTACTGGATTATAGAGAAAAAAAGTCAATAAGTTTTGAGGTTAGATTGCTAGACAACGACACGGCGACGGAGTGCATAGGCGTAGAGTGGTGAGGGTGGCTCGGGCAGGGGGTGCCGGATTACTGGACGTATCGATCTATTGAAGTGCCGGATTAGTGAGATTATACTGTATATATATAAAACAGATTTGTTTAAAGGTATATATAAGTTAAAAATAAATATTCTCACAGACTTTCAAAACTTAAGCTTGACCAATTAAAAACGTCTACGATCTTAAACATTTGTCTTAAATAAAAGATCGTAATTTGATCAATCTTCTTAACCCCTTAAGCAGCACGCTTGAGTTAACTCGAGCGGCCTATTATTTTATATCTCTATAATTTTTGTACACTTAAATAGAATAGAAAATGGAAAATAAGAATGTGAAAGCAAAGAAAAAGAATCGTTTTGTTTTCTTTTTTTTCGAAATAGTCATTCGAAAAGAAAGATTATAAAAGTTGACGTACGTATAACATTGCAATATTCGGCTCTTCTCTGTAAATGTGGAACAAAATCCAAAATTAATATAAAAATATTCATTATTTCTGTATTTTTTCATTTTTTTTTTTTTTGGTCAAAACAATGTTCTAAACTATGTCTTTATGCAAAAAAAGAAAATGATTGTTTTTTGCCGTTTTTTTTTCAAAATCATTGAAGCTTAAGGGGTTAATCCTCGAATGATCTATATCTCCCTCTATCTTTCTCTCTCTCTCTCGGAATCTCTCCCTCTTTCTCCCATTTCACGTTACCTTAATATGTAATATTTTTGTTTGTAGGAACTTCTATACCAAATCTGTACTTAAAATTAATTCAAGGAAACGAACATGAGAATAAATGTCATTCGTTGTATATCTTCATTGTACTTTGTTTTTTAAAACTTGGTATTTATCCATTACCTAATATATCCTACTGCCATAATATAAAACGAATAAAAGAAGTTTTAACAATAGTGTGAAGAATGAATAACAAAAACAAGTAACAATAAAAAAAGAATAATTATAAGTTAAAAAACAAAAGTAAAAACAAAATGTGATAAAAGTGGAACGATATGACAGAGGTTTTATTTTAACCCCTTGCACTCCGATGTCTCAACGTATGAAACTTTAAAGTGATTACGGTGAATTGAGTTATTTCAGCACACTTTTTTAAGACATGCATGTTTCCCTGATGTTTTCTCTTAAAATAGCACAAAATAACGAATCAAAATTTAGTAAAATAACAAAGATATATAAAAACAAATGTCAACAGGTTTTGTGTTCTAAGAGAATGCGAGACGCGGTGCTCACGACAGTTCGAGAACTTCTTGACGAAACTTGAGATGAGCGATAAGAAGAATTTGTAGAAGAAAGGTTTTATATAGGAGCATATATCTCGCATTTTATAGTAAGATTTATAATGTACAAAGAAATATTATCAAATAGTATCACACATTTCAAATACAATGAAACGCGCTCACTTTTTTTTTTCAATTGCAACGCTATTACACATATACATTTTCTTGGTAAATAAGTTTTTTTGATAAAAATTTTTTAGGTCAATATGTTCCTTGATGTCTACAGATTAATATAAGTCCAATATCATTAGAATCCTTTACTTGGTTCCAAAGTTATACTAAATAATACGACACGGTCTGTAAATGTGCCATTTCTGTCGCAAAGTCGTGCGGAGTGCAAAGGATTAAAATACATAAACGCGTTTAGATAAAAATAAATATAATATAAAAGTGAAAGTTTACTTTTGTTATCTCAAACGATAACAATCTTGATAAATATCAAACGAATAAAAATTAAATGTCGAGTTTATCGTTAATCGTTATTGAATATGTAATAACCTATGATCTAATTTGTTATTTTCATGACACTTAAATTAATACAATAATTGTTTAGATTCGTTGACGATTTATTTATTGAAAGATTTTTCATTAATTCATGAGAATGTAATTTAAATATACAAACAAACTCTTATGTAACGTGATTAATATAATACATTACGTGATTTATTAAATCGCGTTATATAAGAAATCGTATTATACAAGAATTTATTTTGTATGATACGAATAATATAAATAACATTTTAAAAATAACTTTTCAATTTTGTCGTCCTATTTTAAAATAATAAAATAATTACGTAAAAAAAGCACATATAACTTTTTTTTTTTTATTAATTCTATTTGAATTTATTTCAATAACAATTATTAATTAAATAAATATAATTAATGTGTTTAGATTTTACTAAAATAGTAAGAACTCTCATAAGATAAAAAGTGTAGTATAATTATAAAAAAAAATGATATTATTAAGAAAATAAAATGAATAATTTTCTAATAACGTATATAATAAATTATGTTAAAAACAAAAGTAAAAGTTAGGTTAAAAGATAATCATTAAAAAAAAAACCTCGACACATCGAATATTCGTTATCTCATTTAATGATAAGCCACAATTTACATTCATTGATCTTGATGAGATATCCTATAAATATAAAAACTTTAATCGACATTAATTTATTCTCTCTCACGTACTGGTATCAATTGTCGTACGATTTTCATTACAAAATGATTGGTGTCAAACTTTTCATGATCGTTATTTTAATGGTTATATCCGTCGAAGAAATTTATGGTCATGGTATGTTAATGGAACCCGTTAATAGAAGCAGTGCTTGGAGAAAAGGATTTAAAGTTCCAAAGAATTATGACGATGATGGAAATTTCTGTGGTGGTTTGGAGGTGAGTACTTTTTAATGTATCACATCCTTTAGTGATTTTCCATTCGAACCTTTTTCAAAGATCAAAGTTTATTCATCAATCATGTGCTCAATGGTATGATATTTTACAGGTACAAATAAAGAATGGTGGTAAATGCGGACTTTGTGGAGATGATTATGCTATTAAACGACCCAGACCTAACGAAAATACTGGCATTTATGGTACTGGTACAATCGTCAAAAAGTAAGTCAAATTAATTATACGTCGATGTTAACATTATAAATTATCTATAAGATTATTATTAAACGTCAAATTGATTATTTGCGAAATCAACTCTATTTTCCATTTTTCCATCCATCTATTTTCCATATTAAGTATAATTATCTAATATCGATTTTTTTCCTCTCCGATGGCAGATATCAAAAAGGTCAAAAAATTGAAGCCGTAGTTCGTATCACTGCTAATCATTGGGGTCACTTCAAATTTCAAATATGTCCACTCTCGAAACCAAAAGAATTGGAAACCGAAGAGTGTTTTGAACGATATCCCTTAAAATTAGAAGATGGATCTGACAGATACGTGCTTAAAAGTCATGCTGCTAAAGATTATAAAATGACCTTGATTTTGCCAGAAAATCTCACCTGCGAACATTGTGTTTTGAGATGGGAATACGTTGCTGCCAACAATTGGGGTGTTTGCGAAGATGGTTCTGAAAAAATGGGATGCGGTCCTCAAGAAACATTTAAAACTTGTTCCGATATTACCATCTCGTAATATGCATTTTAATTTTTGTTAAATATTTAATAATAAATTTATCAATTTATTTGATTATATTTTCCTTTTCCTTTTTTTTCTTTTGTTTTTTTTTTTTTTTTGCTTCACTCCCAAATTCTTCTGTCACATTTCAAAATAAATGATAACAAGTAATATACATGTAATCAGATAATTTAACGTGACAAATATCGATAAGATTAATATTGATTTTTCTCGATTAAATTGTCAACATCTCGAACTATTATTAGAAAAAAAATTTGACATTATTTTATCGTTCGACGTTCGATAAACGTTCGATTAGATTTGTATTCTTTTATTCCATTGCATTTGTTAATAAATAATCAACAGTAACAATAATCGTTGATTTTTTTACTATCAACATAAGATGAGAAGAAACAAAATATCATCTGTAACATAAACCATTTCAGATCATACGTAGATTACAAATTGTAATAATTAAGCGATTTGTTTAAATTCATTTTCAATGGAAAAATTTGACATTTTTGTTTGTTTTGTTTTTCCTCCTTTTTCCCCCCCACAATTTCAGTTTATCTATTAATTATCTTACGTTAGACGAAAATTCATGCGTTTAATCATCCATTTGTTATTTTTATCAATTATTTTAGATGACACTTGTCTTATCGGTTTATAATAAATATATAAAGCAATCGCGGTGAGATATTTCTAATTGTATCAAATATTATTCGTCATTAGTGTAGTTAGTATATCACATAGAAATATTCGGATTTGAGAAAAAAAAAACAAAAAAAAAAAAAAAGGAAAAGAAGTGAAACAAAATGGTTTTTTTTCAAATGATAGTGTATTTTTGTATGCTTATTGTGAATTTGCAACAGATTCGTGGTCATGGTATGATGTTAGATCCAATTAATAGAAGCAGCGCATGGAGAAAGAATCTTCCTGTTCCTCGTAATTATCTCGATAATCAACATTTTTGTGGTGGTTTTCAGGTAAGATTTTACATTATTTTTTTTATTCATTATTATATTTAATAATTATAAATTTATTTCCGAGGTAAAATAATAATCAACATTTTTCTAAAAAAATTCATAAAATTATTATTAAATAACGCCTACAGATATGCAATCATGTAAACACTAACGAATTGAGATATTGCCTATCGTACGGCGTAAAATATTTCCATTGTACAAAGTGTCCCATTTAAATCGATTTACTTAAATATCTTCGAAACTGTTGATGATAGAAACAAAATGTGTTAGACAAAAGTTCAATAGTTTAAGTTAACGCATTATCTAATACTATTAGTTTTTTAATAGATAAAAGCTTACAGGTCACACGAAAGTCAACTTTGATTTTTTAAACGAAATTATATATTTTTAAATATACCAATTTATTCAGGTTTTTATTCCCTACGTAAAAGTTATTAAATAACTTATGCAGAAAAATTATTATTTAACAAGATATTTTACTTTTAATATTGATTAGTCATATTGGTACTATATATGTATGCTTATTAGTATTATTTACCTTTTTATAGTAAGTGTTTACAAATAGCTATTACAGTCTGAAAAAAAATCGATTTCAATGGGACACCATTTATAAGAAATTTTTCATTTCTTTAAATAGTTATAGATTTATTTAAATAGTTATTTTTATACAGATTCAATATCAAAAAAATAATGGTCATTGCGGGGAGTGTGGTGACGATTGGTCTTTACCACGACCAAGACCCAACGAAAATGGCGGTATTTATGGTACCGGACTTATTGTCAAAGAGTAAACAAATTATAAATCTTACATTATTATTATTATATTTATTGGAAAAATATATATATATAAAGAATTATTGTTACAGATATATAGAAGGTTCTTACATTCAAATTCAAATTGAATTAACAGCTTCTCATTTGGGACATTTCGAATTTTCAATTTGTCCTTTGAACAATAAGAAGGAACTAGAAACGGACGAATGTTTCGCGAAATATCCAATACGATTGGCTAATGGGTCGTACAAGTATAATATCACATCATACGCTATTAAGGATTACACTATTGAAGCAGTCCTTCCCCAAGGACTTACCTGCGAACACTGCGTCCTTAGATGGCATTATAGGGCTGGAAATAATTGGGGTATTTGTGAGGATGGTTCAGGTGATATTGGCTGTGGTAATCAAGAAAATTTTCGAAGTTGTTCTGACATATCTATTTTTTTAAAATAATATCCAAATTACGAAACAAAGAACAATCATACGAATAACGTTTTGACGTTATTTATATCACATTTATCATATTATTGTCTATATATTTTTTTGCAAGATCAAAATATTATTATAATATAATATAAACTATCCTATCTTTCAAGTTGAATGAAACAGCACTGAGTGTGCAAAATTTGATTAAAATCGGTTCAGTAGTTTAGAAGTCCATTGCGGACAAACAACGTAACACGTAATTTATATATATTAAGAAGATAATAAATTTAATGAATTACTATATGTTTTATTAACGAAAAAAATTAAATAAAATTTTTATTTAAAAAAAAAAAAAATTAGTTGAATGTTGAAAGATTCACATTGCTAATAAAGTACTAATTAAAATTCAATGTTCATAAATACTCGTTGTTCGTGTGCACAAGTTCGATGTTTACTCATAGGAAAATCGATACTTTAGCATGATGATTCACACGTTCATTGTAAAACATTATTATTTCGTAAAATCTTCCGAAATATTTTCTCGAAAGGATGTGTCAACGTTTTAATGCGAATAGCGAATTAATTAAAATGTTACGAATATTTGAACGTATCAGTTTGATTTCTCAAAGATGAATAGCATGACATAAGATTATAAGTAACCAACGCACAACTGTGATTATTATAACACTCTATGCGTTTATATATTACTTGCTACCATAACAGCAAGACTAGAGAGAACCCACTTGCTTTTCCTCTCTCTTCTTCCAAACTTAATCGAGAAGATGGCCTCGACCAATCCCAATTAGTCTACCGGGTGTTTCCTATTCGATATACAATATAATTCCATGAACATTCGTAAATCATCAAAAAAAAAAAAAAAAAAAATAAGATACATACGTATATATGAAAATTATATCATTTTTTTTTTATTTCAGGGGGGGGGGTTCGAAAGTTTTCGAATTCAAATTTTTCTCCTGACTCATACTCGAACCAAGGACAAAATTTCACCATAGTTACTAATACCTGATTGGTATCCACTTTTTTTAAAACATGCCGTCATCGATCTCGATTCTGTCTCATCCAAAAATCCATGCATTTTAAAGCATCATTGATCTGTAATTATTTATATGCACAAATTTAATACGTATTATAATAAATAAATTAAAATAATAACAATTGTTGAGAAATTGTTAATGTTAAATAAATGTGAACAAGCAAGTATTAAATATAATAAATATTATTGTAATAAAAAAATAAAAAAAAAACGAATATTGTACAATTATAATATTTGAATAATAACATCAGTTATTTGCATATAAAAACACATGTATAATATACAACATATTGTAATTATGTAGTAGATTTTTTTCTACGATTCGATTTAATATCGATAATATATTGAACAAGTATTGGAAAGATAAATTGTAGAGAGAAAGAAATATGTTTGAATTTATACAAATGACACGTATTTTATTAAAATAAAAAAATAAAAAAGGGAACAATATATATATATTATCAAGTTTTACAATATGCATATATAATTTATGAAATGAAAAATATAGTTGACTGACATTCTTATTTCTACGATATATACTTACTTTCGATTTCACCACTTTCCCCTCGATACATTACAAATAAAATGTTCTACATCGAGATATCGCAATTGGCGTGATGTTGGATTTAAATATTAATAAGAGAAATGTTCTTTGAAAAAACATTGAGCTGTTGCCATTGGTATGAAATAAAAAAAAAAAAAAAAAAAAAGACATTTCAATCGAGACATACTTTTGTTACAGAGACAAATATACAGAGACACATGTTTATTAACAACAACAAAATATAATAATGTTTAAACGCAATGTATAAAATCAACAGAAAAATAATATAACAATGAACTCGTTATTTAATTATAATATCTTTCCTTTGTCATATTACATCTGTTCTATCGGTTCGAATTCATTTATGAGAAAAAGGAAAAGGTTAAAAAATAAAAAAAAATAAAAAAAGAAGAAGCAATAAGACGTTTTTTATTAAATTCAAAAGAAAGGTTGAAAGAGAGTAGGAAGTCTTCGTTTACTATGGTCACTCTATAGAATCGGGTTGCCTAGGAAGGTGAGCGTAGAGAATTCCCTGAGGCCTAGTATACGAAAGAGAGAGGGGAGAGGAGGGCTAAGAGAAAGAGAGAGAGAGAGAGAGAGAGAGAAAGAAAGAGAAGGAATGAAAAGTTTAGATATTAGTAGTATGGTAGTTTGTGATTGTGATGGTGATGTCGATGATAATGACAGCAATGTTACCGGTGATGGTGGTATTGGTATTATTAGTGGTAGTGGTAACGACAACGACGAATACGAAGACAGTACGAGAAGAGAGGAGGAGGTAAAAAGAGATAGAGAGAGAGAGAGAGAAAGAGAGAGATGGATACCGCTCACTGCTGCATTTCGCCTCCGTCCTCGACACGGATCAAGTGTGCTATCCCTGGTCAGTAAAGGTAGTTGTACGTAAAAACTGAGAACTAATATAAAAACGGAATATCAAGCTTTTAAAAACGAAAACGAGACAAGTCACCAAATTAACTGTAAAAAAAAAAAAAAAAAAATTAAAGGGGGACCCAAACAATGTTGTTTGTACTTTGAAAAAATCAAGTATTAAGAATCAACACTAATAATCCTTTTTGAAGAATTTGTTTAGTTTTTTTTTGTTCGATCATTTTGTGATTAATTTCGAGGGGGGGTGAAGAAAGATAAAATAAAAAAAGAAAATAATAATAAAGAAACGATTATTATTATTATTAGATCGGTTCGAACGATCAACGTGAACAAATGAAATTCGATGAAATAACAAAGTGACAGTGGATATTTGTTTTTTTTTTTATAGTGATACATTTATATTATAATATTTATTTGTGTCGGGTTAATAGTTTTTCGAGCAAAGAGTGTTGGTGGTTGTTTGTAGTGCCTATCTTGAAGAATTATGCGGTAGGATGCGCATCCTGAAAAAATGTTCGTTGTGTACAATGCTAGCAGGACTTTGCCTTTTAAGCCTGCTAGCTGTTATTATTCCTTTTTCATCTGCGTTGAATATCGAAACTATTCCGATAACAACAACGACGACGATGACGACGATGACGACGACGATGATGATGACAACGACGGCGGCAACGACAAAGGGAACGACAACAAACGGTAAATGTATTAATATTATAATTTTATATAATTATTAAAATTATAATAATATATATATATATATATATATATATATATATATATCATATATACACTACAAATATTATATAATATCAATTAATAATAATAATAATAATAAACATTAACAATTAAAGCACACCAATATAAAAAAAAAAACACTTATAATATAATTCTAATTCTAACGATTCAATTAAAAATTGAATTTGAATTAATAAACAATTTATTTCGATCGATCGATTAAAGATTACACGTGTTCTATCTCCTTCTATAATTATTTGTTGTTTGTTTATAAAACTATAACGAACGTTGGTTTTAAATAATATCGATAATGGGGGATGTATGCACGATTGCATTTCATGATCAAAATGTTCAACTATAAAATCATCTTTATCTATATATCATTTTCCTTTAATCGTTTTTCCACGTGCACAATAAGAAAGTAAACGATAGTGTGTGTGTGTGTGTGTGTGTTGTTTTCTTTTTGATTTTTATTACATGGGGACGTAAACGTGAAAAAGTATTCGTCGTTCGTCGTCGTCGTCGTCGTCATTTGGATTCGAAGCGGATTAACGGTAGCATGAAGAGTCCAGTTGGTGAACCGACCGACACGCATTCGCTCGTACGACGACCTTCGAAAGAATAAGACGCTTAACTGTGACTCGTAAAAGGAGGAGTCGGGCGTTGTATGTATGTGTGTGTGTGTGTGTGTGATCTTCCTTTTAAATTTCACGTTCAAATATAGTATAATATTATAATATATAGCTTATAGGATGATTATTTTGCTATAGGCCTACACAACTTTCTTATTTTTTAAATTGCAGATACTTAAGCATATAGAAGAAGCTTTGCAACGCATCAATGAACGAATCACATACTTTCTTTTATGGTTTCTTATAGGAAGAACCCACTTCGTCACCTCTCTCTCTTTCTCTTTCTCTTTCTCTTTCTCTTTCTCTTTCTTTCTTTCTTTGATACAATCTCGTCGATATCACCGTATACAACGTTTCAATTCGAAAGCAAACAGAAAATAAATATTCTAACGTATTATTTTTAACGAAGCGAAGAAATGAAGATTCGTAAATTATTTTGAGATAACATACCTCTCCATTAGTTTTTTTTTTTTTTTTTTTTTGTATATTATTATTTATTTTCTACTTTTTATTAATTTTTTCGCTCCTTTTATTTTACGCGCGAACTAACGAGGTCTATAATTAAACACAAACAATGGATAAGAATTCGTTAAGGATTTTATATAGGTTAGCAGTGAATCCACTCTCTTGAAAAATGTATATATATATATATATATATATATGTGTATGTGTGTGTCAGAAAAATTATATCTAGACAATCGCTGTGTACTCTTTTTCTATTTATCTTTATTAATAATTGTTATTATTTTATCAACGAAATAAAATATTGTTAGAAGAATAGTTTAAAATAAGTAACCATATTTCTTGAAGTTATATTGTTGAGTATTTTATTTTATTTTATTTTATTTTTTTTTCTAAAAATCGAAATCTCAATAATGAAATATGTAAAAAAAAAAAAAAAAAAAAAGGAAGGATAAAAAAATCATGGCGCTTAGAGAGTAAAGTCTGTGATTGTATTATACGTATAAATTTTCTTTGCTTACTAATATAAGAATACGAAAGACAAAATAATGACTTGCCGTGTTGTAACATAAAGACATATGCATATACGTTCTATAAGTAATTAGTACATACCTAGTGTCCTCGAAACGTTTTACAAATAATAATAATAATAACAATAAATATGAAAAATTAAAGATATTCAAATATGTATTATTTGTTTAATTCTTCAAATGCTATTATAAAGAAAACCAAAAGTATATTTCATTATTATTATTAATTTATTTCATTTCGCAATAATAGATTATTAACATGTACAAATAATAATTCTTTAATAAATAAAATTCGGATAATTAAACAAAATAATAATATTTAAAGTCGATCAATTTGATGAGTTTGATAATTGCAGTATCGAAATGATCACCTACCCGGTATATTGGTAAAGTAACAAACGCGAATGTACTAGGTATATTATCCCATATGCTTCTCGCGTAGCTTAGAAGAGAAATATCGGAATAAGAAAGAAAAGAAGAGGGCATAGAACTCTTCGAGGTCTTGCTCCTTGTCCGAGTTTTCAAAGATTTCAAACAATTTTCCATTCTATAATCCTCGAGAGAGAGAGAGAGAAAGAGAGAACAAATAAATCAGAAAAATATTCACATGAACAAACATTTCGCGCATTTGTATTTTTATTTTTATTTATATTTTTCGAATAAACAAGAATACAACAATTCATTATTCAATTTATACCTAACACAATAAATTTACGAACTTTTGATTTATCCAAATAGAAAGAGACTTTTCAACAAATATTATTAAAAGACTATTCAAAGATTATGGAGATTTCAATGCTCGCATAGAAAACAACAACCGATGTTTGGAAAGATATTATTATATATAATAATTTATCGAACGTTGTTACAAAATTGTTCTAACGAAAGTGAAATATAGTAAAGTAGGATAATTCAAAATCAACATTTCTATACACCTTTTTTTCGTTGATTATAAATCTATTTTATTTATTGTTCGATGACAGTACTATAATTCAAAATAATCATACATTTCATATTGATTTCTTTTTTTTTTTCTAAAATACGTATTATCTTCAAGTAATATTGATACAATACAAGACTGGATATATCGAATTATTCAAAATTCGAGCCAATTGAAAAATAATAAGAAAAAATTCATAATATTGCATATGTCGAACATATATATTATATAATATTTTGTAATTCGTTACAAATTGCCAATGAATATTATTTGACTACGTAAACGTATATAATTTATAACGTATGAAAACTGTAATATCGCATAAATCAAAGGGGACCGGTGTCAATGATGAAATATGAAAATAAAATCAATGCAATGGGTTTTACGTAACGATCCTGTTAAAAGCTGAACTTCTTAGCAACAGTTGGAGAACATGGGGCTTTTTCTTATTTTTTTCTTTGCTTATGTTAGATTATTAGTCCTCATAGTCAGTTAAAGTACGCTTTCGAAGATAAAGAAGGTGGGATTGGATTGGATTGGGGAAAGGAACCTCGAACGAATGAACGTATGAACGAACAAATGAACGAAAGAGCAAACGCGGGCGCGGCTCACTCACACACATTAATAAACTTGGCGAGAATCGAATGTAAAAATGAAAAAAAGAAAAAAAAAATAACGAACAAAAAGGACACGAGGACCAGCCATAGTGAATTTTTTTTTACCTTCCAACGAGATAGATATTAGCGCATTTCTCTTTCAATTATAATTCGCATTGAAAATGCCACCGTTCCACTCTCGACTCTTCGTATTTGTCGAAAGTACATATACACACACACACACACACACACACACACACACACACTACTAGTAACCTCGTATGTATGTATATAATATATATTTCTCTCTCGCTCTCTCTCTCTCTCTCTCTCTCTCTGAAAACGTGATTAATCGTTCAATAAAACTAACTTTTCTTTTTTATCGAATCTAAACCTCGTCAAGAGACGAGTGGTATATTTCTCGTAGTTATTTAAAAATCTATAGTATTCGATTTGCATTTCATAGTTTATTTATAATAAACCAGATATCAGAGTCAAGAATTGAATAATATCGTAGTGATATAATTTAAAGTATCGTTTACCACAAACTGTATTACGTAAAACGCAATAATAAATGTTATACGATAAAATGTACATTTGATCATTTTTATACGTTTTATTTTTCCATAGTTAATTTGTAATGTTCATTTGTATGTATTCTTAATTAATTTCTTTACTCTCTGTAAAATAATCAAGGTGTTCTATTGAAATTAAAAAATTTCGGAAAATATTCTATCATTGATAAGAAAAATTATCTACAATATTGATTTGAAGAATTATTAAAACGAGTTATAGATGTTAAGTTGTTAACATGTTCTATGTTCTCTCGATGGTTTCAATATCGTAAGATCGATCGGTAACGATCAATGATGTAATAAGAAAGATGATCTGAATCATCGTTGTTATATCCTCTAATTTCTGATCAAATTTATATCATCGGATGAAAAATAATATCAAGTATTGATTATTTTTCATTTGATTTCGAAATAAAAAAAAAATAAAAAACAGAATATTGTAGTTTAAATCGATAAAATACAAAGTATGAAATCAAATGTTTATTTTACAAGAAGTAGCAAGTAGGATAGGATACCGTATAGCCAAAGGCATGTTCGCTCGGTGACCGACTATTTTCTCTCTCCCTCCATCTCCGGCATCTTGTTTTATCCTCCCACCATAATATCCCGCGTTCCATCCAGTTTACCTTCTCGTTCTACCTTCTCGAGATATTTTTCCCTGCTTTTCTTCCACTTTTTTTCTTCTCCTCTTCTCTTCCTCGGTTTCCACTTTTCAATCTCGATTAATAATATTCTTTAATTTCTTTTTCTTTTTTCTTTTACAAAAATTCTATGATATATCCAACTTTATGATGATTTCATTTGTTTACATCGTAATTGTTCAAATCATTGATATATAAAATATTTAGATCATACGAGGAAAAAAAAATATTGTTTACGATATATAACAAAGTTTCAACGTTTTAAGCCGTTATGAGACAAATATGAGACAAAAACATGTTTATTTAATTTTACATATATATATATATATACATGAGCTACTTATAACTTATTCATTTTCAAATTAACATTGTAGTTTCATTTATCATGTACGGTCTAAAAATTGCTCTCATTTAATAGTGTTAAGACCTTATTACTAAAGTAAGTAAACGGCATACTCATATAACATTTTTAAAATTTTTATATAGGGGTGCCCCGTCACGCGTTGCTGTGGCTTACGATCAGTCCTATACACACGTCTTTAAGTCAACGAATTACCTTATACCACCATCTGTTTAGAATCTTATCGAACTAACAGAGATAATCATGATTCTTTATTTAATAAACAAATAATTCACAATAAAATTGAGATATAAACTATCCTATCTTTCAAATTGGATGAAACTTCACACAGTGTGCAAAATTTGATTAAAATCGGTTTAGTAATTTAGGAGTACATTGCGGACAAACATCGTGACACATAATTTACATATATTAAGATAAGAAATTATAATAAAATTATTCTCTAAATTATATTATTAATTATTTATTATATTTATTCGAAATGTCTTCTTAAAATCATCATTATGATAAAACAAATATAACAACTTGTCACCCTAATTTTAGAAATATTTTCACTGTCACATTCAAATTCAAATAATGTAATTGTAATTGTGTTCAAATTTCGACATTTAATCGTCCGATTAAGTAAGTAGTTTTCTAAGATATCGTATTCTCTTAATTATTGAACGTTATAAACCTAGATTGCAAGTAAGCTGTGGTAACTTGTCTCCAGATTGGAAAATATTATAGTACGAGTAGTTGATATGCGAATAGCGTTACACTGGCTGGCCTTCGATGTAAATATACTGTTTCTTTACGATTAAAAGTTGATCTTAAAAGTATTACTAAACTTTCGATAGAGTCTTATTCTTTTATATATATATATATATATATAAATAAGTTTTTGAGGTAAACAATTTCTCTTCACGTATATATGTATTTTTTCTTCTTCTATTAATCGTTTATTTAGAATCCTTGCATTAAAATCAACATATAATTCTTTCTAATGGCATACCGCGATTCTGCATAAGTCGCACGTGCCGAATATGCCGTGTCAAGTGAACTCAACGAATATAGAGTTCGTGTGAACCGGTTGAACCGTTATGATTCTTCATTCATACCGTAATGGAAGTTGTACTTCCTTGGTATGTTATTTGATAAACGACGAAATTTTTTATAGTATGATATATAATGATTAAATCCCTTGATAACCTAATTTCTTAATTATATCTACATCCAAAATAATTTAATGTTACACACAAGTTCTAACATTACTTGTTCTAATATACCTAATTGTATTATAATAAAATAACTTATACTTTTAAAGAATATAAAATAATCTCATATATATATATATATATATGTATATATAATTTGTCAGAATAAAATGAGAAAATAAAATGAAAATAAATATATTGCTATGGGACTTCAAAGTTACACGATGTAACGGAAGATTAAATATCGAATTAAATTATCAACAAAAAAAATTAGTCGATTAATTGAAATAATTAGACAAAATATATGTATATATATATACATCCGTTTAACGAATGTAATTCATTTGGTTGCATCTTCGTGAGGTCGTCCGTTACGTCAGGAAACTTTCTACCTGCACAATGTCGTATCACCGGCAGATCTCTGAGAATAAAGGCTTCTTTTAAACGAAACAGAGAAAGAGAGTTGTGATACTTTCGTGAGGTCCCAATGAGAATAACTGAATATCAAAACGCATATATGTATATAAGTAGGTTTATCAAGGACGTTCACTTCCTTGTCTTATCTTCTTTTATCCGTTTCAAAAAAAAAAAAAAAAAAAGGGGGAACCTACTTAATATCCTGGCAACATTATTATCGTATGTATTTTCGTGGTTACACCACAACTAGAATGAATGATCTAGAAAATTGTTTAAATGATTAACAAAAGAAAGAAAAATTGTACAACTACAAATCCTTGAAAGTTATTCTATCGAAACGAACTCATTAAGTATCTACAAGTAGAATTTGCACTTTACATTCAATCACCATTATCGAATTTAACAAGTTTCTTAGCCCGGACATACCGCATCGCTTGCTCACAGTTTCATTTACCGTTACACCGGACCTCTTGACGACATTGTTTCACAGTTGGATCATTGATAACAATTAAATAATGTTAACGTATTCTTGAAAGAAGGTCGAAAGATACTAACTTATCGTGTGAATGCTTGAAAAAAAAAAAGATAGCTCCTTTTAAATACATGTACAATAATATATGTATATATAAATATATAAAATATACAATATATTAAATTTAAATCTGGGAAAGATGACCCACTTTTTTTTTAACATAACATACATTCTTTTTATTTGATCGATATCAAATTATGAAAATAAATATAAAGAGAAGAAAATTATAATATCAATATAAAATTAACAAATTGTTATAGATTTTCTTAGATAAGAATAAAGAAAAGATATTGTGGCTCATGTCAGATAAAAAAAAAGTATACAATTTTAAATAATGCTACGACAATGTCTTATTCAATATAAAAGAAAAAAATAAAACATTAATAAAAAGTATCATCTTATTTCTATATTACAAATAACTATCTAATTTTTTAATTGAAAATAAAATAGAAAATAATCATTAATTAGTGTTAGATAATAATACTATAAATAATTAAAAATTAAATCATATATTATACATAAAATATAATATAATACGACATCACACACACACACACATACACAAGTAGGACCATTTAATTAAGAATGAAAATAATTAATCTTCTATTATATTAGTTCAAAAAAAAAAAAAACAAATATTATTAATATCTAAAGATAAATTTAATCGTATTTCTTTTATCCTTCTTTGCAGTTGCCGAAAATGAAAATATATTAAAAGTCGAGCCATTGGAAACTAGAACAAAAAACGAAACGTTTAATTCGAAAAGTGAATTATTGATCAAAGAAACGGATGCTAAAGTATCGACAGAGGCTAAAAAGAAATCCGTAGTTGACCTTAAAACAAAAGTGGAACAAAAATATCAAAAATCTTACAAGGAGGATGATGGTAAATCTTCGACCGCATATCTCGCATCTTCTCGAGATAACACGGAATCAAAGTCCTCCGTTAAAAAAGAAAGCACCGCTATACCTCTTCTATTTCGTGGCGAGGTAATTGCTACTTCATCGTCATCTACGATGAAAATTCCTGACGTAACGGAGACATCAAATTTAACGGAAGAAAAAGAAAATACGACAATCAAAATTACAAATGAAGAATTAGGAATCAACGAAGCGACATCATCATCATCATCATCATTATCAAACAGAGGAAGAGCACTCAACGTTACTGCACCCGAACCAGCTAATTCGTTGCACACCAATTTGACAGATCTGAGTGACGTCAGTATGGACGAAAATGACAAAGAAATCGAAGGTGTAAATTTCTTTTCGTCCAGTTGTTCTTTCTATTTTTTTTTCTTTTTGTTTATATTACAATTTATCGTCACCTCGTCAATTTGTAGTATTTCATTTTTTTTCAATTATGATTATATTATAAATAAACTTTATTATTAGGAGGAGAATACGTGGTACCTCACAATGAGACCATGTTGAACGTTTCGTCAAGCTTTTTGCCTAATTCGATTCAATGTATCGACGATGGACAAACTTATTCTATGGGAGATAAAATTATTAGAGATTGCGAAGAGAAATGTACTTGCAAGGAGGGTGGATTTATTGGGGATTGTAAACCATTATGTATTTCGCCTTACGTTAGAGCAGGTAGAGGTATACACGATCCACTTTGCGAAGAGAAATTAATCACCGAGGAACCATGTTGTGCTATTTTAATTTGCGCTGCTGATTCAGGTATTTAAGTTTAATATTAAACGTGTATTTCTAATTATACTACGATCGATACGATCATGTTAATTTTATCATCAGATAAAATCTAAATTACCAAATAATTATCAACGATTGCGTTAATAATATTTTTATACGCTTAGCACCGGAACCGGAAGAGACATGTTTATTTAGAAACAAAACTATTTCGCGAGGACAACGCGTTGAAGATGGTTGCTCGAAAGTATGCATTTGCGAAACTGGTGGAAATCTTAAGTGTGAACCGAGGTGTCCACCAAATGAAACTACATCTATCGCTAATCAACATGATCGTTGTGTCGAACTAATGGACCCGAGGTATGTATGTGTGTCCATTTAATTAGTAAAATATTCTACGTGTTACAAAACAAATCATAGAATACAATATTTTCTATTGGCAGAGATTCATGTTGCACTATTACATTATGCGACGTTACTCTCGGCGATCACGAAATCAAGACTGAAAATTCAACCGATTTGAGCGTTAATTTGACCGATGTTAAAGTTTTAAATTCAACGGCGATCAAGTTAAAACTTTCGGGAAAAAATGTAGATACCGTTACCATCGAGATATCTGATAACAATCACGTCTGGAGACAACAAATACCCGACAAAGGTAATATGTATAATTATTTCGAGAATATAATCTTCAAACTTTTTCGTTTAATAATTTATCTATTATTTTTGTTCTTGTTTCTTTAGCTGGCATCATTTCGAATTTGGAACCAGCACGTACTTATTACGTTCGTGTTATTGAGTCAGGCAAAACTGGTCCAGCTATTCAAGTATCTTTACCTGCTGAAGTAATAAAAACTAATGTTTCGGAGAAAATGTTCGATAAAAACTCGTGCAGTCACAGAGGGAAATCTTATAAGCTTGGTGCAGAATGGTACGACGAATGTATTTCCTTCTGTATATGTGCTGAAGGGGGAAAAGCAGAATGCGTTACAATACAGTGTCCTACTGATTTTGGATTAGACGTATTGGATCCTTATTGTATTGATTGGGAAACCGTTCCAGCGAATTTCGTTCCGAAGGCACCTCAGTGTTGTCCTCAGGTAAACAAATAATTAATATTATATTTTCATTAATTTGATTATTTTCTGATTAAAAATATATTATTAACGATATTTACACGAATTCTGTGATTTATATATATATATATATATATATATATATATATATAGGGTGAGGCAATAATTCTATTCTCCGTTATATTATATTTCTATAAATTCTTTTCTTTTTTCAGGAAGTTCATTGTAGAAATAATGGATCTTGCAATTATGAAGGAGTGACATACGTCAATTGGAGTGAATTACCATCGAATGTAACTGGATGTGAAAAGCGATGTTATTGTGAAATGGGAAATGTGACCTGTCATGCAGCCTGTCCACCTGTTCCTGCTTTGCCACCTGTAACGTTACAATGTCCATCGCAACAAGCAACCTTGATGCATTTACCTGGTGATGATTGTTGCTTGCACTGGGCCTGTGGAAATCCTTCGTTACAGGGTACAGATATACTTCGAACTTTAATCTCATTTGAAATTCAATTATCAATTTGATTAAAAATAATTTTTAAAATAGTCGAAAAAATTACTGATTATTGAGGAATGAACGATCGAATCAGTTTAAAAAAAAAAAAAAAAAAAAGAACTGTTCCCAATTCTTTTATTCTATTTAATGTGACGGTGACGGTACTCGTGAAGGATAAACAAAATTTTTCATCACTATATTTTCGTCCTTAAATTATAACAACAAATGGGTGTCTGGTATTGGGTTACGCTTTGTACCATGCACGGACCTGACTGGATATATCCAGTATATTATTTCAAACAAATAATGTATATATACATTTGTGTAAAAAATAATTATCATCCCAATTTAGTGTGTTCATCTAAACTAAGGACTATGACATATATCCATCGCACAGACTTATATCACTAAAAAGATTATAATCGGATAGGCATACCTGTCGTTCACCTATAAAAATCTCTTATACGTAGGTATAGGTATAGGATATAATAATTTGACATAAATATATACGTATATAAACGTATATGTGTATATAAGTAGATACGAATTGATTGAAAATAACTGTAAAAATGATCAATATAGGTCACACACACACACACACACGTTCGTTAATTGTATATTTTTGCACAAGAAACTGTAGATGCTGCATGCTTTTTACGGCGGCAGGTGTGCTTGCACATATACGTATACATAGGTAACTTGGATCTGGCTGTAAATATGCATGGACTTTGGACAAATTCTGACCAAATTACCGACCGAATTTCTGTGATAATAGACTTTACTTATTGCAGGAATGAACGCGACGCCCGCGTATCCCGGCCCCTTAGCTACAGACACATTCAATCGGCAATCGATTGACGATAGCAAAAGATTGAATAACAAGTCGGAAATGGTCAGGCCCAGCCAGGAACCGGAACATGGCACTTCCTCCTTGTGGGAAGATTCGAAAAATACTAATACTTATGCCGACCCTGCCACTACTATTCATGGACTCGTTCATTATCCTATGGATCCTGGACATCCTACCGTGCCATACAATGGACCTTACAGTCCTGACTACAAACCTACTCATCCTACCATCGACAATGTATTTCATGTATCCTCTCAGACCGAAAAATTAATACCATTGATCAAAGATAAATCAAAATCAAAGTTGGATTCTAAAAAGCCTGTAGAACCAATTAAAACACATTTTCCTGGACCATTGAGTCCTGATAAATTTCCCGATAAAATTATGTCCGTTCCAATGCAACCAAATATGGATAACCAGTATATACATAGTACGATTAAGCCGAACAAATTACCAATCTTTCAGAAGGGCGTTCACAACGTCGATCAACCTCAATTTATACCATTAAATCCTCATCAAGAATCCGACAGTTCCAGTTTCTCTTTTGTACCGAATAACGGAGAGAACATACCTCCTTCTAGTTTCAATGCACAATTCGACGAGAGCGTGGCAGGACCACCTTATCATGATTCAATACCATCAAAACCAGACTCGATCGATCCAAACGTGATAATTCAAATGAATTCCAAAAAAAAAACTCAAATCGGTGATCATTTCTCCGATATAGACAAGATCAAAACTTTGACACCAATTTTACCGGGAAAACCGAAACAAGGTCAACGAAATCCTGAACAAGAGATCGCACCCGATGAATTGTACCATTTTATAAATATTCAACATCCTGGTTTAATTCAACTAGATCATGGTCCACCTCAGGGCCACTCCGGTATATACAATCTTCATCAACAAATAGCAACTCAAAAGCGACCGTCCACTAATCAAATACAAACAGGATATTTTGGTACTCCACCGCCGTTAGCGAAAAAAACTGGCAAGCCACACATCTTTACACAAAAAAATGAAAACGGACAAACCACTTATCATATACACACGCCAGATATTCCTAATACTCCACAAAAAATAGAAGAATTGTTGGCTCATATCAGTCAACATGATAATAATCCTGGACCATTCCAACATTATCCTGGACAACCACCAATACCTCATAACATACCGACCGGTCCGCAACCTTCTCTACCGCTTCATATTGATGCTCATATACCACATTCAGGACTCACGCACTTGAATCATCCGTTCGCAGCACAAACGCCAAACCAGTCAGGTTCGTCCCTGATAGAAAAAGAAAAAAAAAGAAAAAGAATCAACAAAAAATTCATTAATTTCATATGACAATATATAGGTTTTCATATTTATTAGCTATAATTTGATTTTATTAAATCTATCACTTCAGGACAAATTCATGTTCTACAATGGAGAATAGCCCATATCAATTATTCGAAACTTTTATACGTTAACGAACTTTGAAAAGTTGAATATCTTTATCATTTCTATTGCAGGATTAGACCATAATTTACCATCAGGTTTTCCATTAACAGGAGGTATTCCTAATTTCCCTGCATCGTCTTCATTCGATGAGGTGACCGTACAAGTTTTGGAAGCACTCGATGAGAGTACGGTACGATTAGTATTTACAGTACCAACAATTTTAGTAGGCCTTCATGGAAGAGTCGAACTACGATATACTAGTGATCCTAAGTAAGTTTTCTAATTTATTTATTTCTTTTATTCGTTACAATGTTTTTCTAATAATCACATTTATATGAATATCTAGAAATGTCAATCCTACAACATGGAAATCAAAAGTATTTGCACCTCCTGGTGATCTAATAGCAACTCCTCAATTGGAATTTGAATTAGACGATTTGAAACCATCGACAGAATACAAAGTGAAAATAATGGTTAAGCTAAAAGATTTAACTAACAGTCCTATGAGTAAAGTATACACTGTACGTACTTTAGAAAAATATGCCGAAGGTACAACGTTACCACCACAAATACCAATCGATGCGGAATTAAGAATAATGGAAACAAACTCGAGTTGGATTAATGTTATGTGGAAGAAATTTACGGATTACGAGTTACAGTTTATCGATGGAGTACAATTACGATATAAGGAACACGATGGGAAAGTATACGCAGCTACGCCATTGATTCATAGATCTGTAACGAATTATGTTATTGAAAATCTTAAACCTATGACAACGTATGAAATTGGAATTTATTTTATACCATTCCCTGGACAAACTACTGAACTTGTCGCAGAAAAAACGGTAATTAATATATATATATATATACAAATATAGATGTTAGGTGAACCGAAAAGTAATGTCGCTTTTGAACCTTAAATTCAAACGAATAAATTTTTAATCAATAATATAATCATCTTTATAAAACATAATACATATAGACATTTGTTTTTATACAGATTCACGTAACTACGTTTTCCGAACCAGATCCATATTTATTCGATGTAAAAGTTGAGATAAAAACAATTAAGTCGACCGACGTTGAGGTATCATGGAGTGGCGTTCCTTATCCTGAAGATAAATATGTTAATATTTATCGAGCAATTTATCAAAGTGACAGTGGCAAAGAAGATACAAGTACATTTAAAATTGCCAAAAGAGATTCTCCAGCTAAGACTATTATCAGTGATCTAAAACCAGGAACAAGGTATCGTTTGTGGATCGAAGTTTATTTAACAAATGGAAGAATTAAGAAAAGTAACGTGCAAGATTTTGTTACTAAACCTGGTATTTTAATGCCAACAAACGTGCCTCGACAAGGTATTTCATTAAAATTGTTATTATTTGTCAATACATTTGAATATGTATTATGCAAATATAATGTTTGTAAATAATTTATATTTAACAAAAAAAAAAAATTCAATTTTTATAGTGGGTAAATTGGCTTCGATACCATTACACGAAGGAGATTATTATGGTCCTTTAGTCATAGTAGCCATAGTTGCATCTCTCGCGATATTATCTACATTGATTCTTTTAATGATGTTAATGAAAAGACGGACGAGCAGTAAGGCAGACATTTCACCACGCAAAACTACATCGGCGTATGATAATCCTTCCTACAAGGTAGAATTACAACAAGAAACTATGGGTAATTTATTGTTATTTTATTTGCATTAAAATGCGGAGTTTGTATATATTTGAATTTTTTTATATTATGGTTTTCTTTTTTTTGTTTTTGTTTTGCAAAAATATTCAATATCTTATTCAGCAAATGGTATAAAATAAACTCCAATATCGTACGTTGTGTTCATCTACTTAATATTGTTATGAAAAAATTACATTTTATTCGTTTTATATATGATAAAGTAAAAAGACAAAAAAAAACTATTGGAGAGGAATTAATTTGAAATATTAGAATATTCAAAGAGAAAAGAATTACTTATTAGTGATAAAAAATTAATAAATATTATAATTATAAATGCTCAATCAGTATGATTACAGCTAAACGGTTTAAATATTTTCAAACTTTGTAATATTTCTTTTTTTTTTTTTTTAGACCTATGAAGATTCGACTGTTTCTAATGGAAGAAAACAAAATATGGAACACGAGATGGCTACAATTAATAGCAATGTTAAAGATGTTGCCTGATATTTTATAATTTATTGGATTATATTTATTTATAAAGTTATATATTAATATACTTACCAATTTATAAAATCCATCCATACAAAACAATCGTCTACATAATTTACGCAAAAAAAAAAATATGCGTTTATTCGATAATAAACGAGAATTTCATTATCATGGACTATTTGCTATCATTAACATAAATACATTATGTATTTCAGTCTAACGTAAAAATATACTGAAATTTCTTCATTTATTAAATATAGAGCTTAATATGTGTCATGTATCAAATTTTGTACATAAAGCACGTGATAACGTAACTTTTAAGATTTTCCACGAAAAATGTTATAACACAAAGATTTTTATTATGAGAACTTTTACTTTTATTCAGTTTTAAGCTATTAAATTAATAATTAATGATTAATAATTAATAATTAATAATAAACATCAAATATAATTGTAAGAAACTGTGAATAAACTATACTCTAAATTAAAAGCACGTTTTAAAGTATTTTACAATATTTAATACATTTAATATTTATATACATATATACAGGATAAGTCACTATACGTGACGTAAATGCCTTCCTGCACAGTTAATAAACTAAATTAGGAGACAAATGTAATGATAAACAAAGATATCAAGGTCATCGTTATTTTTTTCAAATGGTATGTCTAATCTTTTTCTTCTGGATTCTAATAAAGCATCAAATTCTACATAACAAACTATCATACTATGTAGGACTTAAAGTGAACAATTGTTGAGATATTCACAAATAAATTTTGATTATTACAAGTGTTCAAAGTGCTCTTTATTACAATCAATGCACTTTGATAATTTTCTTATCAAAGAACGTGTGACGTTTCCTAGTAATTCTGCAGTTATTACCATACATGCATTAATAATACCACATTGACAAACGTTTTTATTACAGCACTTCTAATAGATTTTTCAGTGTTTCAGACAAAAAAGTGGAGTATTTTTGATCTGTTAACGAGCCATTGATGAAGTAATGTTCAACAATTTGATGATCAATTATACCATACCAGACATTCAAGCTCCATCGGTGTTGATAGTCTGTTCTATATTATTTTTCTGCATCGATATTATTAACATTATTATTATTAGAAGATGTGCCATAACAAAAAGGTTTGTCAACATGGTATTATTGGTGCATTTACAGCAATAACTGCAGAATTACTAGGAAACGTCACACGTTCTTTGATAAGAAGATTATCAAAGTGCATTGATTGTATTAAAGAGCACTTTGAACACTTGTAATAATCAACATTTATTTGTGAATATCTCAGTAATTATTCACTTTAAGCACTACATAGTATAATAGTTTGTTATGTAGAATTTGATGCTTTATCAAAATCCAGAAAAAAAAAACAATCAGACATTCCATTTAAAAAGATAACGAAGACCTTGATATCTTATTACAAAAAGTATCTTAAAAGAAAGTTTTGTTTATCATTACATTTGCCTCCAAATTTAAGAACATTTTTTTCATACATTGTATATATTATGATTTATTTTGAAACGTCACGTACAATGACTCACCCTGTATATATGTATTTTATTTAATGTTAAAATTTAAGTATAATTATGCTGAGCTTTTTTTTAACTTATTACAAATTTATTAAAAATTAAAAACATTTATATTGTGAAAAATCATGAAAATAAATTCATTCATTATATTAACTTGCATTAGTATAATTTTCAGGTAGAGAATAATATTTTCTTGAAATAATATTTTTTTTTGTGTTATATGTTGTTCCTTTATTAAATTTAAAAAGAATTTTTGAAAACAAATAATATTATTAAAGCAATCAAAATGATGTTTGTAAAATGCTGTTTTATTATATATTTATATATATGTCATGGAAAGAAAATAATTCTAAACTATATAAAATTATGTTACACTATATGTTAATATTATATTTTGATATGATATATCTGAGATACTTAAACATAGATCTATCATAAAGTATGATTTACAAATATTCTTGTAAAATAGGTTCCATTTGTAATGGTTCATGGTTAGGAGGAAATCTGGCTACAATGTTGCCTTCTTTATTAATGATAAACTTGGTGAAATTCCATTTAATGTTTCCATCTTGTTTGGTCAACCATTTCCACAAAGGATGAGCATTATTTCCATTGACGTCTACTTTTTCAAACATGTCAAAAGTAACATTATATTTCTTAACGAAATTAAGAATATCTTGAGAAGTTCCCGGTTCTTGTCCACCAAATTGATTAGATGGAAATGCAAGTATTTTCAATCCTGAACTTCCATACTTTTCATACAATTGCACAAGTTGTTTATAATTAGCATCGGTTAATCCACAATTGCTAGCAACATTAACTATGATTAATACATGACCACGGTATCTGTTCAAGTCAACATCATTTCCATGGATATCAACTGCGTGAAAATCATAAACAGAGCTTGGAGATTTTAAAGATTGTTCCTGTGCATTTTTAGATGCGCATAGCTCTGAGTTACTGTTTTCACAATTCTCAGACAATACTCCTGATAAAAAGATGAGAAGCAACGCTACCCGCATACCTAATGAAATTGGATAAAATAAAAACCTTAACGAAGAGCAAAAATATAAAAATACTTAATTTTAAAGTTCTTATATGATAAAAAAAAAGGAGCACTTTAATGATAGTTTTTTTGACATTCCAATTCACAAATAATTATATTACGCAGTTGCATATTATTTTTACAACTATCAAATATTAATTGAACGTTGTTTGTTTAAAAATTGAATCATTATTATTTACACATACATATATAAAATTAAAATATTTATATTTAACGAAAGTAAATTACTCACGCAACATTTTGATAGAAGTGTGTGTGTGGATGAATTCAAAAACAACAATCAATTTATTTTATAATAACGATCGTTCAAATGGCTGAAATAATTCTGTCCTATTATTTCTATTTATTATCAATAATATCAAAATTAATCAGACGTAATAAGAAATGAATTTACCTTTACTGTATCTCCAATATATACTGCTCAGATCACAAAAAGAAAAACACGAATCTTTCTTCTCTCCGGTTTCTTTATTACTAAGAGTTTTTTAAAATGAGGAACAAGGAAGTACCAGTTTCTTTTCTCTGGTTAGTTTGACGTCACTTAGCCACCACCAATCAGAGCTCAGCATCATTCATCTGTAATAAAGAAAACAAGATACTATCTTAGGACGGCATGTACCTTATAAAATAAGTTCTAACCTTGTCAAATTAAAATAAGATTAAAAAAAATCTTTACAAAGAAACATATCAAGAAATGCGTGTACTTAAATGCAAATTATTTTAATAAATATTATTTCTAAATAACTCCAATATATCTCAAGTTTACAAAGCGTTCGTGTCTTTTTGTTTTTTAAATGTTACATTGTGTATACCGAGTGCATTATTGACATTTAATATCACGTTCTTTATATCTATATACACATACTTTCTCTTTTATGATAATTGTTTAAAAAAGTTTGTTTAAATGATTAAAATATATATTTGAAATGTGTCATTATTCAGTGAATGTGTTAGATGTTTCAACATAACCTACAAATAAAACAGTCAATATTTGAATTGTTTATTTTTGTATTTGCTGTTGAAAGATTTTCATTAATTAAAACGTACATATAATACATATAATTAATACACGACTTTATATTGTATAAATTGTTTTTTCTTCTAGTTTGAAATTTAATTAAAAGACATATATAAAAATGGTAAGTGTAAATCATGTATACAACTATAAGTAATAGAAAGAAAATAATTTTATGTATTATTTCAATAAAACTGATTTATATATTTTTATTTCAGGCACGTAATGCAGAAAAGGCTATGTGAGTAAATAAAATTGTCTTGCATTTCTCTATAATGTTTTATTATAGTTTCTTCATAGATAGTAACTTGTTAAATTATTTGAATAGGACCACCCTTGCAAGGTGGAGGGCAGCTCAAAGTAATGAAGGAGCTAAAAGAGAACAAGAGAGAAGGCCTTATCTAGCTTCTGAGTGTCGAGACTTGAGAAAAGCAGAGAAGTGGAGAATGCAAATTATAAGAGAGATTGCTAAGAAGGTAGCTCAGATACAAAATGCTGGTTTAGGTGAATTTCGAATTCGTGATTTAAACGATGAAATCAACAAATTACTTAGAGAAAAAAGGCATTGGGAAGCTCAAATAAAAGAACTCGGTGGACCAGATTATTCTCGTGTAGGGCCACGAATGCTGGATCATGAAGGCCGAGAGGTGAATAGATATTTTTTATTATCATTTGATATGATTATTATTATTATTACTTATATTTAACCTAAAACTCTTATTAGGTACCTGGAAACCGTGGTTATAAATATTTTGGAGCTGCAAAAGAATTACCAGGTGTTAGAGAACTTTTTGAACAAGAACCACCACCACCCCCTCGCAAAACACGTGCAGAATTGATGAAGGATATAGATGCTGATTATTATGGATACAGAGACGACGATGATGGCATTTTGTTACCGTTAGAACAAAAAGCGGAACAAGAAGCAAGAGACAAAGCTATTGAAGAATGGTTACAGCACAAGAATAAAGAATCAGACTCGGAGGAAGAAATAGAAACAACTTCTCAAAAACCTATACCATCACAGCAAGACATACAAGAAGCGTTACTTGCTAGAAAAAAGAAAGAACTATTAGAGAAATATGTTCTCTGACTGACACTTTATTTTTTATGCTCTTAATAACAACTATTCATAAATTTATTTAATTGTATCAGAGTACATCTTTATAAAACGCGATAAATATAGTTATTAATTTGTAAGTATTTAATAACATTGATCAAGGTAATTATTATTTTGTGCAGTAGACGTTTAAACTTTAATCGTTACTTATCGAGAAAAAGGGTGCTGTAGATAAAATATAAATAAAAATCCGATGAGATAGTCTGTTTATAACGTTCGCGATCTTCATTTATAATAATTTTTGAAAAATATCGCGAATAAGATGATATACGTTAATCCGCACCATCTTGATCTCATTAATTGCATAAAATCTTTGTTTCTTAATTTGGCATACATCTTTTTAACAAACGATCTTTAAAATAATGTCGTTTGTTAAGATCGTAACGTTTTTATAGCGTTCACTGGGCATAGAAATAGCCGAGTTTTAACGAATTCTTTGAATTCTTTAGAGTAACTTGACGAAGTGATATATAAGGCAATGTAATCACGAAATAGTGCTCCTGCAATGAGAGAGTCATAAGATACACCTTTACGACTTATTACGATTATTTCATTTCGACGATGGATTACAGACAAATAAAGAATTCATTTTTGTAATGAGAACATTCTTAAGAGTGTAGAATTGTCTGTCTGTATGTATGTAAATATGCAAGCGCGACCCAAATACTTGCATTCCCATATCGTGTCATTTATAAACAGACTGTAACATAGTACGTTATGTACAATCATGTTGCTGTTAGGACTCAGAAGTAAATAACACTAAAAAGTACTAAAGTATATAATATTATTATTCCTTCGAATTTTGTCTAACGTAGATTCATTTCTCTTGATCCAATTGTAAAGACCTTTTAGCGTATTATCGCGATTTCTTATTTGATAGCTAAATTAATTAGAGAGCTAGATATTAATCGGTATTTAAGTGTACTAGAACCAGAAGTGCTAAAGAAAATCGAAGCTGTAATGTAGCGTGTATTTATATTTAACCAACGAGTCAACTTCTGAGCCCTTTTTGTATAATCGCTTTTGTGCCTAAGACATAAACGACAAAACAGTTCGAGCATGGATTAATTTTCTTTTTTTGTTTGTTTTTTTTTTGTTTCATTAATGACTAAAAGACTATTACATGTTGTAAGGCTTGAAAAAATCAAGCTCTAAATGATTCGTAGCTTATCCGTTGATCAGTCTCTCTCGCTCGTTTCTTTTTTTCTTTTCTATTTTTTTTTCTTCTTCTTCTTCTTCTTCACTATCCAATTCCTTCTATTATTAAACGCGTAGATAGTAGTAACGTAACTATATAGATCTATTCGTACTTATAAATTACAATCGCATAAATTTCTATGTCGATAATAAAATCGATAATCTATGATCATCATCACATCTGCATCAACGGGGTGCGTTTTGCGATTTATTGTGCGTCATTGAATTGTGAACGTGTCCTCCTCGTCATCATATACTTATCCATTCAGCATCGCACAACGCCAATCCATTCTCGAACCATCATCTCAAGACACCAAAATCCGTCGTACTAATTAGTATGAAGATATTACTGCATACTAAAATATTCAATATATACATATATATTGAAAAATTACCGCGGAGCAAAGATAAAACTCGGTACACTTGCAGCTTGAATCGAATTTTCAATTCGTTTTCCTTCTTTCATTCTCTTTTTCTCTCTTTTTCTCTCTAATTTTTTTCTTATTCTCTCTTTTACTCTCATTGCACAAAGAAGCATACACGCACATGCACACACACATACATACACGCGCGTTCGTTCTCTCCTTTCCTTAGACGTCTTCCCTATGTGTCACAATGTGTCACAGTTGGGACTATCACGACATTTCCTAAAAAGGGTGAAAGGCACAAAGTAAAAAATAAACGATCAAGGTTTTGGCTCAGGCACATATATCCGAGTCGGAGAGTTCTCATGCCACAAATTCGTGATTTCGACGAAGTCGGTGGTGCCACCGTAGTGGATGAAATATATCGAAAACACCCTCGACTCCCTCCACCGTATCAAAAAGGGGAATGTATGTATGTATGTACTTGGTACATCGAGTATAGAGTTTACAACTCAGAGTGATTTTTTTTTTCTTTTTCTGTTTCTTTCTTTTTAGCGCTTATATTACGATAGCAAGCAGCTCTGATTGTAACGCAGTATCTATCTATCTATCGACAGATGAAACGCTTATTATTGGATTCATGCGCATATGTGTGATGGTTTCCTTTTTCTTCGTTTTCTTTTTCCAGTCGGGCAGTGCACGCGGCGGGACTCGCTTTGTCCGATGTTGTTTGAAATAAATGCCTAAAGACGAGGAAAATCTTTGTATAGTTCTTAGAGCGAATCCTTTTTTCGCTTCAAGGACGTAAAAGTGAGTGCCAGCGTTGAACTTGCGTTGGCTGTCGGGCCGCACGCATGTCGTTCCAATGTTGTAATTTTTCTGATCCGGAGCTGTTAAAACCTAAACAGAGCCAACCGATCATCTCTCTTCCCTTCTTGCCCATACCGCCTCTTCGCCGATTATAAACCGAAACCAATAGCGTCACGTCACCTAGTTGAAAGAGAGCGACCTGTGAAAACACACACACAAATCAAATTTCTATTATTCACTTTGTATATGGTATAATATACTTAACGTATGTGTTTATCATCACATTGGTTATCCGTGACTGATGATACTATATTATATTATATTTCATCTTAGAATTATGACATTTATGGTAAGGTATTTTAAAAAAACATATTATTTACCTGAAAAACAAAGGTTTCCTTATAAAGTGGATTTGGTTGAGCTCTTTTCAAACCCGTCTTAGATCGACTCATCTCGTGACCATTGCTATCGACGAGAGCCAATTTCACATAAGTATCCGGTGGTTTAGTATCGTTACCTCCACCCCCACGGAAATGAGAACCCTTGATAATTTCTACCGATAATCGTCCAGTCGTACCGTTATAAGATAGCCCTATTAATATTTCCGCAACGCTTCCACCTTTCATGCTACTCCCGTATGGTGGTATGGTAGGTGATGCATATGATTGAACAGATTGTTGAGAACCCGTAGAATCGCTACGCGTCAAACTGCTGCTCGTACCCCAATCCTGAACCTGTAACAAATTTTATTTATTGGTACTTCGCCTATATATATAAAAATATTGAATAAATCAATCATATTTGATTTACCGAAGATGGCGGTGGTTGTAAAGTTAACCAAAGAGTGGTTTCGAGTTGTAGGTTGATTTGATCAAAGGAGACTCTAGCTTCTCCGAGCAATCTTTCTCTACGCATTCTACCACCCCATAAATAAACTCTTAATCGTACTCCCATAGCGTTCACATCCTCTGGATTAACACGAGGGAGAAGGAAACTTTCCATATATTGGGGTGAGTTACCCTGTCTAACGCGAGTCTTACGTCTTTGCTTCTTAGATGGTAACAATACTAAACGCACTTGACTACCACCGATTCCGGCTGGATAGTTTCGTCCTTGTAAAACTTGTACCTGTGTCATAATAAATAATGCATTATTATAAGCAAAGTACATAGAAATTTACACGTTAAATAAACTCCCGTATAACACGAGAAGTTATTCTTCATCGTTATCGATTTCTTTTATTTTTGTAATTGATTTTTGGTTTATATTCTATTTACTATTATATTAACAAAAATAATTTATAGAGAAGAAAACTTCTCCTAATATTTATATCTAACACATATTATACTTATCGAAAAAATATTTAAACCAACTAAGAAGCTAACCGTCATCTCACGCATAGGTGCATCGTAAAGAAAAGCAACTTCCAAACTACCAATTTCTTCTGGCACGGCTCCCATTGTCGTAATAACGTCATTCGTCGCAGGTACATTCTGTTCGATCTCTGCCTCCTGTTCTCTATTATCGAGTATAATACTGGAGGCACCAACTTCAACTACGCACTATATTACAAAAAAAATTGTCTAATTTGAACAAATATTCGAGAAATGATGGAAGGTTCGAGATTAGATACGCATTGGTATACTTAGATTACCTGTTGCTGTTGTACTGCTGGCGAATGTTCCTCGGTGCAACTACTTGAAGTAGTTCCAGCGTCTAAAATGTATTAATTATAAACCGTATTTAATCTTGATTTATTTTCATTATAAAGTAGAACTGTAAAAATAAATTATAAGTACAAACCAACGATCGCTGGACCATCCTCGGCTTGTATAGTCAACGTATCTGGTGGTGGATGAGGATGCGAATTCAATCTTCTTAAAGCGTCTTCTTCCGAATCCGAGCTAGTTTCTGGATCCGAATAAGAAAATGACTTTCCTGTAATAACGTTTCATCAAAGATAATTATTTTGTTAGATGATATAGATGTGTTTTTAATAACATCGGTGTATGATTTAGAGAAGAGCAGCAACAAGGGATTGAAACTTAAATGATCTTCGTAATTAGTATATTTTTCTGAATGTTATTGTTGTTTACAAATCGTTATAAAAATAAGCAAATTTTTTTACAATACAATAATAACGCGTAATTATAAATTTGATAATAATAAAATCAAACTTTTGTCTATATAACTTTTGAATAATGATTAATTAAAAATGATCATCGTTTGAAATTATATGAAATAATTCGAAGGACCTTCACGTGTTGTTCAAGTTCGACCCTCGGTATAACAGGTAGAAAGGATGAATAAAAAAATAAAGAAAAAGAGAAAGTGAATTAAAGAATGAATAAGTAGGCATAAATTGCGTACCTATATTTTTCGATATTTGAGATGTAGAGCTATTGCTGGAGTCGCAAAGAGGAACGCAAACTCCACCGAAGAGGGCAGCCGAGGTGGGCGGTGTGAAGCACCACTTACGAGAAAGATAGAGAAAGATGGCCAGCAATAGGACGATAAAACCAGCAACGGCACCCAGAAATGCAGTCGCTTCCACAGGTACTAAAAACAAGCCCAATATAGTTAATAAATCTTCCAATCGATTTGATTAACACGAATTAATATACTTAATGTGTGCGAAAAATAAATATCATAGATTTTTAGATTTCTTTTAAACATTTCTCTTAACATCGAAATATATATATATATATATATATATGAACTTTCGAGCGACGATCTCATGACAAGCGAACCGTTCTTGATAAAGTTATTCAAGCTATTGGTTGTTACACGTCGTTATACGTTGTAGCATGCTTATTATTTAATAAGCATAGAAACGTTACTGATCTTTAACACAGAGAAACACAAGAGAAAGTCTAATTATGTATATATATATATATATACATTACTAATTAACTTTAAAGATATATAATATATAATGAGTATATGTACGAAAGACAAAAAGAACATAAAACAAGTAACGATATCGCAATTTGTAATACCTTCGTAAAAAGATTTTCAAGTTCGGAAAATTAAACGAGAAAGAGAGAGAAAAAAATATTGCTTGTTCTTTTTTTTTTTTATTCTTTATTTTTCTTTTATCAATAATGATTATTTATAGTTTCGAGCTGAGAGAACTCTTCGGCCATCCATAAACGAATTTTATAATCAACTACCGGTTGCGTATAGTACTGTCAGTATCGAACGTTTCAAACGATAGCGACGCATTACACTTTAATGACCCGGAATAATTAATCGTCGCCCCAGATACCGTTGAAACTATCGTGACACACGCAATATATTCTACGCGTGGTCTTGCTATGCAACACCAATATTTCTCTTTCTCTATATTCCGAAATAGAAATCAAAATTTACAGCTAATTCTCTCTTTCTCTTTTTTTTTTTTTTTTACTCTCTCTCGCGTAAGACGAGATTTTTCGAAGAGACGTGCTCTCATCCGCGTTATTCGCTCGATGAGTTTCGTCGATAAAGCGACGAAAGGAATCGTGACTTTGTTGTATCACAAAGGAGAAACAGGCAACAGGGGAAAAAGAGAAGTTAAGAGAGAGAAAGAGAGAGAGAGAGAGAGAGAGAAGAAGAAGGGGAGAATGAAAAAAAAAAAATAATGGCTTTGCGCAATGCGGAAGATGAAAAGTAAGTATAACATAGACGCATAAGCATTTAGGGACAGTTCATAAAAGTTAGAATCTCATATAGGAATGAGAAAAAGTATTGGTGATAGTATCATAGAAAAGTGTGAATGGTGCACGTGACGAGGGCTCCTCGTTGTTGTCCGAGGACGAAGAGAACGAAGGTGAAGGAGTGTTGGGATAGAGGGTGGGAGGGAAGGAGGAGCATATCTAGAGGGTGAGATGGCGGATAGGTGGGAGGTGTAAAAAGGGTTTTGTCGCGCGGCAATGCGGTTGGTCGGTCGGTAGGTCGGTCATTTGATCGTTGGTTCAGTTGTTCAATTTAAAAAAGAAAAACCTGATCATCGCGATTGAAAATTACATGAGAAACAGTAAGGTTACGTGGATTTATGCAAATCTACGTGCTTGGTATATTTGTGTTAAGGGCACATTCGAATTGCGTTATAGGTAGCTTTCGGTTGGGTACTCGGTTAGACTCTCGTGGATTTCGGTTGAGCATTCGGCTGAATTCGCGACTAGTCTCGAACATCACGTTAGAGTGGACTTACCCGTTAAGAAATGGTCTGATCCAGCCAGAGTCATACTCGTCCGTGGTGACACATTTAAAAAAAATACCTCGAGCCAGCTTACTTGCGTCTCTCGATCGGGCACGATAAATAAGTCAACCAGAATGAGGAACGCATCGTATAATTATAATTCCTTTTCACCCTTTTTCACTCTCTCTCTCTCTCTCTCTATATATATATATATATATATATATATATATATATATATATATATATATATATTGTATATATATATAGATATCTATTTGATTATTTTATTTACTCTCGTTCGCTCACGGATAGAAAAAAGACACGGGTGACGGCGACAAGTTTAGCTTTCCAAGAGACTTTATTATCGCAGGAAAAAAGCGTGGACGCTTCCTCGAGGAGCGTCGCGATACGTGGGCGAGGGTGTACACAACGACACTCTGTTGCTCCGTTCTCTGACAGACTTGCGCTTGTAGCACCCCTATCGCGACACTAATACGCATGCGCTAACGCCCCTCACGATTATCGTTCCTATAAACCACTCTGCTTTCTACGATCAACGTGCAACCAACTGACAGATCAACCGACTGATTAGTCCTTTCTTCTATCTTTTCTCTATCTTATTCCTTCCCCCCCTTTTTATTCATGTTTACCTCCTTACCTAGATTACTCTCCCGTTTTTTTTCTAGTTATAATTTATTTTTGACACATCTTATTTGATTCATTACCATGCTTTTATTGAATCATTATCGAATTAACAAATGTTTTACATCGATTAATATATTACGATGTAAATTAACTATTACATCACGTTATTTATACTTTCATGAATTTTCTTTTGATTTGTTCCATAAATTCTTGTTTCTTTTTAAATAAAATAATAATACGATTAAATGATAATTAATTAGAACGTAAGGTAAATTTTGTAAATACTCACTTAATATACTTTTATCGTACTGCATAATTGTCACTGGGGGAAACATTTGTTGAAATACTATATGCGCATTTCGAAGTCTTATTTTGAATGCATCTATGTAAGGTGTATAATCTATCATCAGGGGTACGCTTGTAAAATTATTTCTCAAATTTTATCGCTAGATGGCACTAACAAATTTCGAAATAATCGATCGAGTACATCGAGCTTCTATTCAAGGTCATAAATACGATGAGATCTAGAAATATCGAGATAAAAAAACATAGACCTTCGATTTATAAATAAAATATTTAATTAAAATCATAAAATGAATAAACAAGTCAATATACCATTGTATCAAGCGTTATATCAGCATTATTTTATTGAAACGACTTTTTTTTTAAATAACGTTTCAAACCATTTTACTCTGTTTTATTCAAAAACTCTTGAACGTGCAACAATCTAATTTCATAATAAAACTATTTGTATAAAGATTAAAGAAATAATAATAATGTTAATGAAACAAAGCAATATATAAATATTAATTATTATGTCACATTTAATTATTAATAATGCTAAATCAATTTTTTGTGTAATTATACGTTAAACCTTGCAATTAGTAACAATCGTAGTTATTCATATAAATCGAATAATATTCAAATAATAAGTATTAATTTTACATCTTTCTTAATTGTTTTACTTTATTTTGTTATTTTTGAACAATTAGAACATTTAATAAATTATTGACAAATCTTAATTTTCCTTATAACATCCGTCGATAATAGTTATCGGAATTTTTTTTAACATGTCTCTCGAATATGAGACAACATTGTAAATTTTATCGATGTCATTATAATAAGAAAGAATTTTAATATGGACTTTTGTATGTCGTACTAATAAATAAAATATATTTTATTATGAACGGAATAAATCGCATTTAAAATCTTATTATAAAAGGTAAGCTCGCGAATTATTACGCGTTACAAATACCGAATTCTAACCTAAAAATAAACTTACAACTACTAACACATTTTATTGGTTATGCAAATATTATTATACTAGTTTATGTATGTATTTATATATACATATATATATTTATATATATATATATATATATATATATATATATATATATACCAGTTTTGTAACTGGTAATTATTATATCACAAATATTTTTTTTAATTAATTTAAAAACAATATAGATAAACAATTATGAATTTCATCACAATATTACCATTGAAACAAACAAGAATTTTAAAGAAGTGTCTCTTAGAACAATATTTTAAAAGATATTTGAGATGTCAAGCAAAGCTTTATTGTGTTAAACATACTAGTCATAAGAATTCTATTAATTTAAAAGACCGTACTGTAAAACGTAAAGCATTAAAATTACGGATATTGGAAGATATCAAAGAAACGAGAAAGAAAGTAGAAGGAATTATTGAAAGAGAAAATATCTGGACTGTTCCTAATCTTCTTTGTGTGGGTCGTATGGTAACATCGCCTTATTTAAGCTATTTAATATTATCACAAAATTATCAGGTAATTCTATTTCCTTTTTTTGAAAAGAGATATTTTTGTAAATAATTATTTAATTGATAAGTAAAACGTATTATTATCTTCTTACAACTGTAGGTAGCATTATGGCTACTGGCATTCGCAGGAGTTAGCGATTTAGCGGATGGATGGATTGCAAGAACATGGTCGTCGCAAGCTTCTAAACTTGGTAGTTTTTTGGATCCTGTTGCAGATAAACTTCTTGTAGGAACTCTTTTTCTTTCTTTGGCGTGGGTAGGATTAATACCAGTGCCTCTTACATGTCTTGTTGTTGCAAGAGACATTGCATTAGTTGCTGCTGCATCTTACATCAGATATCGATCATTACCTGCGCCCGTATGTAACTGAAGTTTTATTTTCTAAAACTGAAGCTACACTTCTTGATATAAATGCATTCTTTCATTTTCTAGAAAACTTTGGCAAGATATTTTGATCCAACGTATGCGACAGTACAGTTAGCACCTACTATTGCAAGTAAATTGAATACAGCAGTTCAATTAGCTTTTGCTGCTGGGACCGTAGCAGCTCCTGTTTTTCATTTTGTCAATCATCCCGTTCTTCAAGTTTTATGTTATGTGACTGCAATATCAACATTTGCTGGGGGAATTAGTTATTTGACTTCTAGAAATACGTACAAATTTCTTAGAAAGAAAAAATCTCAACAAGGCCGTAATAAATACATTTTTATTATTTTTTTTTATTATTATTATTATTATTTAATAGCAAATAAATAATGTACAGTTATTGAATATTATGTAAAAATTTATCATTGCAATTTTTCACATATAATATTTTGCGTATGGGCATTTAAGCATGATAGTATTTACAGAATAATATAATATTAAATATTAAACTTACAAGGGTATATTTACACTAACCAATCTATGTACATTGGCCTTACTAAAATAAAATATCGTGTAAATCGTATGTTTCATAAGCAAACTCTTCCCATTCGTAAGGATCGTATACAAGACCAATATAATCTATTTCGAGCTTAAATGGTCCAGGAGCTCTATCAGAAGCTATGATACCAAAACTGGATATATTGGTTAAATCTATAGGTTGTTGAGTATCTTGTACTCTTCCATGACTGGACAAAAAGAATTTAGAAAATGGTATTTTCACAAATTGCCAGTATGGACCACCCCTTGTACAAAGTACGTAATTATATAAATCATTCCAAAATATATCAAAATGCCCTTTATTTCCAATATTGATCATATAAATTCTTCCATCTCCTCTTATACGCATAACTAGATGATTATATGACTGCCAATTTAAGCGTCCTTCTCTTTTAAAGCTTTTCCTAAATGTTGCTGTTTTAATAGCGCAGTAACCTGCATTGTGTATTTTACCTGTTTTTGGAACTCTACAATCTAATATACCTGAAAATACGGCTCTACCATCAGGACTTAATTCTAATCTAAAAAAAAACACAATGTAAATAATTTTAATATATGCACACACTTTTCAAAGTTTTATATTACATTTCGAATATAGAATTAGCAAAAAAAAAAAAGGAAAAACACATGTACTTACTTGCAAGTTGAATAACCTTGTTTATAATCTTTATCAGATACAGTTAACCATGGATCCAAAGATTTCTGATTCCCATTAAAATCCCAAACAATGTCTATTTCGTCAGGCTGTTGAAATAAATCGGGACCAGCGATTATATCATTAGTTTCTTTCTTAAACAAAGCTAATTCTTCTTTTAATTGTGAATAACCTTTCATTGCTTTTTGTAGAAAATTTGAATTATCTTTTTTAGGTGGTCTATCATATACTACAGGATATCCTGATCTTTGATCTTGTTGATATACATGTCCTCTGTAACTTGTATGTAATACTTTTCTTACAACAGGTCTATTAAATAGTATTAAACGCGTTAAGGAATTCATTTTGCAAACAATAATATAAAGTTTCTTTATAACGTTATTGTCATCAATATTGTATGCATTATTACAAATTTGTAATCAATTTTATTTAAATATAAATTTCTATAAATAATATATAGATAATATTAATATATAATAATAACAATAAATTTTGATATCAATTTTTTTAATTGAATATTATATTGATTCATATAAAATTTAACTATATAATAATAAGATGTGTTAGCTCTGTCGAGTAAATTGACAGGTGTAGCGGTACGACCGAAGGTCGCGCCATCTAAGTTACTAGAAGGCTAGGGAACCACGCTACAAGTAGTGGTCACCAGACTAGAACAGTCTGTGCGTAGCCGTTGAGAAGTGTACAACTAAGAAAAGCAAGTCGCATCCGTTAAATAAAAATCATAAAATAAAATTCAGTCTAATATTATCTTTACTATAGAGAAACCCTCTACACAGGAAATGTTTATACTGCGCTCTAGCGACAAGTTTTAGTAACTAAAGTTATATGATAACCAATCTAACCTATCGTGTCTTAGTCGTTTATGAGAAATGGCGATTGTTATAAATTGGAGGTTATTTAAATGTGATAAATTACAACTTTTTTGTTGTAAAAAATATCGCAATAATGGTACCATCTATTCGAAATTTAAAAGAGCTGTCAGTACTCTCAATGAATCTGAATTTAAAACTGAAGCTACATTTTCTAATGGGTAAGAATACTAGGTTAGAATACTATTCTAACCACAATATTATATGTATTATTATATATTATAAATTCTTATTTTATTTGTAATAGTTATTAATAACTGTTTATCATTCACTATATTACTATTTAGTATTGTTATTTAATTACTCCTAATTATTTCATTAATAAATACATATTATTATTCAATTACTTTATTAATAAACAAATATATACATATATACGTGAAAAAAAGAAATATAACATTTTGATCAGCATTTATAATAATACAATCTAATTTTGTGTGTGTGTCTTTTTCTTATATAGGACACAACTTATTATCTCTAGTGGAAAATACGCACGGCTTAGTAATAGCAGTACTGTTGCATCTATCGGAGATACATCTGTTATGGTAACAGCAGTGTGCAGTAAAAGTAGCAGTAATAAATCAATGCTTCCTTTGACTATAGATTATAGACAAAAGTCAGCGGCTGTTGGTCGTATACCAACTAATTTTATGAGAAGAGATATCGGTTCAACGGAATATGAAATTCTTACTAGCAGATTAGTAGATAGATCATTACGACCATTGTTTCCACAAGGATGGAATTTAGAAACACAATTAGTATGTAATACGTTTGCCGTTGATGGTATTAATGATCCAGATGTAATATCTATTAATGGTGCATCCGCTGCTTTAAGTTTATCCGACATTCCATGGAATGGTCCTGTTGGTGCAGTAAGAGTAGGAATAATAGATAACGTATTAAAAGTAAATCCTACTAGACAAGAAATGCAAGAAAGTATATTAAATCTTATTGTATCTGCAACGAGCAATAATTATGTTCTTATGCTAGAAGGATCTGCCAATAATGTTTCACCACAGAATTTAAAAAAAGCTATTAAACAAGGTGTTAAAGAATGCCAATCTATAATTCAAGCTATTAAAACATTACAAAAGAAATGTGGCAAACAGAAAATTAATTTTACTATTCCTGAAATTAAAAATGTAGATGGTATAACTGAATGCATAAAGAAAAACTCAGAAAATAAAATACGAGAAATATTAACTAATTTTAATCACGATAAGTTATCTAGAGACAATGCTATCTCCGAAGTTCTTGTCAATATGACTGATATTATTATAGAAAAGTATCCTGAAACAGAACAAAGAGTAATAGAAAATATATATTATAAATTTGTTAAAGAGATTTTTAGATCGCTCATCTTTGAAACTAATACAAGGTAAATATATAATAATTTTATAGAGATAAATTGTATCAGTGTTGTTAGTAGAATGTGTGTGATAAACTTTCTAAAATGAAATATATTTAAGGTGTGATGGTCGTAATCTACAAGAATTAAGAAAAATTACCTGCCAAGTAGATTTATTTAAACCTCTTCATGGTTCTGCGCTTTTCCAGAGAGGCCAAACACAAGTTTTGTGCACGGTTACATTGGATTCCTTAGAAAGTGCTCTTAAAATGGATACGGTGTCTATGCTAATAAGGTGTATATAATATAAAATAATATATATAGAAACACATAAATATGTATACTGATTTTTAATATTTCTTTATATGTTTTGTAGTGGTATGAAAGAAAAAAATTTCTTTTTACATTATGAGTTTCCTCCATATGCAACTCATGATGTAGGACGTCTAGGAGTTGTTGGACGTAGAGAAATGGGACATGGTGCATTAGCGGAAAAAGCATTAAGATCTGTTCTTCCAAAAGATTATCCGTTTACGATAAGATTGACTAGTGAAGTACTTGAATCTAATGGTAAATATTCAAAATGAAAAATATTACATACAAATTTTGATCAATTCTATAAAATAATATTATACTCTTTATGGAAAGGTTCTTCTTCTATGGCTTCTGTATGTGGTGGGAGTTTGGCTCTTATGGATGCAGGAGTACCAATCTCATCACCAGTTGCAGGTGTTGCTATGGGTTTGGTAACCCAATTCGATGATCAATGCCCTACTAACATTACAAATTATAAAATATTAACTGATATATTAGTAAGCACTTGATATTTTATATTTTATTATATATATATATATATATGTATTGAATTAATTCTTAGCGACTATTTAAATTATATTTTTTATTAGGGCATGGAAGATTATTTAGGTGATATGGACTTCAAAATAGCTGGTGATAAGAATAGTTTCACAGCTTTACAAGTTGATGTAAAGATTGCAGGTGTTCCTTTAAAAATAATAATGGAAACTATCGAACAATCTCTGGTTGCTAAAAAAGAAATTATTGAAATAATGAACAGTGCATTATCAGAACCGCGAAAAGATCATAGTGAGAAGATGCCAGTGGTAGAAGAATTAGAAATTCCTGTACACCAAAGAGGAAAATTTCTTGGATTAGGTGGTGTTAATTTAAAGAAACTTTTCATTAAAACTGGTGTTCATGTACGTTCACACATATCTATATAATTTAATAATATAAAATTTTTATATTTTCTATAAATTAAGTAAAATAATTGAATTGCTATATTTTTATTAGGTATATTCAAAGAATGATGATATATACACTTTGTTTGCACCTAACGAATCTGCCTTAAAGGAAGCCAAAGAAATAATAGAGCAAACATTACAAAGAGAACGTGAACCTGTATTAGAATTTGGAGCTATATATACTGCAAAGATAGTTGAAATTCGAGAAACTGGTGTTATGGTTACACTCTATTCTAATATGACACCTGCGTTGTTACCTAATTCTCAGTTAGATCAACGTAAAATTTTTCATCCTAGTGCTCTCGGTTTAGAAGTTGGACAGGAAATAAAAATTAAGTATTTCGGTCGTGATCCAGTTTCAGGTTCCATGAGACTATCACGAAAAGTTTTACAAGATCCCATCACTGTTACAAGAACATTATCGTGAAATTAAAGCCATATTAAATTGTGTGCAATTTATAAAAATTTCATCAAACAAACATACAAACTAATTTAGGACAGTTTACATCAGAATTTAGTTATATGATAACAATTAATTCTTATTAATTATTGTTTCTAAGCGATTCCTATGTAATATAATAATACATATACATGTTATCGTGAAAGATCGAAATTGAATAATATCAACTTTCATATGATTGTTTCTTGTATGTCAGAAATATTAATTTATATGAAGAAAAACAAATATTTGGTCTTTCATGATAACAAATGTATATATATATATATAATATGCTATTGATTTTTAAACAATTAATAATAACATATAAATCTTTTTAATTGACTGATCAATTTGTACAAAATAGAGAAAATATTTGTATATATTTTTTAATTTTAGATAATAATGATTTTCAATGAAATGTTAAAAAAAAGAATATTCTATTTTCTACATGTATAAAAAAAAATATCAGAAACAGTGTTTACGTCAATGCGAATCAGATGATAATTTTTTATTGAATTTGGTTAAAATCATTTGTTAAGTAAAGTTTTAAACGAATAGATGGATTTCGAAAATTATCGAAAAAACTGTATTTTCTTTAAAAAGAATTAGATCAAGCACGTTTTTTTGTTAACTTTTTTGATATAAGGTGGTAAGCTATCGACTCTGTAACACTGATGATAATGTAGGGTCAATTTTGTATCGTTCTAGGTCGGTAAATTATCGACTCTGTATAATGCTACAAAATTTTAATACTTTAGATGTTATCAATGAAATATTGTATCTATAAATCTTAATTCGTAGGTTCATGTAGATCTCTGTAGATTCGTATCTTCGGTATCTTCATTCTTTGAAAATATTAAGGTGGAATCACACAATGTTACACACATAACACAAAATAACCACTTAATTTCAACGCTTTTCGCGTCTTATCATTTAATTTCTTTGAAAATAACATATATTTTGAAACATCTTTCATAATTGTTTAATTTAAGATGATATAAAATTAACTTTTTATTGAATTTTATTTAAAAACTATGTATTATAAAAGAGACGAGAGAGGAAAACAAAATATGTTCTATATTTGAATTATCGAATTATTTTACCAAGTTAACATTGTCTTTGTATACAAGAAAATAGTATATACATTATGATTGTATCATTAAGTATAAGTATAATTTCAATTAAGTATAATTACTTTAGAGAGACATAAAATGAAAAAAAAAGAAGATTTTATAATATAATAAAAGTATACGCGAAATCTATTATATAAATATTCAAACGATATTAAATATATATATATATAAAAGATATTAAAGATCTCGCGTCAACGTAGAACTTACGCCTCGTTCGAAGAATAGAAGTAAAACGATAATAACACAGAGAAAAAAATTCTTCATCTTTTAATGTTCTTACGCGAATCTATTATAAAAAAAAAAGTAAGTCGTAAAATAGTTTTTTCACGCAACAGAAAATTTACTGAAAAAGTATGAGCGGCAGGGGCCGGAAGGGTAGGAGAAAAATATGATAAAAAGATAAATGAAGATAAGGAGTAGAAGGAGGGGGGGGATTTATCGAGAGGAAAATCAAGTAGGAAGAAAGTTAAAAAAAAAAAAAAAAGTTTAGGAGACGATAGGTAGTAGACAAGACAAGGCGAAGTAAGTAATGGGCAAGAGTTCCGGGCGGGTCGTGGTAGACGTCGTCGAACGGGTGGAAAATTCGAGTCGAGCGGTACCGAGTAGTGCCGAGCGGGCCCGAGCAGAGCCGAATGACTTGGGTGTCGCTTGGCCGGTATATAAAGAGGGTGGACGAGAACGAATAGGTGGGAAACGCATGCGCTTTCTCCGTCGCATCGGGAGGGGTTGGCAGGGACGCGCGCTACGAAACGGAGGGAGTAAGGGTGAGAGAGTGAGAAAGATAGAAAGAGAGAAGGAAAAAAGGGTGGGAGTTGGCTCCGCAAGCTCGCGGCTCGCAGAAAGAGCGACGGGGACGATAAGATGCGAGTGGAACGAAAGCGCGCAAGGGAAGCCAGCCGACGAAGGCTTGCCGCCACTGCTGCCACTCGGGATTGTCGAGAGACAGAGACTGTACCACCTCCCACTGTCCTCTCTCTCTCTCTCACACACACTTTCTCACTCTCTCTCTCTCTCTCTCTCTCTTTCTCGTTCGTTCATTCGCTCACACACCAGCAGCAGCATAGCCAAGCTCTTTCAGTATTCGTTCGAGCGCGGCCCCGTACGGTTTTGCCGGCTCGTGGCCGAAGAAATTCTTTCTCTCTCTTTCTTTCTCTTTTTCTCTCCCTTTTCTCTATCTATCTCTTTTTCTCTCTCTTCGCCATGGGAGCAAACTGCCGCGGTGGTAAAAAAGCTGAGGGTAGTCCTTGGTAACCGAGCTAATCCCGCTTACGCGCGCGCACTCTTACGCACGCACGCAGCACGCACACTAAATACACACAAACCACACACATACTCTTACACGCGTGCATTATAGCACATATATATATATACACACACACTTATACACATCTACAAAAGAGACCGGCTATCGGGACATTCGTCCGGGGCTTCGCAAAGAGGAACGCGCGCGCGGGTGTGCGCGATCTTTTGCGATCGGTCCGTTGGTCGGTCCGTCGGTCGATCCGTCGGTCGGTCGGTCGGTCGGTCCGTTGGTTCGGTTTTTAGGGAGTGTGAGTAAAAGTGTCGTTTGCTTATCAACGAGGAGGGGCCACCCCCTCCAACCCCCTTTAGTTGTAACAACCTAATATTATTTCGGAACGTGTAGAAATGTAAAGCGAGAAGGAGCGTCGAATAGCGTATCGAAGAGATCATCCTTATCCGACCGATAGGAAAGAACAAAATAATAGTAGTAAGAAAAGGAAGGAAGAGAAGGAAATAAGGACAGGAAGAAAGAAGTTAAAAAAAAGAAGGGGAAAGAAGCAAGATGTCAGGAAATTATACGGTGCGCTGCGAACCGGGTTTGGTGATACCGATATGGAGACCCTTGGAAAACTTACAACTGATAGACGTGATCTTTCGAGGATTCATTTATTTCATTTTTCTTCTCTATCTGTTCATCGGTGTGTCGATCATCAGCGATCGGTTTATGGCAGCGATCGAGGTGATTACGTCAAAGGAAAAGGAATTGGTTGTAAAACGACAGGGTAGAGAGCCAACGATAGTCGTGGTCCGAGTTTGGAATGAAACGGTGGCGAATTTAACCCTGATGGCGCTTGGTAGTAGCGCGCCCGAAATACTTCTCTCTATCATCGAGATATGGGCGAAAAACTTTCAAGCGGGGGAATTGGGTCCTGGTACGATCGTCGGCTCGGCCGCATACAATCTTTTCGTGATCATATCTCTCTGCGTGTTCGTAATACCAAACGGCGAGACGCGAAAGATTAAGCATCTACGGGTCTTCTTCGTGACGGCCACGTGGAGCATATTTGCTTACGTGTGGCTCTATGTGATACTTGCGGTCTCGAGTCCGGGCGTTCTCGAGGTATGGGAAGGTATACTGACCTTTACATTTTTTCCGGCCACCGTGTTAACCGCCTACGTAGCCGATCGACGTTTGCTCATTTACAAGTATCTCCAAAAGGGTTACCGAATGAACAAGAGAGGTGTGATCGTTCAAGCAGAAGCTGGCGACTCCGACGGAGGAGTAGAACTCGAGATTAAACCTCAACAAGATAGCTTTCATACGGTCGATCGGTTGGCCGACGCTGATACCCCGGAAGCGCGGGAGTTTGAACAAACACGGCGAGATTATATAAATACATTGAGAGAATTACGAAAGAAGAATCCAACATTGCCGTTGGAACAACTCGAAGTTATGGCTCACGAGGAGGTATTAGGTAAAGGACCGAAGAGTAGAGCATTCTACAGGGTCCAAGCTACGAGGAAAATGGTCGGTGCGGGTAATCTCAGTAGAAAGATCAGCGAGAGAGCTCAAAGTGATCTGAGCGAGGTCAAGGCCGAGTTACAGAAAGCCGAGGCCGAGAGTATCGATATAGAAAACATTAACGCAATGAGAATATTCTTCGAGCCAGGACATTATACAGTTATGGAGAACGTCGGTACTTTTGAGATCGGTGTTACCAGAGCTGGTGGAGATTTAAACAAAGCTTGCACCGTTGATTATTCCACCGAAGATGGTTCTGCTGAGGCTGGTTCTGATTATGTCAGTGCCAAAGGAACCTTGACCTTCGAACCCGGCGAGACCAAGAAAACTATACAACTGTCCGTTATCGACGATGAACTTTTTGAAGAGGACGAACATTTTTACGTCAGGTAAGCCATCGACAATACGAATACCTTTTTTTTAAAAATATATTACCTTTATAAACGAAGACATTTTAAAGAAATAAGACAACATATATATATATATATATTTTTTTTTTTCTCACGGTTTCGTTTTATTTTTGAACACTTGTAAACTTGTTTTCTTATCAAGCTCGACTACCTGACACTTTTAAGCGCGAAAACTCGACTCCTTATCAACTAGTTTTAGCCGCTAAAGAAGAATAAGAGGTAGTAGTAGTAGAAGAAGAAGAAGAAGAAGAAGAAGAGGAAGAAGTAGAAGAAGAAGTAGAAGTAGAAGAAGAAGAAGAAGAAAATGAAAATGAAGAAGTAGTAGTAGTAGCAAAGTAGAGCCGAGTAGAGATGAGTAGAGTGTAGCGGTGATGCTTCAGACGAGTACTTCCTACTCGGATTAAGAGCTACCAAATTGCTCGTTTGTGGAACGAGCCACTTTCGCACCACCGACGCATATTTCTCACTAACGAGAGACGAATACTTTTACACTTTTTCTTTCCCTTTTTCTTCTTCTTCTTCTTCTTCTTCATCATCTTCATCTATTTCTTTCATCTCTTTGTATGAAAATGATAATCGAATAAAAATACACGCTAATTCGTTGTCTTCTTTTAAATACAATAGAATTAAATATAAGTCAAATAATTATGATTATTTAACTGGTGTTTAATAAACAAGAATTCTTATTAAAGAACACAAAAAAGAAAACAAATTAAATTCTTATTGGCGTGACAGAAAATGCAAAGAAAGAGAATAACAAAATGTAAAATAAATTTCTATGATTTTTCGTTTCAGATTGAGCAACGTTTCGCAGCCAGCCATGTTGGTGTCACCGAGTTTGGCAACGGTTATGATATTGGATGATGATCACAGCGGAATATTTGGCTTTCCTGAGAGGGACATCGAACTCGTTGAAAGCGTAGGACAATATCCTTTGAGGGTGGTGAGATACAGTGGCGCCAGAGGACGCGTCATCGTTCCTTATCGTACGATCGAAGGAACTGCGAAACCGGGAAAGCAGTATGTTCATACCGAAGGATCTCTCACCTTTGAGGATAATCAAACCGAGTGAGTTCATCAGTTTTTTTTTCTCTCTTTCCCTTTTTCTTCTCTCTTTCTCTCTCTCTCTCTCTCTCTCTCTATTTCTCTATCTTTCTCATTGTCGTTCTTTCTTTTCCTTCATTTTATTTCATATACGTATACGTTAAGGATGAATTATCCAAACGACGTAATGACGTCAAAAAGGGGTAGGGATAATAGGATAATCGAGATTTATCGCGTCACAATCGGCAATTACGTGGGCGAGAAGAGATTTTTCCTTGGTATTACAGGTTCGTAACATGAAAAGCTTCTTTCTTGTATTGTACTTATGATCAACGAAACGAGCATACAGGTTTTATTTATATGTGAGGTCGGATTTAAAGAGGGTAGGCATCGAAGGATTAATGATCACGAATCTTAACAATTTTTATTTTCAAATTGATTATAACGAAATGAAACTTTTGCTTATATAATATATAACTTGTAAATAATGATTAATTTCAAATGATCATCGTTTGAATTGATATGAACATTTTTTATACTATATATTTATATATTTATATATATATATATGTTACTTTATATAAATTTTTCGTTAGGTAATTAATTATGCGATGCACTCCCTAGTTCATGTATTTTATTTCATCTTGATTTTCAAATAATTAAGAGGGTCTCTCTGCACACTTTTAAATTCGGCCCCTATATATATATATATATAATATAATATGCGAATATGTACATATATATAAGGGTTGAGAAGAATCGTGAAAGATCACGCGATGTTAATAATCCTCGACGATAAGTATTTTTTTTTTTTTATTCCTTTGCTTTCGCCTCGAAATATTCTTTTCTTTTAAAAGAGAGAAAAGAAAAGGAATTATCGAGTAGTAAGAGAGAGAGAGAGAGAGAGTGAGAGTGAGTGAGTAAGTTCGATCAAACGTTGGCGACTTGACGTGTCGACTTAGCGTGCAATGATTAAGCTAACGATAAGTAGGAAGGAAGATCGATAAAAATCACCACGTATTGCTTCGAGCTTAAAATAAAGGAAGGAAAAAAGAAAGAAAAAGAAGAAGAAGAAGAAAAAAAAGTACAAGAAAAAGTATTGAGATGTAAGAACGTGATATCAGGAACTTTGACTTGAACCTTTCGCATGTTTTCCTTTCGCACCCCATAAAAAGGGTAGAAGAGGATTTAAAGAGTCGTATAGAATTCTTGATACTTGATGATAAATATTTTATAGTAACCTAGGTATATCATTGAAATATTTATTCTAATAGATACGATGGAACATATGTTATACATGATCGTATTATACGAGTATTGTGTACGGAATGAAAATTTAATACTGATGAGATATAAGTATTATTGAAGTGAAAACTTCTTTAGAATGGGTGTAATTTGAAAAAATGTAACGGATCGGTTAGGCGGCTATGTAACGGAGCGGTGGGAGCCAATGAAACGGCCGCGATACTAAATAAGAAGAGAATACAATTATCCTACAGCAGATATTTTCTATTCGTCTTAGTTTTTTGAAGATTTCATTTGTAACACGTGTGATCTGCACACATGTTTTTAAATTAATGGTTAGTTAAAAAAAAAAAAAAAAACAAAAAAACAATTTTTATGTAAAAATATTTCTTATTTCACAGATATTTATTATATTTTCATTATGATTATACTCTTACGTATAGTAGAATGTATGCAAAATTTATACAAATGCATTATATCTTATATATATATATTTTTGAGTACAAGTTTCATTTAACAATTAAAAAAATAGATTTAAAATTATAATATGTTGTCTTTCGGGAAATTATGTTAAGAAAAATCTAAGAGAAATAATATAGGTCAGTGGGTGTCTATAATGAAGATTGTAGCTCAAGGATTCACCCTTACGAAGTTTGTACGTGCGATTTTACCTTTACGAGCCCATTATCTACTCCCTTTTCCTGTGTCTTTTCCTTTCTACGTTATTCTTTTCATTTCATTTCGTTTCGTTTCGTTTCGTTTCGTTTCGTTTCTTTTTCATTTATTTCTTTTCTTTTTTCTCCTTCTGGCGCCACAGTTTCGCGATGTTTGACGTTTTCTTACTCCAGTTTCTTCTCTTTAGAATTCTCTAAGAATGTTGACAAAGTACCCACACACGTTGTAAGATTTTCCGATTTTTCTTTACTTCCTCTTTCATCGAATTCACTAACGTGTTAAAGATTTACTATCCACCTTTTTACAAAAGCGAATAATTTCATCTTTTACATTGATTCCTTTTTTTCCCCTTTATTTTATAATATTTTAACGACAAAATATTTCAATGTTATCGAAGAAAATTTACTTTTATCAATGATAACAGGAAAACAAATTTAGTTTATCATGGATATATATATATATATATAGATATATACATGTATACATACGTTCAATTTATTGGCAAATTTATCAAATATTTGTGTAAAAAACTAAATATTAATATGCAAATTTGAATTATTATTCATTACAATATTTTCACATTGAACGTATAGTATTTTTATGCATATTACAAATATCAAAATTCGAAGTATTCATATTTTTTTTTTTTTTTTTTTTTTTTTAATTAAAATAATATATTTAACGATTGAAACAAATTAAAAGTTGTTGTTATTTATTAAACAACATTTCAATCAATCCACGAAAATTAGTATATTTAATGATTTGTCTGAAAATAATGTCAAAAAATTTAACGCACGATTTTCTTTTTAAATTATGATTTATTAGATACCGATCTTTTATTCAATCTTTATCCATCGTAAAAAGTAACAAGTATTACATTATGTAAAAGTAATGAGAAGATTCATCGTTTTCGTTGAATTTCTCCTAAAAAGAATGTTTTTTTTTTTTTAAACTTTTTTCAAAGTAAACGAACACACACCGAGCAAGGTCGATGCAAGAGAAATTAATTGTAAAAAAAAAAACAAAACAAAAAAAACAAACAAACAAATAAAAAGAAAAAGAGGAAGAGGAAGAGGAAGAGGAAAAAGGAAAATAAACAAACTTTCTAGTCACGTTTATCCAAACTCTAAACCAAACTGAAACAGCTAGTCGATCGAAGTAGCCCCATCGAGGTGGAGTAATTTCGATGAGAATCTAACGTGAACGTTGTTGGTCGATAGTTTTCCTTTCTCTATTTGAGAATGAAAGTCCAGGGTTGCGTCTAGGCGTCTTTATGGCGCCCATAGTCGCTCAAGTTTTACCTTCCATTCTATAAAAACTTTCCACCCCCCCCACCGTCCCCTTTTATTTTATTCCTTCGACTTCCGATCATCTATATACGAAGAAAAAAAAAACCATGAAAAATAGAAAGATAGAGAAAAAGCAAAAAAAAAAAAAACAATAAAGGGTTTGAAGAGGAAGGGATGGTAATAGTAGTAATAGTAATAGTTCGAAAACGATGATGAGTTGTAACAAGCGTAAAGAAAAAGAAAAAGAAATAAAAAAAAAAAAAAAAAAGAAAAAAAAAGAAAAACCATGCGGGAGCTACTAGTAAAGTGGGCCAATAGAGGGGCGGGAAGCCCTATGAGCATGCAGAGCGTTACGCCCTTGTGTTTCTCCACCCTCTGTCTCCGAGCTTTCACTTCCATGTCCTCGATGAGCTTGTTCGCTTCCACGGCCCCGTTGTTGCTTTCAAGTTCTAAGCTAACGTTAAACACCTTTCGTATTTCTCCCTCTTTATCATCTCCTTCTTTCTTTATTTATTTATTTATTTTTGTTATTTTCGATAAGAAAATAAATCCAAAAATTAGATTAGATATTGCTTTGTTTTTTCTTTTCTTTTCTTTTCTTTTTATTAATATTTCCAAAGTACATTTTTACAAAAAACAATCCATTATGCAACTTGTAACACAATAAAAGGTACTTACGTGTTTAACGCCACCGCAGCAAAAATTACGCTAATGCGCACAAATCTACACCCTTAAATTGTTGCGACAAATCGTAGAATAAAAAACTTTATTTGAAATCGAAACACATTGTAAATTCAAAACATTTTATTTATAAAAAGTAGTCACAATTGGATTTCGGTGGAACATGGGCCGATATAGAATTTAACATAGATTCAAAACAGTCTCTATTTTCTTTCACCTGATACTGTCACCATAACCCTGACGAAACCCTGACGAAATCCTGGCGATTGCTGTGTGCAAACAACAAGATTGTTCTTTATTGGCGCATTAGCGAAATTTTTGCTGCAGTGGCGTTAATACGTAAGTATCCAATAAAATCATGAACTGTTGTTTAACATTAATGTAAAGCTCTAAAAAAGTATACGATTGATTAATAGATAGATATATTTGCAATAGGATAAAAAAAAGAACCCTCTGAGTGTTATGAACTCATATATGCGTTTGATAAAAGTTCCCAGTAATAACTATTGATGCATATATGTGTTTGTCAATATATATTGACAAAGAAATAACGTAATGTTGCTTTTTTTTTTTTTTGTATATTGATTATTATTTTGAGTTTTATCCTTCCTACAAAAATTGTAGAATGTAAGAAAGAAAAATGTTATAATTATTAAATATAATTTATTATTAAATGTGATTACTAAATAAAAATCAATTAAATCAACGAAACAATCATACTAGTAATAAAATATTTCGTTTCTACTAAATACTTCAATTGATAGTATCCAGCATTCACACAAAGATGTTATAAGATAAAAGTATAAGACACAATGCAAATAATGTTTAACAAAAAAAAGATAATCAAGATAAAATGATAGATGATAGTTATATACGTGGCCATGGATAGTTTGATAAAGTGAATTGCTTTGTTGGGGAAAAAAGAAAAAAAGGAAGTTTCAATACCAAATACGCGATTTGTATAGGATAAAAATTTCTTCCCTCGGAGGGAAAATTCGTCTGTCTAACAGGTAAAACAGGTAATTGCGAATTCCGCCGCGAAAACTCATTTAAAAGTCGAATACGCTTGTGCTCATCGCGAAAATTGGAATTCGTCCTGGTTCAAAGCGAATGAAGAAGAAGAAGAAGAAGTAGAAGAAGAAGAGGAGGAGGAGGAGGAGAAGGAGAAGGAGGAGGAATAGGAGAAAGAAGAAGAAGAAGAAGAAGATGAAACGTGCCACTACGCGGTGGTTTCGATATTCGTTTTACGAAAGAGTCTCACGTTCTGTCCTTCATTTTCTACGAATACAACTTATATCTATCTACCTGGATTCCAAATGGAATTTATTATAACCCGCACATGCTATATATATGATTTTACAAATTAATAGAATCTCGTTGTTTGTTGGTTAAACCGAATTATTTTCAATCTGGATTTTTGTTCTTCTTATATTTGCTATTGAATTTTTTCATTTTATTTTCAGTTCATTTAAGTATTTCAACGAATAATTGTTTGTTTCTTTAACAAGTTTTTGTAATATATTTGTTATATTGCATAATTTTGCAATATTCTTCAACAAATGTCACTTATGCAATATTAGCGATTGAATATTGCGATAATTAAACTCTGTAGTAAGTTTAAACAAAAATTATTATAATGTATAACTTAACTACATTAATATAATTGCATTATAGAAAGCATAACTTATCGTTAGTTTTGATAAATAATATACAAAATAAATTCAGGAAATTTAAAGTTACACAATTTTCATCCGTCCAACATAATACACGGTGTTTTAAGTATAATGAGATTATTCAGAAAAAAGTAATAACAAGTTTTAAACATATGAACAATATTAAATAATATAATTATAATAGGGGTGTCCCGCCATACGTTGCTGTGGCTCACAATCAGTTCGATACACACGTCTTTAAGTCAACGAATTACCTTATACCGCCATCTGTTTAGAATCTTATCGAACTAACAGAGATAATCATGACTCTTTGTTAATAAACAAATAATATTGCGATTATAAATTAAGATATAAACTATCCTATCTTTCAAGTTGGATTAAACTACACACAGTGTGTAAAATTTAATTAAAATCGGTTCAGTAATTTAGGAATCCATTGCGAACAAACAACGTGACACGTAATTTATATATATATTAAAGATTAAAAGATAAAAGTATATTAATATATCAAAAATGTAAAAAAATAAAATGAAAATCATTGCGTTTGTTTGTATCTTGCGAATATTATGAAACTATTAATAAACATAATTGTATAGGTAAATAGGTTTTATTGAAAACAAAAAAGAAAACAAAAAACGACGTATGTAAATAGGTATGTACTTAATACGTACGATTGTAAACCGCAAAAGGTCTTTGGTGTTCTCGTAATAAGTCACGCGATCGGAGATTGCATTCGTAGAAAGGGGTAGTACTTTTGAACAATTTGCAAACTTCGAAAGAATTAATCGATGAACGCGATCCACGCCCTTCTTTCCCTTCATTTTACCATTATCTTTCTTTTTTTCTCTCTCATTTTTGTCCGTTTCTCTCTTTCTTTCTTCATGTTCATCCACCTTTTCCCACCCTTTCCCGCCTGAGCTCCACCTCTTTCTTTTCCAGCTTCCGCTTTCTTACCCTCCGATTGCAGTTCGCAAATTTACGAGGGTGACTTTTGCCTAGATCATAACTCTTCATAATTTCCCAGAATGAATTTTAACGACGTTAGGCTATAGCCATGTACCTAGTCATGGTCAACCAAGAGAAAAATAATCAATTTTCCTTAATTATATAAAAGCGTGCAAAAAGAAGAAGAAGAAAACAAAGCATAACAGAAACTACTATTACCCAGTTTCTGAAAATATTATTCCTTGAGTTTCTTTATTTTTCTTTTTTTGAAAGGACTAGGTATAGCACTTACGTATCGAGATAAGGAGGGTGTTTTAGTGTTTTATATTTTTCGAATTATTTTTCTTACGTTTCTTAAGAATATGTCAACTCCCCTTTGCTAGAAGGGTGCTTACAGCTCTTCTATATTGAACGTTTGTATATATACAAACGAAGGGATGGTTTACATTCTCGAAATGGAATTTAAAAATGAAACATATTTTATTGTTTTATGTGATATTCGTAGCTAATAATAATAATCCAAAAGAAATATGATCAATGATTTTCATTTTAAGTAATCCAAACTTTCGATCTGTAAAAACTTGAAGTATATATTATAGTAGTGTAAAATAGTATATATACTACTGGTATATATATATATACTATTTTACTGCTACGATTCGTTCTATCTAACAAGTATACGAATCTTATCCATCTTGTCTTATTTCTCATCGTGAAACATCTCACGTAGATACATGCATCTAAACCAAACTGGACTCTAATGGAGTAGTACTTTTTTACAGAATAACATAAGTATTCTAGAGATGCACGTGAGTTATGTTGGTACAAAATATAAGATTAATTTTAGAAACAAGAAAGATATTTACGAGATATACTTTTTCCGTTAGGATATTATTTGCAAAATGTTCGTGTCGTGTAACGTTATGATATCGTATCAATAAGAACACAATTTCTATGCTATCGATATATCTAACTAACGTTGAACGAGTTTATATCGTTGTCATTTATGATGTTTCTATTATGATCGAAGAAGAAACGATAGGAAACTTATATGTCCAGTTGAATGTGTGTTAGAAAGAAAGAAGATACACAATGTATATATATATCAATGTAAGACATTTTTGTCCTGTATACTTAATGTTCCGTACTAATGTTAAAGGATGGATATACTTTTGCTCTGTATCTTCAACGTACTATACTATAAACAACTTTCCAATCTTGAAGTATCGATATTCTATTGATATTTGCTTTTACCTGTCAAGTAAACGAAATGGTCCCTTCTATCTTTCTCTCTCTCTTATTGTATTTTTATCATATTTTTTTCTTTTTCTTCTTTGCTCTTATCATTGATCATAGATAACTATAATAAATTAAAATAATTTTATTCAATAATAATAATAATAATAATAATAATAATAGTCACATATTACAATATTTATTATTAATTGTTTTTACGTATCTGTGTTGCATTTCTACAACATATTGACCAATCGTACTTAAACATTTATATATATATATATGTATAATATAAAGATTAAAATTATTTATTTATTATTTTTTATAACACGTTCATCGTCTAGCTAGTCTATCGTCTATTTGTTATATGTTACTGAAAAAAAAAAGAAAAAACATTGCAATTTAACGTTCTCACTTGATAAAGGATTAATACTGTAGAAAAAATATAACTGTAGAATTATCTTGGACAACAATTTCCCCATGTTATATACACATTGTTATTCGAAACTATAAAAGCTTAGGAAAGAATGATAATTAAATTCAATATTATTTCGGGAAATTTCGGTATACAGTATCTATCCTGTATATGTATATGTAGATGTATTTTTTCGATTAATTTAAACTCGTGTTGTGCAGCACAATGATACAAAGAACAAAGAGAGATAGAAACGTGTTAATAAACGAAACGATCTTTTTTTTTCTTTTTCTTTTATTTTCTCTCGCATTTCGTTCATATTTTTAATTTCATTAGATTTTTTATACGTGTCTCGTAGTTTGAAATGTTTCGTGAATAAAGGGAAAGAGAAAGAACGGAAATGTTAATCGTAATTTAAGATTATATCGTATTCATAGGAAGAATATCTTTTGGAAATGTTTAGCCACGTGTAAAAAAAAACGATTTCGATAACGACGACGACCTTACCATTTCGTTCGGATTGCTGTGTTTTTCTCTCTCGCATTTTACGTTCTTCTTCTTCTTCTTCTTATTTCTTGATGTTTACGGTAAAAGAAAAACTCGTGAGAGAAAGGGTTTGTGGCAAGTATACCTACGAAAAGCTAACTCGACGTTGTTACGTTTGTGTCGTCTATGGTGCGTGAAACGTTATCATCCAAAAGGGTGTTACCCACCTCTATGTTAGTTGCCTTCCTGAACGGTTTAAGAGAAAAGTTGAAAGAGCCAGAGGGACATTTACGAAGACAAAAGATTAAGGGGTGGGAATGGGTACGGGGGCAACGGGAGGATTAGAAGGAGGAGGGTGCGAATTCTTCAGACGTAAATCCCCGTAAAAAGAGATGAACGTCTCGAAGCTTTTTAGAGGTCAAACTTTACCTTGATAAAATGGTTTGGCTATTAAACTTTGAAAGCTCGTTCGATATAATCGTTAAGATTTAACGCTTTATTTCAACGAATAAAATTGTACCGATAATTATTACGATTGTGAAATAACGAGAGGTTAGTATTATTTTTTATTTATACAGAGTGTACTTTTTATTATACAGTGTTATTTATATTATAATGTAATATGATATTATGATATTCGATTAAATAGTTGAATCACGTTTGATTAGTTTAATATACAAAACTCGGTTGCGAACGGTACGGGTAATTGCAATTTTAATAAGGATGATAAAATATTATATTTATACGAATATCAAGTTAAAGTATTGTATCAAACTTTTTAATGTTCTTTAATGTACACTTCATATAAGTATTGTGTGTAATTATGAAACTTTTCGTTTATTGTTGTTGTTTCTTACATTGTTTGATATTGTTATGTGCCTTATAATTAAGAAGTTTTTAGTAACATGGTTAATAACATGGATGTGTGACATGTTCAAAAAAACATAAGATAAAAGACAGTGTACTGTTTATTCTAGAAATGTTGGTAATATCGAATGCTGTTAAGAAAGTGTTAATAAAGATGTGTCTCGAATTATTAAAAAATAAAAAGACAAGATATCTTCTTAATATGTATAAATTACGTGTCACGTTGTTTGTTCGCAATGGACTCCTAAACTACTAAAACGATTTTAATCAAATTTTGCATACTGTGTGCAGTTTCATCCAACTTAAAAGATAGGATAGTTTATATCTTAATTTATAATCGCAATATTATTTGTTTATTAACAAAGAGTCATGATTATCTCTGTTAGTTCGATAAGATTCTAAACAGATGGCGGTATAAGGTAATTCGTTGACTTAAAGACGTGTGTATCGGACTGATTGTGAGCCACAGCAACGCATAGTGGGGCACCCCTAGTAATATTATATATAAGATCATTAAAAAATGAACTTTCTTTTTTTATGTCTTAAAATATATCATTTGTTATGATTTTCCGGACAAATAAGATAATAAACATTTGTATAATGTTTTTATACAAATATATATATATATATATATATATATAAATCTATATCTCCGAATTGTCAATGAAATTATAGACGAATGCAAACTGAAAACTAGAAGAAGAAGAAGAAGAAGAAGAAGAAGAAGTAGATGAATAAGAAGAAAAATCTCTTGTAAAGTATCAATGTCGAGTCTTTTAAAAGTAAGATGTACGGTCTCTTTCTTTTTTTTTTTTAACATTGAAATTGTCGGCAAGTTACTACCATGATCTTTACTGTTTTCTTTTTTCCACTTCTTCTTCTTCTTCTTCTTCTTGTTTCCTTTTGGAATTCGTTCGAAGTATTTTACGACGAGTCTGTCTGTTCGATAGGTAAGAAAGAAAATGAGAAAGAGAGAGAAAGAGAGAGAGAGAGAGAGTATAAAAGAAAGAAATAGAAATTGTACTTCATGGGGAACGAAGCTGCGAGAATTCTCGCCGTTCGAATGAGATTTCTTTTCTTTCCGAGAAAAAGGCGAATAAAAGATGCAAGCTCGAATGCAACCAACTCCCATCCTCCCCCCCCCCCCAACACACCCTCTCTCAGCTTTCTCTTTCTCTTTCTCTCGTTTATCTGTTTTTCTCTCTTTTTCTTTTTTTTTCTTTTTTTTTTTTTTTCTTTAGTTTATTTTTCTCCTCCTAACGGAATGTCCTCGTAGTGTATTTTCCTTTATACCGTGTCTCGTTTAATGTTTCCAAGTTCAAAAATAGAAGAGAGATACGATTCTTTCTAATCTTTCGAAATACAAAGAAGAAAGAAAGAATAAATGACAAGGAGTGATATTTCTATTTTATATTTGTACACGAATGGAATCATAGGAATATTCATAACCCGTTCGTTCCTTATTGTAATTTAGGAATACAGGTACATACTTTAACAACACGTTATCCTATAACACGAGTTCACTATACGCCATAAGAATACTTGAGACTAACTTTTGAGAAACACCGTACTTCTATAGCATTGGATAACGTGATTATTGTTTAGCATGTAGATATTTAAAAATGGAATTACAGATAGCCCTACTATAACACGGTTTCCTTTTAAAAAAACCTTTGTACAATTCTGTACTTCTACAGCCGCGGTGAAACTTGCCATCTTAAAGATACTGTGTTGCGGAAATGATTTCTTTTCATCTCCATGGCTTGAAGACAAAAGTGAAGAGTGTTACAGGAGGGTTACCTGTACTTCAAAATAATAACGCGAAGGAATAATGAACAATTCTGTCTCTTATACAAATAGTATAGAAATTTTAGAAATATTATATTACAAAAAAAAAAAAAAAAAAAAAGAAGAAAATATCGATTGTAAGATTAAATCGATATCAAAGTATATTTATATGCTTTTGCTAGACGCTGTACTTATTTATTTAGTTTATTTATTTGCATACGCCTTTCCATCATTTTCTAATGAGTTTTAATCGGTTTCATAGAAGTTGATCGTTGGTCATCGTCGTAGTCGTCGTTGTCGTTGTCAATGTCCATTAATAAATTTGTTGGTGAGTAGAACAACTAGGCAAACGTGAGTTACTCGTCGTCGTGTTCGTACGTATGCGTTAACTACTTTCGACGTAGGCGCGTAGGAAGCGTGATTAATTAGGAAACGTTCACGTGTGCGAAGATGAGTACGTTTAAAAAAAAAAAAAAAAAAAACGAAAGGGAGGAAATTATAATTCATCATAGTTGTGACGTCGAGGGAGATTAAGATTGGGGAAGTATAATAGTTAATGCGAATGGAGATGCATAAATGATCACATAAAACGTTTGAACCTTTTTCTTTATTTATTTTACCTTCCTTTTTTTCTCTTTTGAATTGTTATTTATTTATTTTAATAAAATTTAAACGATAATTTTTCTTTTCACAAGATTCATCGATAATAATTATAATAATATGAATAATAATATTAAAATATTAGGTGATTCGGAAAGTCGTTTCGCTTTTTTTGCTGACGCAATAATGGCACACATTAGTTGATGCAAACCGACAAATAGTAACACATGAAATCGATGAAAGGGTTAAATTTATCAAATTCAATTATTTTTATGATCACTTGAAAGGTTTAGGATTTAACATCGAAGCAAAAATTATCTTCATTTTTTACAAAAGAAAAACGAAACAACTTTTGACTTTCCGAATCACCTAATGTATTACATGGAAATTGGTTATATCTAATAATACGAAAATATATAATAGAAAAGAAAAGACAAAAATAGAGGAATATATGTAAATAGATTTGTAATGAAAAGATATCTGGAAATAAAATAAAATACATATTATTTCGTTGATTAGTAATATCAATTGACGTTAAAACACACTTTTTGATAAAAAGAAACTTAAAAAGGAATGAGTAAAAAAATTAATAAAATTATCAAATATAATTTACAATGATGATATTTACGAAAGAAAATATAATACTTATTATCAGTTTATACAAAATTTGATAGCAATCTGTAAATGTTCAATTATAAAAGAAAAAAAAGAATAAATTAATCGTATAAATAATAAATATTTACGTACGGATATCGAAAGGTTTAAAGAACGATTACTTATTTTCAAGAGATTGTCCTAATTTTGTTGTTGACAACGTTTTATAGAGAGAAAATAGATGAGCTTGATATCACATTTAACGGTTCTAATAGATCGTGTTTCTAATATAACCAGGATATATATTTTTTTTTCTTTCTAGAAACAGATTAGAACGTCAGAAACTTGAACGTGATCAACGATTTTTTTTTCTTCAATCATTTTTTTTCTTCTTTTTTTTTTTCTTCCTTTTCTTCTCAAGTGAGATCGATTAACGTTTCGACGATAAACGTTTATACAGTGATCTTTATCGTTGACGAGTACCTAACCTCTATACTCGAAAGATTTTCCAATGTTAATTTTTTCTTCAATCTCTCTTGAAAGGTATTGGGTTGTATGGAAAGTAATTTCGTTTTTTTCCTGACACAATAAAAGCATTAATTGATGCAAACCAGCAAATAACAACACGTGAGATCGATGAGAAGTTAAATTTATCAAATTCAACTGTTTGTGTTCACTTAAAAGGCTTAGATTTTAGGTTAGGAAGCAAAAATTGTCTTCATTTTCAAAAAAAAAAAACAAAAACGAAATGACTTTACGAACAATCCAATATATATACCGATGTCATTTAACGATTAAACGATTAGCATTGTTCTTCATTTTATAAATTAATTAACGATCAATACGTTCTTATTTTCTAAATGATTATTAGTTATTATATAGACCGTTTATTTTGCAAATGGCGTAAGCCATTTTGTATTTTTTTTTTTTTTAAATATTGCTTTAATATTGATAATTGAAATGACATTTGTAATTCAATATATAAATATAATTAACGTTCAAAATAAAACATGTGCTACTTTTATTTTATTATATTTGTCAGCACACAATTCCCCTTACTGCTCTAGTTCTGAATTTAGTCACCAGATAGCGTATTCAAGTGCTAGAGATCCCAATACATTCAATTATAATTTCTTAAAAATATTTATTATTTTAATTAAATACTCTTAAAAAAAGAAGATAATATAATCAAATTACATATTGATAAATTAATAATTAATTTATATTTTTTTGAATTGTGACTATTAAATATGATAAACTTTTATTTTCTTATAAAAAATAACAACAACAACAACTACTACTACTACTACTACTACTACAAAAGAAATGGATTTGTATTTACTTTCAAAATAAACGGTTCGTATATTTCTTTCCAATAAAGGAATACCCGGTTGTATCGGTTTTGTATCAAAGATTTTTCTTTTTTCTATCTTTTTAATTTTTCCAGTAGTGTGTACATTCGAGAAAATGTATAGGCCAAAGTATTAGTTGTGAGAGGGGTATTGAAAAGTTGAATCGAGCCGTTCACAACGACCCTTCTTACGCCACTTATATGTCACGGCCGGCTCACAGCAGTAGACATTGATATATCTATCGAAAGCTCTCGGATAAAGGAAGATGGCGATATCTATGTATATATATATATATATATATTTATGTACTACATATGTAAGTAATACGTCCGTATGCATATATGTATTTACGTAGGAACGAAAACCGGGACGCAAGCCGTACAAAACTAGATGTACAAGTTACCCTCCTATAACACGGTATGATAGATACCTAGAAAATACATATATCGTATGAAACCTAGAGTGTTATACGATACCAAGAGTTCATTATTCTTTCGCATCCTTATTTTAAAGGTAATATTTAGTTATTAAATATATATATATGCGTTAAATAAAAAGTCATGTTATTCGATATGTGTTGTAAAATTACAATGTTACACAAAAGTCCGTAGCAAATTTCTTTTTATCATTAATAGAACGTAATTGTGTTATACGATTCAAATTTGTGTTACATGAGAGTTACCTGTATATATCTCTGTAAATATAATTAACAATTGAAAAAAAAAAAAGAGTAGGAAGTATAAGCCGAACATTTGATTTTTATTTTCTAATTTTTCCAATTGGCACAATAAAAAGTTTTGCCGCAATAAAAAACAAAGAAAAATCACATTTAATGGGTACAAATAATATTCAAGGAGGGTGGGGAATAGGTTTGAGGGAAATTATCGACGAATTAAAAGTATCGGTATCGGTACCGGATCGGATGTATATATAAATATATATAAATTTGATCTGTTATCGTTTGGTAGTTCAATTTTCATGATTTTTCAACATTTTGTACGTTTTTTTTTTTTTTCCTTTCTACCACGATTCATTCCCTCGTACTACTTTTAGTTCACACGGATGAAAAGCGACGAAGCGACAGCAAAAGAGGGGTAGTTTATGTTACGTAACCGTGTAAACATACGAGGGCGCGTGTATAGAGAATGTCTGCGCATATTTCACAGTCGGCCTTACGTTCTCTTCTACTAGAAGAGGCTACTACCACGAGAAACTTGATTTTTCATATCGTTTCTTATTTCTTTTTTTGAAGTGAAAACTTCTTCAGAATGAAAGTGATCTGAAAAGTAAATAAACGTGGTCGGTCAGGAAACGGAGCTATGAAACGGTTGCTATACTAAATAATGAGAGAAAAAGAGACAAACATATAGGATTGAGCCAGCAAGAGAATGAGACGGATTATAGCTATACAGTTTTTCCTATTCTCGGTCTCCTCTTTATGCTATGCTTCGTAGTTATCACTCCTGGTTGTATATGTGTGTGTCTGTGTGCGACTGCATACTACAAAGCGTGGACACGTATTCTTTCGATACTCGAAATGTTTGAAAGTAGGAGCGATAGAAGGGTAGAAAAATAAACAGAGATAAGCACGTAGGTATGCGACAAAAGTATAAGGTCCAAACCAACCAACGGTCGAAATAAAGAAAGAAGGTGCGTGGTCTGTTTTTTTCTTTTTTTTTTTAACAAACGTGTCATTTATTTTCTATTTAAAAATGTTTCTATTTTATTGAAAAATTAATATTAAATTATTTATTTCGCAAATATTGTAATAAACAGTTACGAAATATATGGAATATAATAAATGTATTGTCTGCCATATTTTACAAAAAAAAAAAAAAAAAAGAATTAAACAACATTCTATAATATTTTCTCAGAAATACATGTTACATTAAAAAATTATGAACTCGTACGGTCTGATTTTATAAGAAATTTATAAATTATCTTTTATAATATTTATCTAAATTTTATATTATTCTAATTGAAAATATTTATTATTACTTTTTTTTTTTTTATTAATATATGCCAGGGGTGTCGAATTTTTTATTAAGTTATTAGTCCTTGTTCAGTTTTATTACGTAAATATTTATATAAGTGAATAAATAAAATAAAAAATGATAAAGAGAGAGAGAGAGAGAGAGAGAGAGAGAGAGAGATAGATAGATAGATAAAAGAAAGTAAAAAAGAAAAAAAGAAATATTTTTAACGTAGAAGAAATTTCCATGATGATATACATATATATATATATATATATATATATATATATATATATATATATATATATGTATGTAGATATGTAACTAGACGGTTGGTTTAATTCTTCTTCTAATTTTATCGTTCTGCGAGTAAGCATAATGCTACCGTACGCGTCAGCTTTTCTATTTTCCATGGCTTAACATTTTCATCAGCTAGATTTTCTTTTAAGGGCAAATGACGATAGTCTGACATTTATAATTGAACAAAATCCATTTGCCATCACATTTCACGTGAATTTCATTTAAACATTTATTACATTTAATATCATTTATTCGTACATTCTTGATAATAATTTTAAACCGATAAATTCTTTCTCAGTTTATTTTTGTTTTGTTTTTGTTTTTGTTTTTTCTAATTTCTCTATCTAATTTTTTTTTTCACACTCGGACAGTTATCTCCTTATCGTCTTTGGCCTTTTAATTTTATTTCACTTTATTTATCCTCCTCCTCCTCCTCCTCCTCCTCCTCCTCCTCCTTCTTTCGTTCTCGACTCTTCTCTCGGCAAACGAAAAAAATCTACTAGCACCGGTTAGATTGGATTGCCTAGTTTCGTTCGATTTATAACGAGCTACGTTCGTCGAATGGGTTGGGTACCCATTCGAGAGAGACAGAGTGAAGAAATAGAAGGTATGGCACAAGATGAGATTGGCAAAATAAAATTAAAAAGATCAAAAAAGATAAACGAAGTGGAAAGGAAAAATAAAAAAAGAAAAAAAGAAAAGAAAAAAAGAAAAATGACAGAAGTTAGAACGAAAGGAAAAAATTAAGGAAGGAAGGAAGGAAGGAAGGAAGAAGACACCCTTGGTCTCTCCCTCCTCCTCCTCCTCTCATAATTCACATCCCCTCTTCTCCACCCTACCTATAACTTTTTTTCTTTCTCATCTTCTTCTTCTTCTTCTTTCAATTGATCCACATATCGATTTAGAATATTTCAACGATAAGAAAAATTGATTTTCCATAAGCCGCTTACTTACAATGTTTCAATCAATTAGGATTAATGAAGAACGTAGTTAAAATAGATAATACTGAATAGGGGCATACATAGTTAGCCCACGTCTTCATTATTTATGTCACACCTTTCTGTGTATATAAATATTGATCGATATTTTAATTATAATATTATATAATCCGATGTAAGACGTTATGAAACATTATTATATAACCTTTTTTTTTTTTTTTATAAAGGAAAAATGTAAATATTAAAACAATGTTATCCTCGCTAATTTTACTACTTAACCCTTGGGGATCCTGTAGGAGGGACGCGTTATGTACATTGCTGGGAGACAGGAACTCGTGTAGTCACGTGATTGCGCGCGAATGATTCAAACGATAAGTTATAGGTTAGGTTTGTACATTTATACTTGTAATTATTAAATGAGTAAATTTAACTTACACTTATAGAAAACTACTAAAAAAAAAAGCAAAACAATTAAATATAAATATCACAATAAAAACTATAAGTATTCCAAACTGAAATTAACCACAGCCGTTAATACATATTAAAGATAAACATGGCTGCGCGATGCAACGGAAGCTGTCCCCCCCCCCATATTTTCAGTCTAGCAATGTACATGGCGCGTCTCTCCTATAGGGTCTCTATTACCCCTTTGACTGCGGCGCACTCTCGAACCAATCCATTAATATAAACGGGATGTGATTTTCGCATGTCAGTCACTGCGATTGTTTTTCTATTGACTACTAACCAAAACAGATAATAATGGCAAATAAAATAAAAATATGAATTTTTTCAAAATAATTTAGTTGCTATGTTACATATCACAATAAATTCCACGTTAACCCTTAAAGTGCACACTTGGTAAAAGTTAGTTAAAGTGCAGTGTGGGTGTTTGACACCCCAACGTGTTTGAACGCGTCTCCTGAAGCCGCTATTTAATATTTAGACCTCGCCATTTTTTTCAAAGTCGTTTGATACATCTTTTTTAAAATAGAATAGGTTTTATACTTGTCTGAATTAACACTAGATGGCACTAGACAAATAACCCATTTTTTCGAATTCAGTAGCGTTTTCGAGAGATCAAATATTTGTTGGGCTGTCAAACACCCCATGTGCACTTTAAGGGTTAAATTAATCGGTAAAACAGCAATAAAGGTGTTATAGTAAAAAAAAAAATACAGAGGGCGTATATATTGATGGATTTGTGAGAGCGTATATATACGCTTTTAGCAATCAAAGGGTTAATTTGTAAAAAAAAGAAAAATAACGCAAACAAGTTTTCTCTTCTTCTTTCTTTTTTTTTGTTTTGTTATCATTGTTATCGGTTATTTTACCGTTAAATATTTCTTTGTAATAATACTCTTTTAAAAAATTGTTCTTAAACTTTTTTACTGTAGCATGCTGATGTATTGTCCGTGTAATAATGCACTTTTACAAACGAAATTAAAGTAATAATTCTTTCGTATCGTTGCTCGTGTAAACGAATAAACGTTACGAAGTTAACTTTCATTTTTATCTACAATCGTGTGGCTATTTTTTTTTCCTTTTTTAATTACAAAAGTTAAAAATCATCAAACAATTTTGACAAATAAATGCAAATATTTGCTAAATGATTATATTTCACAAATCATTTTTTGTCATTTCTTTAAAAACGATCCTTGATAAGAAACATGTAACAATTCTGAAATATTTCCAATTAAATATTCATTGTCTTATATTATTATTATTATTATTATTATTATTATATCTAATAAATCAAAATAACATTTAATACGATAATAGTTGATCAGAAATGTTTACCTGAAAAAAAAAAGAAAAAAAGAAAAGAGAAATACAAAATATAACAATTATTAATTTTAATTGATTATTTTAATTAAAAGTATAATAACTTTTAGGTTATATCTAAGAGAGAGAGAGAGAGAGAGAGAGAGAGAGAATCATTATTGATATTATTTCGTCTAAACGAAATATAAACAAATCTATATGATTCATATTAAAAATCATTACAATCTTGTTATAATAATCTTTGTCCCAATGTTAATAAACGTTAATAAGAGTCAGAAGAAAAGTTTAATTACTTTATAATAAACGAACGAACGAACGAACAAGTGGACAAGCAAGGATTAACGAGAATATCGATCGATCAACGATTATAGTAGTAGTAAGCATAATGCTTTAAAGAATTGTGCACGGTATCGTAACTTCTCTTCTTCTTCGGGTATCTTCTCAAACGACGAGTTGGTTATCGTCACGGCGTGGCTTCAAGTCTAAGGTCAGAGTTATTTTAGAGATAACCATGTTACCTTCGACCTCCTCCCCCTTACACCCCCTATCCACTTTCTTTCTCTTTTCTATTTCCCGTTCATCGTTATTCCGGAGGATTTGCATAAATAAAATAATAAACGATGACGTTAGCACGCGAGAAAACAAGGAATCTTCTTTTAACGTTTACAACCCCCACCTTCTACCTTCCCCCCTTCCCCTCTCTCCACTCTACTTCAGTCCCCCCCCCTCTACATACATACATTTCACGATAGATTTTCTCATACATTGTCCTGAAATTTGTCGATCATAATTTTTCTCATAATTCTTGTCTTTTTTGTTTTGTTTTCTTGGATTATAGAAAAACTGTGAATTTGGAGATCGTCGAGGAGGACTCTTACGAGAAGGATGCACTATTTTACGTTGAACTTGGTGAACCACAGTTGCAAGGAGGTAAGTTATATACAAATTTTTATATATCGTTATTATATATATATATATATATTAATATATGTTTTTAATAATAATAATAATAATTTTGGAATTAATTTTTTTCTTTAAAACTTTAAATTTTAATTTTATCATTGATTAGTCACACGTCATTAGCCCTACGTGTTTCTACAGGAAAGGTAAAAAAAAAAAAAAAAGAAAAAAAAAAAGGAAATTTTCAAAGAAAGAAAGAAAGAGGTATGCAAGTGATGAATGTGAGTGGTGGTTGGTAGTGGTAGTGATGGTGGCCTGACGATGAATGGAGTCGATTATACTTTTTGCGAATTTAAATTATTTTTTTCCTCCCTCTCTCTGTTTTTCCTCTCCTCCTCCTCCTCCTTCTTCTCCTCCTCCTTCTTCTCTTTTTCTTCTTCTTCTTCTCCTACTTATTCTCTTCTTTTTTTTTTTTTTTATTTTTAAATATTTTTTCCTCTTTATTTTTTGTTCCTCTTAATGAAGATTAATTCGTCGATCGGTGTGGCTCATAACTTTCTGAAACCGCACGGAATGGGATGGTTGAAATTCATGGAATTTCATCTGTATATTATACATATACTACATATACACACACACACATACATAACCATCAACTCTGTGTTAGAATCTATAAAGGAGGAAAAGATTTTTCCTCTTATTTGTTCATCGTGTTTTCTAAAAGTACGAACGAACGAACGAACGAACGAATGAAATAAAGGATGAGGATGCACTTGATTGCGACAATACTTGTATTCATCCCTTTTTCTTTTCTTTTCTTTTTTTTTAACTATTTTTCCATGCATTTGGAGAACTTCGAATGTCTTTTTCTAAACTTCATTTCATAAATCGTTTCTCGTAATTAATATTTAATGGATGCACATTGCTCTTGAAATAGATGAAATGTGAATATTTGAGCAGCTTATTTTGAACATGGCCTAACTTTATTTATGTACGAATTGAGATATTGATGGGTTTGCGTTTCAATGCAATGAAAAATATACTAACGAGTCATAATGCTTAAGTTGATCTAAGGATGTTCAATTTATAGTTCTTATTAAAATAGTGGCAATTATTAAATGAATAATATGAAACTTACCACGAATGGAATTAGGCAACTTTCAAAATTAACAATCAGATTTGTTATCAAATTTCGAAGGGACTTAACTCCATTCAACATAATTTAAGATGCTTCAAATTGAAAAGTTTCATTAATAATAATTAATTGAAACGCAAATTTTTCAATATCTCGATTCGAACATAAATGAAGGTAGACCAATTTCAAAATAAACGGCTCATATATCAAATATATCAAACATATAATTGATATCTATATACACATTTTTATTTTATCGTTAATAAAAGTAATATATTTAACCAGTTGACTGTGGAATTTAGTTTCAAAAGATCACCACAGGATGCGGAATTAAAAACAAGCAACGACGTGTATACACGTCGAACGTCAGGGCAAATGATATTATTATTATACATTTTACGAAAAACGATGAAGGATTACATTTTTATTCAAAGTCAACAAAATCTAACAATTTGTTTTTGAATACGTGATTTTTATTAAAAGCTTGAAAATAGGCAAAAAATAATAAAATACATAAAAACAAGAAAAATTGAAGATAGGAAAAATAAAGAAGAAAAATAAGAGAATAGTTTAGAACATTTCAAGCTATGTATGTGTGAGATATGTTTCAAAGTGTGCACGGTACTAAGCAAAGTGTGACTTGACAGGGTCGTACACTAAAACCTTGTTTCCCTGTGTTTTCCATTTGTTCGAGCAAACGGTACATCTTATAAATACAAATAAATTAAATAAATATAAATAAAATACTATTGGTAATATAAAGGGAACATATATCACCAAATAATATTCTTATTACATTTTATTGACATTTCATGAGTTTTTATAATGAATGATAATTTTGTTATTTTACACGACGAGTATGCACGTCAAAAGCACCGCAATAGAGATTTGGTCGTATACGTGTATACACATCGAACGCACTTAACTGGTTAAATTTCATCGTTATACAAATACAATATTCTATTACGTTTCGTTTCATTGATTTTATCACGCAATCGTCTATATTCTTCTTGGATTTCATCTAACTGAACGTAAGTTGTTTAACAAAAAAAAAAGAAAAAAAACAAAACAAACAAAAACAAACATGTTACAAGTATATCGATGATACACATTTGAAATAATATTAAATATTATTTAGATTTAAAAAACGTATTTTATGTCATGCAAAATTATGATATTAAACAATTTGTATTTAATTTCTTATAACAAATTACTCATTTACGAGATATTTCTTGTTTTAATGTTACAGCGCTTGCTTGTAGTTAGGCTAGTTCTTTTACGATTTAAAACGAAAAACAAAAAAACCAAAAAAAAAAAGAAAGAAAGAAAGACCACTGAAAAATAATTAAAAATCTACAATTTGTCGTAAAAGAATAAAATGAATTTTGAAAAATAAACCTCGAAACTTTCGACTTGTCGAAGGATTTTTGGGGGGTGTTCTAAATTCAAAAATTCAAAAACTTAAAAAAACAAACAAACATGAACAAAAACAAAGAAAAAAATGGGTAAAGATGCAAAAATATTCGTTTAATTTGTTGTTGTTTTTTTTTTTTTCCGTTATTTTTTGGTAGTTCGTAAAGATTAGCATCATAGTTCATACATATATGTTGCTTCAAAAACGTCAACCGATTTCCTTTTCAAGAGTTATAACTCTTTGCTTTCGGTGAATGTCTAGCCACTACGATTTGCATATTACGAGTTTTCCTAACGTGCTCACTCGTAACACTCGCTCTTTAGTTCATGCATATGTATAGCCTTATTTTATTTATAATTATTCCATCCTTCGTACTATCCGTTCTCTTCTTCTTTGCAAAACATGCTTATAGATAGAAAGAAAAAGATATAAAAACACAAACACGTATTACGTTTACGTATTAGATCGTTTCAAACGAAGTAAATAAGTTGAATTTTTATTATATATAATAATTTAATTAATTTATCACAAATAAATATTTATATATATATATACATATATATAATAATTCATAATATTATTTAATAATATTTATAAAATCTCGACACATTATTCAGGGGCTGTTGTTTGGTGTTTTGCAATCGTTTTGAAAATTAAAAAACAAAAAAAAAAAGGATTTTAAATGAAATAAAGAGAGAAGGAAAAAAATAAAAAAAAATAAAAAACGAGGAAAACTCATTCGTCGTTCGCAGTGATTTCGCAATAACCGAATGAAATTTATGAAGATAAAAAAAAAAAAAAAAATCTGAAGAGGAAAATTGATCGTAAAAATTTCATTCGTCGTCTCCCTCTCTCTCTCTCTCTCGCTCACTCTCTCTCCATTTATTTTATTTTCTTTTTTATTTTTCATTTGATAAAATAATAAATTAATCACTACCCTTTTTCTCTCGTTTCTATTAAAAATAAAGTCGTTCTATATACTTTCTTTTTCAATTAATTTTTACGATTTTAATCAATTTATCCAAAGTTTTTCTAGCAACCTTATTAACTTGTTTTTTTTTTTTTGTTAATAATGAAAATAAATTGTTCGCATAATTGTGTTTCCTTGGCTCTAGCACAGATTATATTACAGTAGTTACGATTAACATCTATTAAATAAAATTAATGAAATTATTATGGGATATTATAATCGAGATTAGGAAAAATTTGATCTATCCTTGTTTTTTATGATAATATAATAAATCTATTATTTTTTTATATTTAATTTTTACACCAATTAACCCTTATCCGTTTTTTTTTTATTGATGATTCTCACTAATTGTAAGTTATAAGTAGTTTCGGTAAATATTCAAAAAAAAATTGTTCACTATTATAAAAATTAACTTATTATTTATTAGAAATTATGTATTTTTTTTTTTTTAAAGGAGTACTAGAAATATACGAGAAATTGTTAATTATTTAATTATAAATAACATATTTTTATTTGTAAATCACTTTCCACGTGATTTACAACCGACAAGGGTTAATAATCTTATCTTCTTCTTCTTTCTTAATATATATAAATTACGTGTCACGTTGTTTGTTCGCAATGGACTCCTAAACTACTGAACCGATTTTAATTAAATTTTGCACACTGTGTGCAGTTTTATCCAACGTGAAAGATAGAATAGTTTATATTTCAATTTATAATCGTAATATTATTTTATTGCGAATTATGACTTAAAGATGTGTGTATCGGACTGATTGTGAGCCACAGCAACGCGTAGCGGGGCACTCCTAGTACAAATATTATAATACTACCTACGATTTTGGTCTTTTTACAAATTCATTTGACATTTTTCATATATTTCCATTTATTTTTTTTTTTAAATAAAAAAAAAACACTTTTTCATAATACAATCGTATAAATTCTCTGATTATTAACGGATCAATTGTTCGTTATCAAATATTTTTCAATGAGAGTATTGTTTAATAACTTGGTGTATTTTCATCATATGATAACACATATAAAAGTATATGGGACATTTCACATGAAGCAGACAATGAAACAAATTATAATGGGTATCTCGATTCATTTAGAAGATATGAACTGAACTGTAATCGAAAAATGTATTCCTCATATTTTATCCAATTTATCAAAATTGTTAATTAAGGTAAAAAAATAAGAAATAATGACGTACAATTATTGAGGTCCCATAGAAGTACAATTGAAGCTAATTATGAACAAAATTCACGATCTCACATTTTTTTTTTTTTTCATTGTCCGCTTCACGCGAAATGCTTCATATATTAATTGTTTGATATAATTAATGATTATTAGAAAGTGAGATAGATAATTCCCATGGAACGATTGATAATAGTTACAGGATGTATATACTAATTGTTTGATATTATCATTTGATCCTTTGTTAAAATTAATCACGTGAATATTGAATATGAAGTAATGCAAATTGTTTCCAAGATATCTCTCTCTGTGTCTGGAGATCTGTTAATCCGGATTTTAGAATGTCATCTCACGTAGGCAAAAGAGAGAATGAGAAAGAGAGAATGAGAAAGAGAGAGTAGGAAATGAGAAGACAAATTATTATCCGGCACTAGGCAGAACGACTCGATGATAGTAGTGGAGGTTGGATTATTATTAGCATGACTCACGTTCCTATTATTTCTGCTGGCGTTTCTGAATGCGCCTAGGCGTTGTTTCTCGATTCAACTAGCATTCACACCATACCGTCCTTGGATTATTCAAACCCCCCATCTCATACTTTGTCTCACCTTGAAACCTCGAATTAATGTGAAGAGCCGTGACAAATTAATAAAAAAAATAAATCACATTATATATATATATATATATATATATATATATATATATATAAAGTTAAAAAAAAAGAATTAATAAGTTTGTTTTTTTCGTAATTTTTGTATATTACGTATTTATTGTTCGATTCAAAAATTAATTACGTTCGGTATGACACCTGTGTTTAAATAAATATGTAATAAATGTAATACATGAACAAATGGTTTAATTATTTCTTTACTGAAAAAAAATAGATCGTTTAAATTAAATGGATTATTTTTTATTCTTTTTACGGTTGAAGAATAGGTATACATGAAGTATCGACAGTTAAACGTGTTTGACGACTATATCCGTCATCGCTTGATTATCGCGACACATACCGAAACGCACTCTGCACACAGATTGCCACACTTAACTGGTTAATGTTAATTAATTATATAAATTTTATATAAATATATTATTGATCGTATTATTATACGTTTATTCATTTCATTGATTAAATTTGATATTTAACATGCATACATATATGCGTAAATACTTGAAATATTAAAATTTCATATCACCTTCCCAACGATAAACTAAAAGTATACAAATAGTTTGACATTTCTAGGATAATTTTCTTATTATCGATAGTTCGTTAGTAATATAAACAAAAATTACACACACACAATAGAAGAGCTTTCACAGAGGACAATGAGCCAGTCTTATTATGGATTTTGAAAACGACGGTACGTAAAATTTATATTCCGTGTTCTTTAACTACAATATACATTTGATTTGATTAATTAACAATTATTTTAATACTTTTATGTATTCTATTAATATATTTAGAATTGTTTACAATAAATTACATATGTTTTAACGTTTCTACTTAGCGGTGATTTTGAATTGAAAATTTTCATCTGAAATAAAATAACAGATGGATATTATTTGATATTCGAAAGATATAGGTATATATCTATTTTTAAACAAAAATTTACTTTGTGTATTAAATTGATACTAAAAGGTATATAAATAATAGTTAAAACGAAAGATGATGATTTTTAATGACAGATATTTTCTTTAGAATTATTTTTGTATTTGCTTAAATTCATTTGTTATAAATAATCCTTTCTAATTAAAATCATTAAATATATAATAAGAAGACGCTCACTAAAGTTGTATATATAGACACACACACACACACGTGTATACTTCAGCTGTAAATAGTAAAAATCGTAAATTTTGTTTAATATATACATATATATTTTTATTAATTATTTTTATTATTGAAATATATTTATATATTAATATTATCTTAATATATATATATAAATTACGTGTCACGTTGTTTGTACGCAATGGACTCTTAAACTACTGAACTAATTTTAATCAAATTTTACACACTGTGTGCAGTTTCATTCAACTTGAAAGATAGGATAGTTTATTATAGTTAATTATATAGTTATAATTATAATATTATTATATATTAATTACTTATATATTAATAATTATTGTGAAATATATTTTTGAAAAACAATAAACAAACAAACAAACAAACAAACAAATGTTTACGTGTTATATAATTGGGCCGAATTCATTAAGCAGGTTGAGAAACACTGAGTTAGAGTTTTCGAAATTTAACATTTCGTGTGCCAGAGTAGTTGCAGCCGTTGCCATTTTATCACTGGCGCTTTGCAGATATGCATTCATATGCAGCCTCTCGTCAATCAGTGGTCCAAGATATTTTAGGGAAGAGATCTGACCGTGACGGTAATTTTATATAAGTGCATACACACACACACACACACACACACACACATATATATATATATATATATATATATTTTTTATTCATCGTTTATCATTCTCTTTCTTATGCAACAATTTAGAAAATGTAGTAAGAGAAATGATATTAAAGAAAAATGAATAAAATAACCATGACATTAATAAAGGACATAATCTAAAAGGTTGAACGTACTGTTCTTGACTTCGGGAACTGGTTTAAGAAAATAAATGGCATTGAGATAATAATAATAAAAAAAAAAGGTAATTTCAAAGGCGAGCATTTATTAATACGATTTCTTTTTTATTTTTATGAGTACGATAAAACATTATTAAACGTAGGATAATAATATCATAATGTATGGCACACGTTTTTAATTTAAGCCCCCATGTGCTCTTTTTTTTTCTCTTAAATATCTGTATATGTGTATATATATATATATATACGTATGTGTACATACGTGTTATAGTATATTTGTAGAAATTTTACGCTTTGTACTTTTCACGTTGTTCTTTGTATTTTTATTACTTTAAAATAATAAAAGCAAGCATATGTGTTATACGAGTTTGACAAAAAGAAAATAAGTATAATGTACATATTCCGTAATTAAGTTTATAATTATTAGAATCTTTTACATTTATGAAGTTTCTCAAAATGAAGTTTAATTCTAAAGGACTTACGTATGGTTATATATATACATATACATATGTATGGAAAATATTAAGAGATGAAATAAATTACTTTAAAATATTAAACGCATCATATTTACAAATGTCCGACTAACTTTATAAATCATAAACACACAATTTATATCACTGCGTGTTTCATATGATGATACACAAAAAAATAACATTGTTTAATTTATAATTGGTATTTTAAATTAAAAATAACAAATAAGAGTTCCCAAAAATTGAAAATACTTGAACGACAATTACAAAAGTTTCATTTTTTATTGATACATTATTAACAATTCCAAATTGATTACTCATCACTTATAAACATTTACAAAGACAGATGATTTAACCTTAACCCTTTCGTTACTATAAGCCACTATAGTGGCCCTCCATAAAATACCGTGTATTTTACATACAATGAACATATGCAGTTATAACATATCAAATATCTCATTATGGACGTGTAATTTTAATGTTTTGTATCTTTCAATGAAAAACCGTAAATATCAGCACCAACATCCTCAAAAATAAATTGCAGTTTCGATTTATGCTGCACATATTAATAGCCCTTACAGTAAAAGTTGCGCCACAGAAAACACACCCGTAGTAAAAGGGTTAAGGGTGAATTACGTAATTAAATAAAAAAGAAAACTCGATCTTCAACAAATGTTATTTAAATGTGAGAACTAAAAGAGAAAAAAAAAAAGAAAAAATAGATAAAGACGTATAAATAATCGAGTGAAAGAAGCATCTCACGATCTGGAGAGAGAGAGAGAGAGAGAGAGAAAAAAGAAAGAAAAAAAAAATACCAACGAATCGGTTGCTCCCCTTAATAACGAAGATTACAAGTCTAGTCTAGTCTCGTCCTTCGAAAAAGAATTATATTCTTTATCGGTACGTTTACGGGTTACGGTGGTTCTGTGTTCTCTTATCCTCTTTCCCTATACCTTCTTTTTCGTTTCTTTTATTTTTTTTCTTTTTTTTTCTTTTTTTTATCACCCATTCCATTTCTCTATTCTTTAACCCCCCGTTGCTCGCGAGCACGCTGATACTTTCGTGATAATGGATCGTTCGTTTCTCTCCTATATATATATAGGATATATATATATATATATATATTCTCTCTCTCTCTCTTTTTCTCTCTCTTTTTTCTTTTGTCGTGGTTACCAGCTGGTCCCAGTTTTTTCCCATACCACCACTGACCCACATTTTACAAACGCATATTTTTTTCCTCCCTTTCTCTCTCTCTCTCTCTCTCACTCTCTCTCTCTCTCTTTTTCTTCTTTCTTTTCTTTCTTTTTCTCTCTTTATCTACCCATTTTATAACTGCGGTGCAAAAGAGTCGTAAAAATATACATATATACATGCATACATACATACATATATACATACTTTTGCTACCATCGCAAGGTCGCATACTCGAGGATGGGCTTTGAGTGATAAATGACTGAAAAGTGTACGAACAGTTAAAGACTTTGGGGGTGAGAATAAAGGGTACGGGGGTTTGAAAGGTAACGAAAAAAAAAAACAAAAAAAAAAGAAAAGAAAGGAAAACATAAAGCTTTGCATTTTCGAATCGGCCAAGGCCAAATGGCGTGAGGGGAGAACACTGGCAATGAACTTTCGACATCGAATCGAACGTACAATAATCGATCTATATATTTTAATCCTTGTAACCTTTTTTTTTTCTTCGTATTTTTTCTTTTTCTTTTTCTTCTTTTTTTCTTTTTTCTTTTTGTTTGGCGGGTATAACGGATAACAGATAATTCTCGTGGCTTTGTTTAAAAACATTCGTTTAGATTATTCTTCGAATTTTTGTTCCTTCCAATAAAAGATAAAAAGATTATAGATAAAAGATATATATATATATTTAGATTATAAAGAGAGAAATATATAAATGCTGAAATATAAATTTTTCACCGCACGCTTTGATGAAAAGCTTTCTTCGATTTTCAACGAGTTAATGTGAAAATGTCGGGTGCTGCCAATCTTGTTGAAGTCCACAGTTTGTTTTGTTTTCTATTTATTCTTTTACCAGTTTTTTTTTCTTTTTCTCTTTTTTTGTTTTTTATATATTCCCCCTTTTTTTTTTTCTTTTCTAGGGTTGACCTACATTTAAAAAAAAAATCCCTCCCTCTTCTCTCTTTCTCTTTCCATCGTTTTTTTTCACTTCATCTTCTTCATTTTTTCTTCCTTTTGTTTTTGTTTTTTTTTGTTTTTCCATTTTATTTATTTATTTTTTTTTTTTTTTTAAAGAAGTCCCGTTGTAAAACGCACAAGGAGACCTTACTTCACGATCCAAGGTTGCGTCAGGAAAATGAAATTGAATGTAAAACGGCAAGTGTTTACCCGTAAAAGTGTAAGAAACGAAAAAGTTTTTCTTTTTTCTTGTTTTTTTTTCTTGTTTTTTTTTTTCATTTCTTTTCCTTCTTTCGATCCCCCGAACAATTGGCAATAAAACTTCGTTCAGAAGGGTTCCGCAACCTCTTGAAACAGGATTTCGCTTTTAACTCTAACACGTTTATACTGAAAAATGTATAGGGGCTTTTTTTACTTTTTCGTTTTTTTTTTGTTTCCCCTCCCCTCCCCTTTTTCTCTTTTTGTAATAAAACGTCAGTGTTAATGTTAAACGTTGGATCCGTCCGTTTTCGTGACAATTTTGTTAATAATTGTTAATCGTTGGTTTTTATTCTTTTCTTCTTCTTCTTCTTCTTCTTCTTCTTTTAATTTTGTTAAGTTTTAAAAGAAGATAAAATAATAATGAAAACAATTATAACTCTTAGTAAAAATCGTACGATTATTATTAAACTTGATAAACATTAATGAAGCAATTAAGATCTTAGTTGTTAAAAAATTCAATAGAAGTTAATTGCCATTGAAACTTTCAATGGTGTACGAAGCCATTCGAGAACGTAAAATTGCCAATCTGTTACACCGAAAGTCAGTAAATCAGTATTTACGGTGTATAAGAAGGCTGAGGGAAGAATCTAACCTACCAATTGCACGATATTTATACTTAAACGTTTACAGTATTATTATGAAATAAATGAAAGAAAAGAAAACATTAATGTGTTTTAATAACGATTTAGTTTATTGCAAAATATTTCGAAATACAAATTTGGAAAAATTTCTGCACTGGGGAGAGGGGAATGATCGTTAATTTTATTCATCGAATTTTATCTAATCGTTTGTTTTTTTTAAGTGAAAATTTCTTTAGAATCAGGGTGATTTGAAAATCGTGAAACGGAAGAACGTGAAACCGATGAAACAAAAATAATTAATTAATTATTCAAATTCAATATATAATTTAATTCTATATTATTTAATTCTATATATTAATTAATTAATTAATTAATAAAATTCTATATATAAAAATTCATTGTCACAATATGTTTGTCCAGTAATAATTCCGAAACTACTCAACTTATTTTAATGAAATTCATTTTATTTCACGCGTGATTTTGTCCAACTTAGCACATAGCACAATTTTTATCTATTTTTATGTATTTTTTTATTACTAATTTAAAGATTTTTATTTAGAGGTTATCTAGGTTCTGTTAAGGTTCTTTCAATAGATGGCGCTGTATTACAATTCAATTAATTCGAAGCTTGATTTTTTTTGAAAGTTTCACTTCTAACTGTGTTGTGATCTGCACACATCTGTCTTTTGTTTCTTTTTTATCTCCCTTTTTAAAAAGATAAAATAATCTGACCAATTTAAGGATTGAAAAGTAACGAACACTCATTGTCAGTAGTAACCATAATTCCATTCGTGGTTTAGATGGATCGTTTTAGTGTAAAATCTCTCTCTCTCTCTCTCTCTCTGTTGCAAAACGTGACTAGATTTTGCTTTTACGGATTAACCGAAAGGGAGAAATGAATGAGCAAAGAAAAGAAAAACCCCGTGCCCTTTTCATTCCTCTCGCTCAAAAAAAAAAAAAAGAAAAAAAGGAAAAAAATAGGTAAAAGAAGAGACAAAAGTTTCTAAGCGTAATTTAAATCGCATTCAATCACGATTTACTCAAAATGTATTTAAAAGGGAATGTTTGATTGCACTTTTATTTGTAATACATAGTTCTAATACCCATTTAGAGTAAATTCGTCTAGTTGTTGTTAGAAAGTAGGGTTATCCCTAGAGACGATTGCGGTATGTTACCGGAACTAACCGTAAAATCTCATAGATCACGTGAACGTCCATTTGCACGGAGGTTGGTCCCTAGAGGATGTACAAGGAGATGTGTCCAGTTGAGTTAGGACATTTTTTTTTATAAATCTAGTAATACTATTTGATATCTAATAAAATATCCAATTAATTGTGATTTTTTATTATTTGTATTTGTATTTTTGTTTTTGTTTTTTTTTTTGCAATACTTCATTTCGATAAAATGTTCCAACAATTCGAGATGAGTTAATAAATTTATCTAATAAAATATATTTTGTTCATCAATTAATTTCTGATTTTTTATTATTATTTTTGTTTTTGTTTTTGTTTTTGTTTTTTTTTACATACTTTAATTCAATCAATTTTTCAACAATTCCAAATGACGTTTTAAATATATCTAATAAAATATCCAATTAATTGTGATTTTTTATTATTTGTATCTTTTTTTTGGTTTTGTTTTTTTCAATACTTCATTTCGATCAAATGTTTCAACAATTTGAAAGAGATGACGTTTTAAATACTTTAACAATAAAATATATATATATATAATATAGGTGCATATATATTGGAATTTTCGTTAAATGGAAGATACATTTTTCTACGGGTGTAATATACAATTGTACATATATGAATCGTCGTTGTTTACATTCAAAGAGAATACAATAAGTTTAGTTTTTAAGATATGATCTTTTTAAAAAGGTCGATTTATTTCTCAGTGATCTTTGTACGTATCACAAGTGGTATTATAGGTCGGGTCAAGAGATGCTTACACGAATGGACCTTTCTTTCGAGGACTCGATCTCAACCTAAATCAACGCTTAATGTTCTCGTTAAAATGAGTAGAGAGAACAAGAGAGAGAGAGAGAGAGAGAGAGAGAGAGAACCGAAAAGTACCGTTGATATATATAAATACGATGAGTGTGTATGTGTTCAAAGTAATTAATAACGCACCGATAACGAACCATTTTCACAACAGCAATAATCATTGTACGTTTTCTTCATTTTCATTATGTCAAAGTTTCATTCAAACTCGTTTAAAGTAATAAAACTGATGGGAGATGTCGATGGGGGAGAGGTGTCCTTTCAACGTAGAAGATCTGTCCAAGTTATTCAAAGAAGATTAATCGAATGAAAAGCATCGTTGAATGCTAATTAAACCGTGCGATAATTACTATCCAGTAATTAGAAGTAAATTTACAAAGATTCAATTGATAATTCAAATTTCTTACATTATACGTAAGTGTTGTTTTTTCTTTTATTATTTGTTCACCTTTTTCAAATTTATATTATTACAAAAATCAAAATTAAATCGTTAAAGGAATAATATTATCAATTTTCATTTTTGACTGTTTAAATCTACAATTCGATGTTTGATAATTTGTAATATGAGGGATTGTTTGTTACAATTAATTACAACATTGAATTAAATTATTACCAAAGTAATAAGTATAATTTATTTAATGACTAGAGGGAGGGGGTGTCTCGCCACGCGTTCCTGTGGCTCACAATCAGTTCGATACACACATCTTTAAGTCATAATTCACAATAAAATAATATTGCGATTATAAATTGAGATATAAACTATTCTATCTTTCAAGTTGAATGAAATTGCACAGAGTGTGCAAAATCTTATTCAAATCGGTTCAGTAGTTTAGGAGTCCATTGCGAACAAACAACGTGACACGTCATTTATATATATTAAGAAGATATAAAAATAATTGTATTATAATTATTTTCATTTCTTTTCTTTTTGACTTATTCCATTGTCATAATAATTGACACATTTACTAAATAAAGAAACTGTGAAAAAGAGAGAGAGAGATAGAGAGAAAATAAAAAAGATGTTGAGAAAGAAAAAGTATAATATAACATCTAGTCGTAAAACAAGAAGAGTATATTTTCACACTTAAGTCACGTTCTCTTTCTCGATCTACTTCAATAGCCCTTAAGCTTTAAGTCCTACCACAGGTTTGCGGCAGCCCTGTTCTGTTTCTCTTCACCTCTCCTCGTCTATCCAATAGGGGGTTATTTTGTACGCTGGCTTCGTAAAAACGCGAGTTTCCTGTCGTTTGAAATATACGATGCACGTGTGTCTTCTTACACAGTCTGACCTCGAAGTCTGAAATGTCTTTAAAACTAGAATACTTTGCGGAAAAAAAGAAAAAAGAGAAAAGAGAAAAAAGAAAAAGGAAGAGAGAGAGAGAAAGAGAGAGAAAGAGAGAGAAAATACAAGAAAGTCAACAATAAGTTTTACCTTGAAAGAAAAAACACTCTCTTTCTATATACATAAACAAATAAATATATATATATATATATATATCGCTCTTTAAACTTTCACAAAATTTGCTGATACTAATTACCTATTAACGTTAAATGTTTTGTTTGCGTTTAATTAACCCTTAAAAGAGTAGCACATAAAATAAATCACGTTAATATTTTATCATGAATAAAATTTAAGATTAATGTATTATTTTATGAGTCAATTAGAAAAGTTATGTTAATTAACTGTTATACAAAGAGGGTAGTAGCTTAAAATAATTATTCGTATTTTATTATTAATGAAATTTTGTGATAAATATATATTATTTTGGAAAAATATTAATTAGAAAATTGTTCGAAATAAAATTGATTTGGGATGATAAATAGAAACGTTTATTTTTTAATTTTGTTGATATTAAATTTCAATTAGTATTTTAAAGATCAAACGATTAATTAATTAAATCTTTCGTCAATTAAAACACTATGAAAGAAGGAGAACTTTTTTGTTTGCTCGAGATAAAAAAGAATGAAGATTTAAAAGAGATTCAATGTTAAGATATCCAATCCTTTTAAAGCAAAAAAAAACAAAAAGTTAATAAACAAATTTAACGAATGCGGACATTAGTAATTCTATTCTTTTTTAGTAAGAAGCAAAATAAGTAAGGATGTAGCAGTACAAAGAAAAGTTTCAATATTACAAGTTCTTTAAGCTTTTTGCGGGTTACTCTCGAAAGTTTCTAATATTTTAAAAGTTAAGTTTGTTTCACCATTCTTGGTTTAAAGTATCTTCTTCCGTACTTGTGAAAGCTCGACTTTAATATTTTTTTCTTATACTTCATAACCAAACTTTAATATTACGTTAAAATCAATACATATATATATATATATATAGATTCGACAAATAGACATTCAATATTATTAATCATAAATAAATAGAATAATATATGGTCACATATTTTTACTACGATATAATGGCACAAAAATTCAATATAATATTTTATTTCATAATCAATAATATTAGGTCGAGTCATAAGTAACTTCCGATGCGGTTATGTAGAATCTATTGGAAATGATGATCCTAAAATGGATTTTCGATATCACTATATAGATGAGGATTCAGTTAGTCTTCTGTCAACTTTTTGAAGTGAAAACTTCTTTAGAATGGGTGTCATTTGAAAAAATGTAACGGAACGGTAGGCGGCTATGTAACGGAGCGGTGGGAGGCAATGAAACGGCCACGATACTAAATAAGAAGCGAATACAATTATCCTACAGCAGATATTTTTTATTCGTCTCATTCTCTCGAAACTTAGTTTTTTGAAGATTTCACTTCTAACACGTGTGATCTGCACATTCTGTCAACTTTTTGAAGTGAAAACTTCTTTAGAATGGGTGTCATTTGAAAAAATGTAACGGAACGGTAGGCGGCTATGTAACGGAGCGGTGGGAGGCAATGAAACGACCGCGATACTAAATAAGAAGCGAATACAATTATCCTACAGCAGATATTTTCTATTCGTCTCATTCTCTCGAAACTTAGTTTTTGAAGATTTCACTTCTAACACGTGTGATCTGCACACATGTTTCTTTATGTAGTCAATGTTACATTTAACCGTTTTTCTTAACCACTCAAATGGATAGTAAAAAGTGCATATTCGACATATAATGCTTTAAGAATTGAAACAAGGCAATAGCACTAAAGTGGCAACTGACAAAATATGCAGCGTATACAATTCAGGACTGATAACTGATAGGGCAGTTAGAAATTGGTTTGTAAAATTCCGTTCTGGAGATACGATCTTAAAAGATGAATCGAGTGCATGACGTTTTTCCAACTTTGATGAACCTTTTAAAGGTAATATTGGAACAAAATTCAATAGATACGTCCAACAAATACAAAGAATGCAAGGTGTCTTGCACTTATCAGTCGCAGAAACACCATTTTTTGTCTCATAAAAAACGGAAGTTATTTACGACTCGACCTAATATATTATATAAAAATATCAAATATCGATTAATTAATATTTTTATAATAATATATATATTCATCGTTTATAGTGGTTTAGAAAAAAAAAAAGAAAAATAATAATCATAGAAAATTTTACGATCAAGAAAGGATAGTTCAATCATGTAGGATTAATCGCAGATAAAAAATGAAACTTTATAACGATGTCATTTTTTTTCTTCAAAATTGTTAAAGTTCGAAACGATCTTATATTAGATAAAGGTCACGTCTACGTAAATCATATGATCGGGCTCCACCCTTCAGGGTCGTAGATTCCTATCCTCTTCCATAGAACCAATTCCCAGTTGACCTCCTTGTGGTACGTCCTCGACACGGTAATATCAACCGCCAGCGTTATCCTTGTAAACTTCCAACTTCTAAATTACCTTTTGCAAAGAATTTTCAAAATCCATCGACTGTTCCGAAGTCTATTTAATCCTTTTGTATAGTCCTAAAGGGATTCATAATGTTCCACATTTTATTACTAACTTTTATCTTCAACCAATGGTATAATACACAAATTTCTTCTTTTTTTTTTTTACTTTTTCATTTTTATTATATACGCCCAATAATAATAATAATAATAATAATAACAATAATAATAAAAAGAAAAGAAATCTTATTCGTCAATTCAGATTTTTACTTTACACTCCGATGAAACTTTTACTATTTTATAGATGAAAACTAGATAAAAGTAGAATCATCGTAAAAATGTTAAACTCGTGATATAAAAACTAAATACAGTCTGTATATGTATGTAGCACCATTATCGTGGGAAGTCCCCTACTTCGAATTAAAAAATGTAAATAAAACCTTTACAATAGATATTGCTTTTTTTCAAACGATATAAAAATAAAAAAAGACTTTTTTTTTTTTTTAATTCTTTATACAACATTATGTCATTATTTAATTTATCGTTAATAATTGATAACTTTTTGTTGAGATTTTTTTCGTTCTGTTTTGTTATCACTCTTATAACTTACAATGGCGCAATATTTTATCATATTTATTGCTAAATAAATCATTAGAAATTTTAAAGGAGCTTAATATTATTTGTGCCCATAATTATGAAAGTGGTTTGAGTCATATATCTCTTGTTTCGAAATATTTCAAGATTTCTATTTGAACATTATATGAATTCTATGTAATATTGAAAAAACAAACATTAACTAACGATTCATTTTTGATAATATCTTGAAAATTACATTGAATTTATTTAGTTTATAATAATGTAGTGCGTAATAACTGATAAATTCATTTTTTTATTAATTTTAATTTAGATCACTTTCATAATTATGGTCACATTTAAAGATTGTATTATTTAATCATAATCATCTCGATTATAAAAAGTCACTTATATACATTTTAAAATGATCATATAAGCAGTAAAAAGAAAAAGGTAACTACCGTAATACAACTATCACTTGGTGGACATAAATAAACTATAATCTGTAGAATTTTTTTTTTAGTACTATACCAAAACAGCAGAAATTCCCTATCTCGATCGTTTTCCCTTTTCTTTTTTTTTTTATCTGATCTTCGTGATCTTGTCGTTCGTAGATATTTTTTTCTATCTTTCTAAAATTTTGCAATAGCAATAAAAAAAAAAAAACAGATAGAGACAATAACAATAAAAATAAAAATAAAAATAAAACGAAAAACAGATAAAAATGAGTCAAATTCAATTTACCTGAAGCATGAATGATTCGCATTACGAATGCGAACTATTATGGGCACCAAACAAACTCAATGACAAACCAGATGGCAAGACAATTTGTTTTAAACTAATCTGCAGTAGAGTGAGAACAACGTAATACCTTGCCGAGAGCTAAAATAGGTATGTTTCGTGTGCACATGCCTGCTTGCAACTGTCTCCTGATATGAGAAAGAGAGAAACAGAGAGAGAGAGAGAGAGAGAGAGAGAGAGAGAGACAAAGAGACACATTCTCCTAACCTTTTCAAATTTCCTCCTTTACCTTACCATTTCCTTTCCTATTTACCATTCCACCCGAGTATACCTATTATTTCTTCTTCTTTTTTTTTCCTTTTTTCTATCCTAAACCGCGTGAAAATATAAAAAGTCGAAAATCGTAAAAACAAATTCGATCATGATTGAAGGAAACTCAAATTTTCTTTTATTAGTTATAAAATTTTACCACAGACACACACACACACACACACACACACACACACACACATATGTCTTATCTAATAAAAGCAATAAAGTTAAAGAGGTGGGTGTGGGGGGAGGGAGGAGAGAGGGGGAGGGGGTGAGGCTAAGGCTAAAAAGATCAGTTGATATTCTTATATTATACTTTTGTCGTTTTTTACTTTTATAAATAAAAAGGAACACCGTAAAATGATATTCAACCTTGCTCTTTACGCGTTTCATAGATCTTTTTTTCTTTTTTTTTACTTTCCTTTGAAAACACCACCTCGTCTGACTTTGCAAAAAAAAAAAAAATATGTCTCGTTATAAGCGTGATCTCGTAGATCTCGTTAAAGGAGGTAATTGGTTCGTGGTTAAGAAAAAAAAAAAGAAAAAGAGAGAAAAAGGGGATCTCTTCTTTTCTACAGTTTTCACAAAGTCGTAGTTCGTTTAAGGAAGAGAAAAAAATAAAGATAAATGATAGGATATAAGTGATTGGTAGGAATGAGGGGAGGCGTGAAATGGTAGGGTTGGAAGACTTTGGACAATTAGAAAAGGCGTTTTAAATTGTAACTTGAAATGAGCAATATGGTAAAAAAGAGAAAGAAAAAAATCACATACCGCGTAGAAGTGAAACCTTCAAAGAAAAGCAAGCTTCGAAATAATTGAATTGTAATACAGCGCCATCTATTGAAAGAACCTTATAGAACCTGGATAACCTCTAAATAAAAATCTTTAAATTAGTAATAAAAAAATACATAAAAATAGATAAAAATTGTGCTATGTGCTAAGTTGGACAAAATAACGCGTGAAATAAAATGAATTTCATTAAAATAAGTTGAGTGGTTTTGGAATTATTAATGGACAAACATATTGTGACACTGAGTTTTTATATATAGAATTTAATTAATTAGTTAATTAATTAATTAATATATAAAATTAAATTATATATTGAATTTAATGAATGAATGAATTATTTTTGTTTCATCGATTTCACGTTCTATCGTTTCACTATTTTCAAATCACCCCGATTCTAAAGAAATGTTCACTTCTATAATAAAAATAATTAGCCATTTTGTAAGTTACTTTCTCTTCGTTGGATGTTTAACGTCTGCCGATGTCAGATGAAAAAAATGTTACGAGCGGAAAGTCAGAAGGAGAAACGGAATGGTGTTGTATTTTGAGAAATGACCGAGTTCTCTAATTTTAATAAGAACGTTCGTGTCGAGTTGACGTTTAAATTTAACCCTATAGATATGGTGAAACTGGTCTGTACAGACAACTCTACTGTTAAGTTAATGTCAAGGAAATTACAGTGCTATTGTTGTTTCTGTATCTTTAACTATGCATTTACTCATATTTGCGTTAATATTAAGATATAACATTGGTGTAAGTTAGTAGTGTTTTATATATGAACACCAACATACTTTTACTTGTATTGTTTAGGACATATAAAATAATGACATTTAGACATTAAAATTACAAAAAAAAAATGTCTTTCTCGTATCAAGTCAGATTTGTATTAGGGTTTCATCAAGACCAGTGGTTCCCAAAGTGGGCGATGAAGCTGTCCATGGGGTGTGATGACAAGATAAAAACTGGAATTTTAAGTGTACGGATGTGCAATTAAAAAAAGATCTTCAGTGCAATAGCAATAAATAATATTTGTCATCTTTCAGTTACTAAAAATAAAAGAGATCACACAATTAAGAAAATAACAAAAATTAAGAAATAAATTTTCAACGAGGGCGATAAGCAATATTTAATATTCTTTTAGGAATAGGGGGGGGGGCAATAGAACAAAAAAGATTGGAAACCACTGGTCAAGACTATCAAAAAAAAAAAAAAAAAAAAAACCAACATTTTTTTCTAAACAATTGCAAGATATCATTTGTCATTCGTTAAGTTTGAAACATTAAGCTAAATACGGTGATCTTTGAATGTACATATTTAAAGTTAGAATTTATTTTTATTTATATGTTCACACCTAAAAAATACAAAATTTCTAATATATTAATTATTATTTATTTCCAGAGTAATAAAACATAAATAAGTCAGTCAATTTAATAACATTACGAGAAAACGTCACTAAACAATATATATTTATTATTTGTTATTTTAGTATAGTACAGGTGTGTGTGTGTGAAAATAATAAGAATAGAAAAAAGAATAATAATAACTTCTTTATTGTTTCTATTAACATTTCATTAAGTTAAGGTATCCTTTGACGAGGTGTTGAAAGAATAAAATGAAGGAAACATCGACGGAAAAGGTTATAGGTTAGAAACTGACGGAAATTCTCTTACTGTAGTACGATATTTACTTCTCTATTTCTCTTGGGAGATTGAATTCTGACATAGTAGTTGCCTTCTTTGTCGATCGAAATACTCTCTGTTGAGGTTTAGTTGTGAAATTTCTCTACTATCAGTTGTTAAAAATCGACTGAAAATCTATTGAAAGATGAAAGAAAATAAAGAGTGAGATGATAGTGAAATAGATAGATAGATAGATAGATAGATAGATAGATAGATAGATGAAAATGAAAAATCTGCATTGTTGGATCTCTGTAGGTCTTTTTCTCCACTTTTCATTGAAACGTTTGAAAGAATAGCGTCAGAGTTTCGCTTTTATCTCTTTTTTTCTTTCTTTTTTTGCTTTCTCCCTTTTCTTTTCTCCAGCGTCAACATATTTACATACACGTAAAGTTATCCCACTTTTATCTTCTCACTAAAACTGAAGAACTCGTTGAAATCATACTATCTCTCTCTCTCTCTCTTTTTCTCTCTTGTCTTTATAATTTGCAGGTAAACATTTTTCTACGTTCAAATTCTTGCTAAAGTTAAACGTTTCAAAATATTCTATATCAAATACTTATATATATATATATATATATGCATCAATCGATAGATCTCTTTTTTTCAATAAAAAATAAAAATAACGTAAATTTTCTACTTAAAATCTAAATCAATGTGTTTTTAGATAATTTTTTGTACATTTAGTTACAATTTATCCAATGAAAATGAAAAAAAAATGATCGATCGTAGAAACGATATAAACGATTATTCGCAAACTGAAGAACTCTCATTGAAATGAAACTTTTATCCTTTGTAACATAGCTTGAATATTCTCGTGTACAATATTATTTGATTTATTGAATATTTATCAAATTGTTGATAAGTAATTTGATATCTGTTTTGTCAAGATCGTTTTATTTTTTTTTTTATTTTATTTTATGATACAAATTGAAAGGAAAATGCATTTTCATAAAACATCAATATTTTATCAACAACATGTGTTATCTTAATACGAGATATACATAGAACAGAATCGATCGTGGAGATCGAACAATCGAAGCTTAAAAGCAAATAAAACTCTCTCTTACACTGTTATAAATCAATTATAACTGATAACACTGTTATAAATTACGTGTCACGTTGTTTGTTCGCAATGGACTCCTAAACTACTGAACCAATTTGAATAAAATTTTGCACATTGTGTGCAGTTTCATTCAACTTGAAAGATAGGATACTTTATATCTCAATTTATGACTTAAAGACGTGTGTATCGGACTAATTGTGAGTCACAGAAACGCGTGGCGGTACACCCCTAGTATTCTTATTAAATTTCAACATTTTACCAATATATATAGTATACATATACACTATATTTGTATGTTGCAAATATGAAATTAGATGATCGATCGAGGAGACCAAATAGTCCAAGCTTAACGACGACAGTTCGGTGCTTTAGAAACAAGTTTACGTCTCTTCCAGATTGATCGCAACGTTGAACTTTAGCAAGAACCATGAGAATATATCATTTGCCTTGTCGGATTGCGGATTGTAAAGCTTTCGAATCGCACTCTAGAGTCGTTTCGATGTAATACCTAGAGAGAGAGAGAGAGAGAGAGAGAGAGAGGTTCTTTCGAAATATACATATGTATATGTACTATACCTAACTACGTACAAAAGACCAAAAGAATTCTGCCTTCTGTTTCGTTTGAATTATAGACGCCTTGGAAACTCGACGTTGCTATTCGTTTCGAGGAAAAGATCCATACAAACGTATCCCACTTGTATTTTTATGTACATATATGTTACTGTATATGTGTATATATATATATGTACATATGTATGCATATTCTTATACAATGTACTCTATATAGTTAAATGTATATATAGAAACATATACGTATACTTATATTTTATCCTTACAGGAATCTATTTATTATGTTACATACCATTTCTGTTCTCACCTTTGTCTTTCTTTTTATTCATAATTAAATAACAATCTTACAAACCTAATATCGTTCTTTTTTTTTTTTTTTCACGTCGATATGATGGTCGATAAAAATTCTAAAAAAAGATTACTCGTTCATCTTGGTATTAGAATTAGATATTATTTATGAAGAAAAATCAGTAAAAATTGTTTATATATTGTTGGTTAAGTAAATGTTATGTCAATTGATCTCAAATAGATTTTTGATTAGATAATGCATAAATTATATGATTTATTGATATATAGATATACTTATTAAATGTAGATATATATATTTATCCTCAATAGTCGTGTGTAATATTGAAACTATGTTCATAATCACCAACAAAATTTCATTTGCAATAAATTTATATAATGAATTTTCGATACATAGATTATGTAGTTTATAATAAATCTGATGTCAAAAATTTATTACCTTTATTTATTATATATCTATGAGTACTGATCTACACTTTTCCTTTTCGTAATAAAATTTGGACTTTTATGGTTTGTAATATACATTATGTGCGTTTTATGTTTATCTCGTTCGATTTTAATATATTTTTTTTTATTTTCCACGTAGAAGATAATTTAGATGGGTAAAAGTTTGCCGGAAAAATTAAATTTTTCTAATATATATATATATATTATATAAATAAATTTTATTAATAATATTTATATATATTTATATTTATATATAATTAATATATAATATATATATATTATTATATATATATATATATATATATATATATATATATATATATAAATATTAGTATTAATATATATAATAATAATATATAATTAATATTATTAATAAAATTTTTTCATATAATATATATAACAATTTTATATATTTTTTTCTTTTTTAATTTTTTTTTGTTCTCTCTCTCTCTCTCTCTTCTTTTTAATAATGAAAATTTATATATTCATATTTTGTCGTCGTTATTTTTTTAAATCATTCCTCGAATGACGAGGATAAAAAATAAATACAAAAAAAAGTTTTAAATTTAATTAGAATGTAACACGAATGATAGATAAAAGAGATAAAAGATATAAAAAAATAAGGAGACAAATTGAACGTCAAGTTAGTATTAACGTTATTGCATGAAAGTCTTCTCGTAAAACGATTTTGCTTGGTTAAATTTTAACGATAAAACGAAGGCTTTAGTTAGTAAGAAAGAACTATAGTAATGTCTAAGAGAATCACGTTTTAAAATTACTTCGTTCTCTTATTAGTTTTACGGAAATTTATGTCAACAAATTTTATTTTCCCTTTTTTTTTATATTGTATTACCACGAACAAAAATACATCTTTCATGTAAAAGTTTGTTTCTTCTTAAGCGACAAAGTAAATCCTAAGTTTAATCACTTCATTTATTAATTATTTGACATAGTAGTAAAGCTTTCTATCTCAGTATCTTTTTTTTCTTTCTTATTTTTCAATGTAACATTAAGCTTTTAATGAAATATTTAATTGGACCAAAGTCTAATTCAATTTAAATATTATACGCTTAGATTGAAATTAATCGTAAATTAAAATGTTTATTAAAACATTCATGTAATAATGTTCATATTGAAAAGTTTCAATTGATTTTTGTTTTTTGTTTTTTTTTTTTTTTTTTTTTTAATTTTATTCTCGTCATTCAATTTATATTATATTATATAGAAATATTGATTTGATAACATTTTGAAAGCTGCGAAATTTCGTTGGACGAATATATGTATATGTATAGAACGTATATAACAGTCAAGAGGTTAACCATAACCACTAGATATCCAAAAGCCAAATGCAAACTAAATAAACTCATTTCCTTGAATCTCACGAATATGCATTTAAAAGAGGGGGGAGAGAGGGAGTAAACAAGTTTACAAGAGAAAATGTTTTTAAAAATATAGAAAATAAATTCAATAAAAATAAATAAACAAAATGTTATATATGTATATTTAATCTCTTTAATTAATTGCCATATAATATTATGTCGAGTCTTAAATAACTTCCGTTTTTTATGAGACAAAGAATGGTGTTTCTGCGACTGATAAGTGCAAGACACCTTGCATTCTTTGTATTTGTTGGACGTATCTATTGAATTTTGCTCCAATATTTCATTAAAAAAGGTTCATCAAAGTTGGAAAAACGTCCTGCACTCGGTTCATCTTTTAAGATCGTATCTCCAGAACGGAATTTTACAAACCAATTTCTGACTGCCCTATCAGTTATCAGTCCTGCACTGTATACGCTGCATATTTTTTTCATTTGCCACTTTAGTGCTATTGCCTGGTTTCAATTCTTAAAGCATTACATGTCGAATATGCACTTTTTACTATCCATTTGAGTGGTTAAGAAAAACGGTTAAATGTAACATTGACTACATAAAGAAACATGTGTGCAAATCACACGAGTTAGAAGTGAAATCTTCAAAAAACTAAGTTTCGAGAGAATGAGACGAATAGAAAATATCTGCTGTAGGATAATTGTATCCTCTTCTTATTTAGTATCGCGGTCGTTTCATTGCCTCCCACCGCTCCGTTACATAGCCGCCTACCGCTCCGTTACATTTTTTCAAATGACACCCATTCTAAAGAAGTTTTCACTTCAAAAAGTTGACAGAGTGTGCAGATCACACGTGTTAGAAGTGAAATCTTCAAAAAACTAAGTTTCGAAAGAATGAGACGAATAGAAAATATCTGCTGTAGGATAATTGTATTCTCTTCTTATTTAGTATCGCGGCCTTTTCATTGCCTCCCACCGCTCCGTTACATAGCCGCCTACCGTTCCGTTACATTTTTTCAAATGACACCCATTCTAAAGAAGTTTTCACTTCAAAAAGTTGACAGAAGACTAACTGAATCCTCATCTATATAGTGATATCGAAAATCCATTTCTTTCGGTGACTTATAATAGGTAAATACGAAAAATAGATTCTACATAACCGCATCGGAAGTTACTTATGACTCGACCTAATAATAAAATAATTATCTTTAATTTTTGTTTAAAAAAAAATAAAAATAAGTGTTAATATAAAAAGTAAACATCATTCATTTCAATTAAATGTAATTCAAATAAATATAAAAGAAGAGGGGAAATAAAACGTCAAGCAAATTTGTTATTCGAAGAATCGATTCGAATGTTAAAGTGAGACAAGTCGATTAGGTTTGGAAATTAGTTTCGTTTTTCAATGTCAATCTGCATCCGATGAAAATGACCGGTTACCGTAGAAAAACGGAATGAAGCAGGAGGGAATACAGGTAATTACATTTCCTGATAAATGCGAAGCAGAGCAGAGCAGATCAGAGCAGAGCAGATGTCATTCAGTTTGCGATATTGGTTCCGATATTTATCGGTTTATAATAATAATCATAATAATAAATGTACATCCTTGAAAATGATCGTAACAAATTAAAATACATTTTTAAATTAATTATGATTAAGTAATAATTTTTGTTTTTTTAAATCGAGAAACCCATTAAATCTTATAATTTAACCAATAATATTCGACAGTTGGATTGATCGTTAACGAAGAAATTATTTCCTATAATATGTGTAATAATTATCGTATCAAAATTATAACGTAATATCAATTGTTACAATTTCCTTTTTTTTTTTTTTAACTAAATCCCATTGTCAAAGATTACATACAATAGAAAATGAAAAGAAATATATATTGTCTAATTGTTTAATTAAATATTTTTATTGCTCATATTATATTACATTAAACGATTAGATTTAGTTCAAGAGCAATAACTGTATCCCCCCTACTCCCTCCTTAAAATAAGAATTTAATTACTTTTAGCCACTAGAAGAAAATGAAAATATAAATTTAGTACGTATGCATTTCCTTAAACTTATCGTCTATATCGGTTTATTAAACAACATCCAAACGAGGATAGAGTTTGTCGAGAACTATACCAAGAATTTTATATACAAAGAAACTTACTACTTACTTGTATATGTATTTAGATACTTATATGGAGTTACTTACTAGACATGATTCTATTTTATTTTCTTTTATTTTGTTTTTCCTCCTTCTAATCGTACAAAAAGAAACTTCCTTTACACGAGTAAATAAAACATTTCTTCAGAGAAAGTTTTCAAGTAATGAAAAAGGGAAGTACACTTGTTGTTAAACTTCATTGGTAAATACAAAGTTAGAGAGATATGAAAAGGGAATAATTATTCACAATGCTATTTAAAATTAGGATCGTATTTAACAATGTGAAGGGCCTTTCAGAAAACAACGAATATGAATACTTAGTTAATCATTAAATAATTGTTAACCTAATTAAACATTTGTATTCGAGTAAACGTATGAAACATTTGGTATCGTTTCAAAGTTTAGACATAAGTTTTAGAAAATTGCAAACATTTTCTATCTTTCCATTTAACAGCAATTTTTGAACAAAATTAAAAAAAAAAAAAAAACAATTGTACTTAGTCTTGCCTTCTTCCACTTTGATCTGGCATCTTTTGAGCACTCAGAGCTTCGACGGTTCGCAGATTCGATACGTCGGTCGTCGCGTCTTTTAGCAAAGTCGATCGCTCCTGGCCCAAGTTTCATGCCCATCGTTTCCATTATCTTCATCACTGTTTGAAATCCTTCGTTAAAGATACATGCTGAAACTTTGCACGCAATTTCAACAACTTTTTTGCCGTTAAACAGGTGTTTAGGTGCCATGTTCCTTACGCAGTTATTAAAGCTTTATATCGCAGTTAATTATCGGCCCATTACCGGCATTTATTATCGGCCCATTACCGGCATTTATTATCGGCCCATTACCGGCATTTATTATCGGCCCATTACCGGCATTTATTATCGGCCCATTACCGGCATTTATTATCGGCCCATTACCGGCATTTATTATCGGCCCATTACCGGCATTTATTATCGGCCCATTACCGGCATTTATTATCGGCCCATTACCGGCATTTATTATCGGCCCATTACCGGCATTTATTATCGGCCCATTAATAAAATTTATTATCGGCCCATTAATAAAATTTATTATCGGCCCATTATTAAAATTTATTATCGGCCCATTAATAAAATTTATTATCGGCCCATTAATAAAATTTATTATCGGCCCATTAATGGTAGTTGATCATTGGCCGATTAATGGGCCCAGCAATGGGCCACGTATTATTCAAATTATTAGCCCATTAACATCATTATAATTTAATAATCTATATATCATCATCTTCAGACAGTTATATATTTCTCTATGTCTGATCCCCCGAAAAATATACCTGACAATAAGAAGGATTATACAGATTACAATAAAAAAAACTGCTTGAATAAACAATGAAAGAGAAAGGGATTGAACAAGATAAGAGTCGTCCGTGCGCGCCGAACGCTCAGGAAAGCGGTCCGAGGTAGTTACGTTCTGGCAGCAAAAAAATGTAGTTAGAGACATCGGATCTTTTTGAAATTTTAATACAATATTTCTACGTATATATACATTCGGAAAATGTAAAAAAAAAAAAATATTTTTTAAAATCGCAGAGTAGAAGGTCCGCTTAATGTATATAAATTACGTGTCACGTTGTTTGTCCGCAATGGACACCTAAACTACTGAACCGATTTGAATTAAATTTTGCACACTGTATGCTGTTTTATCCAACTTGAAAGATAGAATAGTTTATATCTCAATTTATAATAGCAATATTATTTTATTGCGAATTATGACTTAAAGACGTGTGTATCGGACTGATTGTGAGCTACAGCAACGCGTGAAGGGGCACCTCTAATATTCTTATAAATTCCATAAACGATAATTCGAATTATTTATAATTTTTCCTATTTTTTGTTACGACTTTGTATAATAAATTATTTACGATTTATATATATATATACAGGATAAGTCACGGAACGTGACGTTTCAAAATAACTCGTAAAATATTAATCGTAGGAAAAAATGTTTCCTTGCATATTTAAACTAAATTAGGAAGCAAATGTATTGGTAAACGAAACGTTTTTTTAAGTTACATTTTTAAAAGAGACATCAAAGTCATCGTTATGTTTTTTTTTTTTTTTTTTTTTTTTAAATGGAATGTCAAATTTTTTTTCTGCATTCGAAACACAAATGTTCTCTTTTTTTTTTTTTTTTTAATTTTTTATCGTAGAATATTCTAACAGTATTTTTGAATGAATACAAATGAAAAGCGTCCTCTGTATATTCATCGTTCAATCGAAATTATAGATTCGAATAAATGCATTTTTCTTTTTTTTTTTTTCGATATTATTTCAACCAGAAATGAACGGGAATAAATTATTATGTATTAAATACATTTGTGTTTATCCAGAAAAAAGCTTCGATTTTTTGCAGTTCTTTTTTTTTTTAATTGATATTTTACGTTTGATGAGTAACACGAAGAAGAAGAAGAAGAAGAAGAAGAAGAAGAAGAAGGAGAGAAAAAAAAATTATTGACCAAAGATCGGAACTTAGTTTCGTTTACATCAATAAAAAAAGAGAAAAATTAAAAATGTGAAATACCGGAAGAAATAGTAGCTTTTTAATACCCACACTATGTTCCTCTTACGTTCCACAATATATATATATATATATATATAGATGAGGAAGCAATCCTTTAGAATATTTATTACGGACGTAAAACGTTACCCACGTTGAAGAGTAATATCCTGACGTATACTGTTTATCGTATACAGGAACGACTTACTATCGAGTTACTACAACCTTACTCGAATTACGGTAAATCGTGAAAATTGGAGAAGCTAATATCTAACGATTTCCTATCAAAATATGAACATAATTTTTTTTTACTTTTATTCCTATTTTTCTATTTTTTTTTGCTTTTTTTTCTTTGTTTTTTTTTTTAAAGTTCTACAAATATCGATATTCACTTTTGTATTATAATAATCGTGAAAATTGTAGAAACCAATATATTTATAGTTTCATATTAAAACGTGAAAATATTTTTTTAATTTTTTTTAGTTTCTTTGTTAGAGTTCTTCAAATATCGATATACAAATTAAATTTTGAATAATAATAATTGTGAAAATTGTAGAAGTCATAATGCTCAATGATTTCATATCAAAATATGAAGATAATTTTTTATTTTTAATTTTTTGTTTTGTTCCTTTATAAGAGTTCTTTAAATATCGATATACAAATGAAATTTTGAATGAAAATAATTGTAAAAAATGAGGAATTCAATATCTTTATAGTTTCATCTTAAAAATGTGAAAAAACGGGGGTTTTTTTTTTTTTAATTTTACTTTTCATTTTCCACGTTTTAATATTGAAATTAGCCTTCAGATAAGATTTTCTCCTTTGAAAGATAAATTTCTACGTATACTCTACTACTGTTTAAATACGATAATAGATTAGAATCAGATCAGATAAGAAAAACAAATTTCACCACAAAGATACTTTCAACATTAATTAAATGCTTTTGAATAAAAGTGAATTGTTAATACAGCTAATTTTAGAATTTTCCAGTGATTATTTAGTAAATTTATCATGCTTTACTTATATACCTATATATATATATATATATATATATGCATAGGTATATAGCTATAGGTAGTTACATAATACGAATTAGACTGTCTACATATTTCTAGTACAGGAAAACGTGTAAATAAAGTTGAACGTAGAAACAACAGTTGCTATTTCCGTTGTGTAAAATAACCATAGAATCGATTTAAAGCTCTGGCTTTCGATCTTCTACAATGACGTAGGCAATCGGTCATACTGCTTATAGTTTACATTTGTACTATATATATATATGCATACATGTTATTATAGTCGAGGCTAGGTAATACGAAATACTGCAAGTAGTATAGCTCGGTATATGATCAAACGCAAAATTGAAAAAATTGATAGATTTACTTTTGTTTCGTTTTTTTTCCAAAAAAAAAAGATTTTTATTCAATTTTTGACATACAAATAGAACAAATTTTAATATAATAATCTGAAAATATTTGTTCATTTATCTAAACTAAATTTATAAATAGAAACAGAACCAAATGTTAATATTGTTAAATATTATTTAATTAGATTGATATATTTAATGGACGATATAATTATATCGAAAATTGTGACAGTGAACTGACAAAGGGTTCCATTAGATTTTCAAAATACCTATTTCTTATTTAAACTCTGCACAGTTACAGGGATTCTCATTAAAATTGTACACCATGCAAGTAGTAATACTCAACCATTTTCAAGAAAATAATTTTACATGCATTCTTATACCAAATATAATAAACAACGATGGATTGGAAAGTTTTTGAACTTAATATAGGCTTAAAACTTTACAGCCATTTTAGTGGTAAGTTTAAATTTGTTCATACAATCTTCTTTTATTACTGGTATTATAACAATATTTTAAACATTTCTTTTTAAAAATCTCGAAAATGGTTGAATGTTAGCATCGAATCCTACAGTACAGTTTATTGTACTAATGAACCCTTACAACTGTAGGCATAGGAAGGTTTGATTAACCCTCTGTAAGTTCGCATTGATATAATTATCAATGCAATTAACTAACAACAAGTTAATACGATGAATTATATTTCAAAGAAATCTATCTCATATATTTTGCGAATGATCAAATACCGAGCTGAATTAAATAATATAAATAAATAACAGTATTCAACTCTACTGAAACAGCAAGACGTGATTTTTTGTTTTTAGCCGAAGCAGGAATCGCTGTTGCTGCGGAATTGAAACAACCGGAGGAAAGGACGGATGAAGAAAAAATGGCACTTTTGGGTAAACCGAGACTTGGTGAAGTGTCCAAAGCGCAAATTAGAATCAAAGAATCGAAGGAGTTCAAAAACACTGTGGATAAACTCGTTCAAAGGGCTAATGCATCGATATTGCTCGGTAAGTCTAAAAACTAAAAATATTATTCACAATTCTGACGAATTGTTGATTTTTTCTTTTATTTTCTTTTTTGTTTGTTTGTTTGAATCTATGCCAAAAAATAACATCTTCCGTTGTAACGTATTAATATATAATATATCAATACATGTTCAATCACGTAAACATTCCTAATTATAGAAATATATTCTTAATATATATAAATTTCGTGTCACGTTGTTTGTTCGCAATGGACTCCTAAACTACTGAACCGATTTTAATCAAATTTTGCATACTGTGTGTAGTTTAATCCAACTTGAAAGATAGGATAGTTTATATCTCAATTTATAATTGCAATATTATTTGTTTATTAACAAAGAGTCGTGATTATCTCTATTAGTTCGATAAGATTCTAAACAGATGGCGATATAAGGTAATTCGTTGACTTAAAGACGTGTGTATCGAACTGATTGTGAGCCACAGCAACGTGTGGCGAGGCACCCCTAATATAAATATATATATGTGTGTGTTACGAACAAATGAAGTTCGTAATTAATAGCTAAATATTATTTGTTATGTTATACAGTTTCTGATTTTTATGATCTTTTTGATGAATATTAAAAAAAAATACTCGTAAAATATTTGATAAAATTGGTTGAGCTTTTTTAAAAATCCTAATATAATATATGCAAAATGCTTTATGGTTTATTTCCAAAGTTTAATTCGCTTAATGATTGTCACACGGTTGTGAACTCTAATTTGCTTTAGTAAAAGAAAATGAAAAAACAAAAGTAAAGAAAAAAGAATAATAGAAAAGAAAAGTTTCTTCAACTAGAAAATAGTTCGAGGAGAGTTCTTATAAGAAGGAAATGAATCGTCATCTTCCTAGAGATTACAGTTCGCAAGAACCATTAGTTCTTGAAAGCCATCATGTTAATCTTGTCATCACGGTTGAGAAATCATATTGTATTAGATTACCTTATTATTATTATTATTATTATTATTATTATCATTAAAGAAACTTTTTATAAGAAAAATAAATGTCATTGAAAAATTAATATTATTGTTTGTTATTTATTATCTTTCAAACTTTGTATTCGATTGATTGTAGAATCGTGATCATGCGTGTTTCCTTTTCAAATAATCGTATCGGGTAAATGTAATTAGGAATTTCTACATGATTGAACATGTATTGAACATCAATAACAAGTAATTTTTGTGACTATATGTATGTTATGTATAGATGTACTAATGAATGTTTCTGTGGTATGATTTATGCCATTCATAATATGATTATGATAATAATTATGGAAATATATTGTATTACGAAAACGTAAAAAAAAATATATATATATAATATAGAATTTGATCGTTGCATAAATTTAACGTCAACAAAAGTTTCGATAGATATAGAAATATTTGATTTAATAATTAATTATAATATAATATTAATAATATAGAATTTGATCATTGTGGATATATTATACGTAAATACAAATTTCATATATCAAAATATTTATTTGATTTATATCGAACGTAAATCCGTATAATATATATATATATATATATATATATATATATATATATATATATTTCACAATTCACAATCGTGAATACTATTTGAAATGCATTAGAATATGGTTACCTAATGGCATACACAGGTGCCTGGAATCATGTGAAATTCGAATAATTTGAAATTCAGTTCTTCTTGTGAGCTTTTTAATCGGACGAGGGAAAAGTCAAATGTTTCCACGTGGAAGGAAAGGAATGGAATGGAAACGAAACGAAAGGAAAGGATAGGATAGGATAGGATAGGGAAAGGAAGGAAAGGGAAGGAGAGCAGCTGAAATGATTGCTTTCACAAAGAGTGAGGGTGGTTAAAGCAAAAAGAGGGAATGAGAATGAGAATGAGAATGAGAATTAGAGAGAATGAGAAAGAGAATGAGAAAGAGAATGGGTCGTCGAAGCTAGAATCGACGAACAAAAGACACACCGGTATAATAGGGCAATCCGATAGCGAGTTTTCCGCAAAGCGATGCCGATTATCGAGAATGGCCTTGAGATGTAATGGTGGTGGTGGTGATGGTAGAGGTGGTCTCCTTTTCTCTTCACATGACATTAGAAATCTACTCGTGCTATGAGATATGAAAGAATTTTCTATGTGTTGTTTCTTATATCGAACCTATGAGTTACATGCACCATTGTTTTTCCCTTAACGAACCCTTTGTCCGTTTTAAAGACCCTAAGCGTTGTTTCCCCTTAGGTACTTGAATACTTGTTTTTTCTCTTTCTTTCTTTCTTTCTTCCTATTCCTCACCTCTTCTCCTTCCACCACTTTTACTACTTTTTCGTACAACGAAGTGACGCCTTTGAAAAAAGAAGCAATGAGCCATTCTTTAAACGGCACAATTAAAGAAACTGGCTAAAGGTTTCTAGTTGTATATTAGACATTGCTAAAGAAAGATTCTTTTTTTTTTTTTTTGTTTTGTCTTTCTTTCTTTCTTTCTTTGTTCTTGCGTTCGAATAGAACAAAGTTATTATTCGAAAGGTGTTATGTTGCTTTAAGTCAAATGACAAACTGACTGAACGATATATTTTATACGATTTTATTTGTATATTACACTTTTGTACAATAATTTATCCCTTTTTTCTTTTTTTGTGTGTTTTTTTTTCTCTTTCTAACGTCGCAATCTCGGTTAAGTCAATTTTTTTGTTTCCTTTCCGCTATAAGTATAACTTTGTTACGGATACGCGAATGCGTTGTTAAAAGTTTGATCAAATATGAAATAAAAATAGAAAGAGAGTGAATGAACGCGTTAACAGCATCCACCCACCTCCACTTCCCCTGCTTCCCATTACTAAGAGTTTATGCAACTCGTTAACTCACTAGCCAGTTTCAATTCCTCTTTTCTCTCTCTCTCTCTCTCTCTCTTTCTCTCATTTCATGTAATTTTCCCTTTTGCAAACAAATTATTATGCATATATATATAATAATAAAAAAGCACCCGATAAACCAAATATTAGTGGTTGTTACCCCTTTCGTTAAATGTTATACGGTTTATCTTTGAATTACTTACACGTTAAAATAGTCCTCTTTTACAAGGCACAAGAATAAAAGGATTTTTCGATTGACAATGAGAATTATATGAAACGAGACAAAGAACAGACAGACAGACCACCCCATTCCCCCATCCTCCCACCCCTCTGTTCACCTGTTTCTATTGAATACACAAAGGAAGAACAAATGTATTATTAATTCGCTTAATTGAAGATGCAGAACTTGTATATTAGAACGTGGAGATGAAAATGAAAATATTGATCGTTCAACGAACAGATAGGATTGGCCTCTAAGTCCCTTAGCAGATCTTTGAAGATCTTGAATTCTCAAGACGATTCTCTGGATTTATTGAACGATATGCAAATAGTCTGTTAAGGCATTGGCAATGCGGTAGTATTTGAGTGTATCTCCCAGGATACGTGGATGTATCTATGGGTTCTTCAATAGTAAGATTTGACGTATCCCTTAACGGTGAAGACAATTTTAAATAGAACATGATATTGAAAGAGAAATAACAAAATACAAATAAACCAATTACTATTTAATTTATTATTGTAATATCATTGTGAGATAGAAAATATGGACAAATTGTTTGATTTTGATTTTGATTTGATTTTATTTTATTTTATTTTATTCTTTATTTATTTATTTATTTATTTATTATGTATGCCTTATAACCGTGAACACAATTTTAAATTGATAAGATATTGAAAAAGAGAACAAAGTAAATCTTATTATTATAATATAATTGCGATCGAAGAAAATATCGATAAATCGTTCGACTTGTTTTTTTCTATTTTTTTTTTTTTTATTTATTGATTTATTTCGTATCCCTTAGCTGTGAACACAATTGTAAATAAATATAATATTGAGAGAGAGAGAGAGAGAGAGAGAGAGAGAGAGAGAGAGAGAGAGAGAAAGAAAGAAAATAATGTTAACCAATTATTATTTATATCTTATTATTATAATATAATTCAAAAAAAAAAAAAAAGAAAGAAAATGCAGAAAAATCGTTTGACTTATATTTTCTTTTATTTTTTTTTTTTTATTTCTCTTTAACTCTCTTTTTATTTATTTATTTTAATCTGTATCTAATTATTTTATTATATATACAGTGATACAAATATCACTTTCTTTCTATTTAATATTTATCTATTTATTCACATATACGTTAACTTTTTTATTTACAAACATTTTTATCTAACACTTTCTTTTTATCTATTAATTTGTTCATTCATTTATCTATATTTAAGTAACTCCCTATTTTCTATTTTTTTTACTTAACCTAACACTTTTGTTCAGCCCGTGTATTTCTCAATTTTTCAAAAACACTTTAAGGAATGAAAGAAAAACCATAGTCACGAATTCCGTTCGTTAAAAAGGTACTTTCGAAGTTTCCGATATCTTCGTCGTATTGAGATCGTAACTCAGGTTCCCTAACCCCACATTCCCATTCCCTATCCCTTCAGGGTGATTTTACCACTAGCTTTTTCTCTCGGCCAATGTTCTAGGAAGTAGCTACGTAAAGCTAGCTTACATACATACATACATATGTAGTCGCTTGAAAAGTAAACTCGTAGAAATCCTGATATATTACTTACAGGTACCAGCTCCTGGAAGGAACAGTTTACGGAAGCATTGGCTGTCAGTGGTGGTTATGAAGAAGATGATGCAGAAGGTGGAGGTGGTGATGGTGGTGGTGGTGGTGGTGGAGTGTCATCTTCTCCAACAACAGCCGATTATCTCATGCACTCTATTACTATCGTGTGGAAAGTACTTTTTGCTTTCGTTCCACCGACCGGTAAGTCACAACACACACCTAAAATTACCTTAAGCATTTATATATTTGTGATTTTTTTGTGATTTCAACATATTCATTAACTATTCTTCATAATAACTATTTTTTTTTAATTGCTTCGAAAGCAATTATGAATTTTTTATAATAGGTATTTTATATATTCGATATTTTATATTTTTTATAATATAAATAATATATAATTTTATATTATTTATATATAATATTATGTAATTTATATTATTTATATTTATTATATTACATTATATTATATTATTTGTATATTATATTATTTATATTATTATATATTATTTATTATATTATAAATAATATATAATATATAAATTTTTTACAATAGATATTTTATAATATATATTCGTTACTTTATATTTTTATATTTTTAAAAATAATATTTCACACGAGAACGCAATAACTCAATCTTACAATTAAATATAGTAACTTATCGAAAATAACAATTCCTATTTAAAAAATCATAATTACAGTCAGAAATATTCTTTCAAAAATATTATTAACCAAAATAATAACTTATTAATAACGTTAAAAATATATAAGAATGATGAAAATTAAACGGTGGCGAGGAATAGCGAGGGGGAATTATAAAGAAATAAAATCTAGGTTTGCGTAAAAAAAAAAATAAAAACAAACAAACAAACCCCCTGTAAATCAAAACGATTCTTTGTACTTGGCAAGAAAAACTAGTAAAAAGTAAAAAATATAAATAATAAGGATTTAATTGTATACATATAAGTGTGCGTGTAAGCACTGGGTGTGGAGAGAGGGGTGGGGCGGGGGAGGGTGGAGGGGGGGTGAGAGCGAGCTGGAGGGTGCTGCCAAATCCGGCACGTTTACGTCACCCGTGGTTTTCGTAATAACAAAGAGAACTGACTGCAGTTGAAAACCAGTTGTGGTTTTTCGCCTTGTAATCGTCCTCGCCACTCGACCGTAAAGCTTCCGTACCGGTTAAATGCATGTAACGTGTCGACTGCTCAAACAATGGTGGTTTATGATCACCGAGGAAACAGGAGATAGATAGATACATGGTTGGAAATAGGGGAGGAAGAAGTGGAGAACAAAGTAGAGAGAGAGAGAGAGAGAGAGAAAAAAAGAAAATATCATCTGTCAGTTATATACCGTCAAATTTCTTTCTCGACAGTATAAAAGGATAGCAAAACTATATCGTTTATTGTTCTTTTTCAAAAAAAAAAAGAAAAAAAAACAAGAAATTAAAACAAAACAACTTATTGATCCACGTTTAATTTGTTATTCGTTTGAAGTGGTTTTTTTCTTTTTTTTCTTTTTTAAAGTCGATCGTGCAAGTAGTCCATTTTTTGGTTGTTGTTCCTTTTTTTCTCTTTTTTTTTTTTTTTTTGAAAAAATTAAAATGTGTAAAATATTTAAGTAACCAATTCGTAAATACAAATAAATTATTTCGAATCTGGCAATGTTTATTTATTATCAATTGATTAATATGTGATTTGATTATATACATTTTATATTTATGGACTCTGTAAATAGAGTTAGATTCATTTTGATATATTTTAGTCTATTTTAAATATTATTTATTTTAATTTCAATTATGAGAAAATATATTTTGCATTAATCTAATTTTGTTTATAAATAATAACGGAGAAATAAAATAGGGAGTTAATATTGATATTAATTTATTCAAAAAGTATCATATCTCAATTCTCTGTATAAATCATGAATATTTCTGACAGATAATATTAATCATTTATTTTTCATAATTATACGATAACAAAATGTTAATTTACGTCATAATAATAAATCTTAATAATTTACGTATATAAAATAATAATAATATAAAAGATGTAAAAATTTGATAACTTTAGCTTTTGAGTTGTCAAGTCTATCGAATGTTTTTAACCATAACGAGAATGAATTATATAGAATGATAAAGAAGTAGAGTAGGGGTGGTTTATAGAGTAATATTTCAAAACCTTTCGATGAACGTTTTTTTTCTTTTTATTTTTTTTTTTTTTTATTTGAACGTCACGGTAATAAATCTTAATTCATATATGTAAAATAATATAAAAGGTATAAAAAGGTAATAACTTATCATAAATTGTGAAGTCTATCGAATGTTTATCCGTAACGAGAATGGATTATATAGGGTGGTAAAAAGTAAGGGTGGTTTACAATCGCGCTTCAGATGCTACTGGGTCGACAGCCACTCGATAAACACTCAAGCGAGAGTAAAGAGTGTTTTTGACACATACATTATCTTTCTCACATTTTTCTTCTTTTTAATTCACCAGGTAATAATTTACAAATCTATTATACACATACTAGCAGCCTCATACTAGCTTATAGAAGATTTTTTTCTCTTTCTATTTTCTTAATATTAAACTTTAACTTTTAACTTCTCTTGTGGTTTGCTTTTTAATATCTTATCTTAAACACGTGCATATCTATTACGTCGAGTCATAAATAACTTCCGTTTTTTTATGAGACAAAGAATGGCGTTTCTGCGACTGATAAGTGCAAGACACTTTTCATTGGAGTTTTTTTTTTTTGCACTCTTTGCAATTGTTGAACGTATCTATTGTATTTTGCTCCAATATTACCTTTAAAAGGTTCATCAAAGTCGGAAATACGTCCTACACTCGGTTCATCTTTTAAGATTGTATCTCTAGAACGGAATTTTACAAACCAATTTCTAACTGCCCTATCAGTTTATCAGTCCTGCACTGTATACGCTGTATATTTTTTCAATTGCCACTTTAGTGCTATTGCCTATCGAATATGCACTGTTGGGTCCTAAATTCCTCAATTAAGAGTCCTCTGGTAATTTTGTATATGCTATGATGTGGAGAATAAAGGGTTAGGTTCAGGTGTAAAATAAGACACGTGGTTGAGCCAATAAAAGATGCGAAGTTTTATTGGCTTATCAGGGAAAAGCCTTGTGGCATAAAAATCTTGGTTGATATTTGTAAGATACAACAATGTAGATCTATCACGTGGCGTTGCCACGAGGGAAATTATAGTTCGCGTGAAACTCGCACACCTCACGTATGGCGATCACAACCTTAAAGGTTGTGAGGCAGAATACACTTACGTTCACAACCATAAAGGTTGGGGTGTTCCCTTTGTTGTTCCTGGTGAATCCTCAAGACCTTGGTTCCTGGTGGCTTCTATATTCCTAAAGTGTTGAAGGTGTATCGTCACAGGCGTCCGATGGTAGAATAGGAAGAATGGTCCTTTTAGCTGGCCCAGCAGGGCGCATGGAGTGGGGATACGAGAGGTAGGGGTGCGAGAGGTGAGGTTAGTGCTTCGATAGTCGCTTGTGGTCGTTGCTCGTAACGAGTATCGATCTAGAATCTTATATCAATCGATAGAATCGAACGCGCGCATTTTGATACAGCTAATTGCCATACAATCATTTCAGATCGTACATGCACTTTTTACTATCCATTTCAGTGGTTAAGAAAAATGGTTAAATGTAACATTGAACTACATAAAAAATTTGACAGAAGACTAACTGAATTCTCATCTATATAGTGATATCGAAAATCCGTTTGTTTCGGTGACTTATAATAGGTAAATGCGAAAAATAGATTCTACATAGTCGCATCGGAAATTACTTATGACTCGACCTAATAATTGCATTTTAAGAATATTCTGGTATATGTGTGTGAGATTGTTTGTGTTGAAAATGTGTTAAAATCTGAAATTTACAGGTATTCTTATAGGTATATGTGATTTAACGAATGTCGTTTTATCGATAAAATAGAAATCATAGAAAGAAATTATTGGTATTTATTCGATATAATAATAATACATTTTTTTTCTATTTCAATAAATTATAAATTTTAAGTTACAATCTTGTAACAGTTATATTAAAATAGATATTATTTGTAATGATAAATTATGTAAATATGTATTTAATAAGGAAACGTTGATTATAACGAAATATCCCCATGAAATTGTTCATATCGTAATATTATATCGACGATACAATAATATTATAATATGCAAATAAAAAAGGAAAATATAATTTGTTCATGCTAAAACAAGTTCTTATTTTGAAATGTTTTTTGTATCATTTTTTTGACTGCGAAAAAAAGACATCGCCTTGAAAAAATGCTGAATAAATTTATTATTCATGTAGTAGGTTGACGTGTATATATATATATATATATATATATTCTAGTATACGTGTTAGTAATGGTAACGAATGGGGAGGGGGAGAAAAAAGGTGTTTACATCAGCTCGGCAGCCGAGCGTGTAATTTCCGAGATTTATATAGGTCAATGTTTCTTTAAAAAAAAAATTTATGTAGATCAGTGTGTCAACGCAAACATCCTTTATTTACATGAGAATATTTCCGAAACAAAAACTCGTAAAAAATTCAAACTAAAATATATATATATTTATCTATAAAAAAAATTAGATATATGTATATATATATATATTCCTAACTTGCATTAACAATAAATTCGTATATCATTTTTTTCTTCCTGATGTAAATAAAAAATGTATATCTTTTTCTCATCTTCAACTTTTTACCTTTTTTTCTTTCTATAAATCAAAAAAGGTAAAAATAACTTTGAAAAGATACGAAAAAATCCATTAAATTATTATTGTAGAACAATATCGAGAAGTTTAGTAAGTGAAAAAGATGAAACCTAGATTTTCAAATATACTTCTAATATATTATATATTAAAATTATGTTATATAACATTTTTGCTTGTTCGGTACTCATAAATGTTTCACGAAAAAAAAAACAAAAAAAGAAAAAAACCTATTTATATTAACAGTTTGAAAACAGTTATTTTCGGAAGTATTTCAACTCCCCTTACCTTAGGGATAAAACTAACCCCAAAGTTTTGGACCATAAAAATCGATATCTGTTGTGTTTCCCTTAAATCATGAGTTTTTAATCATAAATATAGCTTTCACAACTATATTCGAAGTATAGAATATAGTTATAGAGGTTAACAAATTCAACGATTTTTCGTGCGTTTTGATCTGAGAACAAACTCTTGAACAAACGTTTTTATTTTCACATTATTAGTTTTCTTCTCAATTTTCTGTAGTAAAATTTCTCTCGCAAATTTTTCTACAAAAAATCGTTTTGAACTTTTAAACGCAATCTTGAAAGTACGTAAGATTTGTTGTTGTTTTTTTTTTCTTTTCTATTCTATTTTTAAAAATTTCTTTTCAATTATAATTTGTGTAAACAAGTTTCTAATAACTACAGATAATTTAATATATATATATATATATATATATATATATATATATATATATATATATATATATATTTAATGTATATTTTAATTAATATATTTGTTCACTTTTCGATATACGTAATAAAGTATGATTTTATTTTAATCTTTTCAAAAATGATTATTCATTAATTCTATGAAAAAAGTTTCAAAGCTTGGTATCATATTAAAACCTTCGGGGTTGGCGTTACCCACTTTAAATTGATCTTCTCTCTCTCTCTCTCTCTCTCTTTTTCTTTTTTTTTTTTTCTTTTAAGAAAGAAACAGATAAAAGGGAGGATACGTCGTTTGTGCTCGACAAACTTTCCAGTATCTTTCTCGAGGACGAGTTATCAAGGATCTCACCTTCCTTAGCCTATGAGATTGTCTGCGAAACACTTTCCTGATGTTCTTTGAAGAAATATGCAAAGATATACAAGGTGCAACCGCTTAATAAAAGCTCATGTATTATTCAGTTACGCTAAATCGTTGAAACATTTATCCGATATCTAAATGAAATAAACGATGGTTATCGTAAAAAAAAAAAAAAAAAAACAAACAAATATTTACAAAATAATATATCATTAATACGTCGATTGTCGAATCATTTTCATGCAACATTTTCTGTTCAATTCCCATTAGGCCACAATCGTTCCTTAGTGTTTAAAAAATAGTTGAACGACAGTCACCCGTGACTGACGTGGCCTAACAAAAAGTCGTACTTTGCAAAAATTCAATGTCAATTTTTTCAAAAACAAAGCTTCAAACACAACAAATTGTTATTGTTTATTTTCGATTTATATTTTTCATGTAGTATCACTTCCTTTTCGCTTGTACCATCAGTTACACATCATCCTGTATATGTATAATACCAAATGTATACATACTTATATACATTTGTCATGTATATAACGATAATCTAATAATCTATCAATTGTTAATTAATTTTCATGAAAATTTATTGAACATAAATAAGTCATTATTTGTCAATAGACAAAATTACAAATATTCTGACAATTAATCAACCATTTTTCTTGAATCAAATGTAATCATAGGTTTTCATTAAAAATACGTGTCGAGTAGTGTTCTTAAAAAAAAAAAAAAAAAAAAAAAATTATTAACTCCCTTTTTTAAGTATTATTTGTAAAATCGTCCATTGATTAACAGCACAGTAAATACATATTCATTTGAAGGAAAACGTTCCTCTCTCTCTCTCTCTTTTTCTTTACTCTCTTAATTTTTTGTTTGAAAAATCGTTTAATAGAGGTATTTAACGAAAACGTTGAAGAAAAACCAACAAAAAAAAAAAAAAACAAACCTTTTTCTTTTACTTTTCAACGTTTCAAATTTAGCGTATCTTCTTTCTATCTTCCCTTCTTTTTTCTTTCTTTTTTCTTTTTCCTTTTTGTATATTATACTTTTACGATATATAATACCGATATCGAATATAAAAAAAAAAAACCACGAGGTAGAACTTGTTAAAGATTTTTTTCCTCTTAATTTCTCGATCCGAAGGATTCTGTCGACGACGTTGCTTAATTACTTTGAATAAAATTTCAAAACGATGCAAGACGTTTCTCCCCTTCCCCCTTCCCCTTCCCCTTCCCCTTCCTCCTCCCCCCGCCCCTCCTCTTTCTCAGCATCCCTTCATGAACGTTATAAAGTCATTAAGAAATAACCAAACCGGACGAACTTTTTCAACGTTTCTTCTTGGCATCTCTGTCTATTTAATGTATCGTATAAATAAATTTGATTACCTTTTCTTCTTAACGTTTACCGTTTATATTTTTACATGTATATATTTAGCCACATAGTTTATCCAAGCTTACCACAGCACACGCCATTTTTCACCAACCGATCACGTTAATTATACATAAAGGTCCTATCATAAATCTCGTAGGTTTACTATAAATTAACAATTTTACGACACATTATTATATATTGAATAAAATTTGTCATTTTCATTATGAACAGTTTTATTAACAATTAAGGTGAGTACAGCAAGGTCTTGCCCTCATGGATTTTGATCAAATTTTGTAGGATAATAGATTTTGCTTTACCTGTTCACGAATGTATATGGTTATAGGGGCCATTACTCAATAATTTTTTAAATATTTGCAATTGAAGATGGTAAATATTGATGCTGTTTAATCCTTAAATTCATTTCTCAATTCTTAATTCTCAAATTCAAAAATAATATTCATATAATATTCAAAAATAATATTTATATAATATTCAAAAATAGTATTATATAAATATTCAAAAATAATATTCATATAATATTCAAAAATAATATTTATATAATATTCATACAAAATTCAAAAAATAATATTATATGAATATTCAAAAATAATATTCATATAATATTCAAAAATAATATTTATACAATATTTAAAAATAATATTATACGAATATTATTTTTCTTGATTGTATTGTTTTCCTTATCAATTTTTTATCTATTCAAAATAATTATTATTTAATTTCATTATATCAACTGTAGAAACTCTCAAGAATACGTACAAATTCATTGTTTATAAAATATTAATGAGTAAATTACAATTTCACAATATTTCATTTCAAATTGATCGGTGTACAAATACAAACTTTCTAAACCCACTGTAGATTAAAATTATTTCAAACTTAAAATAATACACAAATATATCTAACTAATCTTTTTATATGTATCATTCAACGAATACATTTGCCGAATTTATTCTGTTTCCTGATATTTCTATCAGTTACTTCAGGTAAGAATCAGTTGTATTATGCAAAACGTGTGTAAATCTTTCTATTGTAATACAATGTAATCGTAAAATGTACGACATCGTACGATTACAAACACACACACACACACACATGCACACACATATATATATATATAGAAGACTCGAGGGTGAATTTAATCAAGGACACGGCTTATCGGTGACTTATCTACCGTCTCTCTTACTCTTACTCTTTTCTCTCTCTCTCTCTCTCTCTCTCTCTCTCTTCATCTCTTTCTCTTACTCTCACTGTTCCACTTTCCTTTCCACTCCTCTTGCCACTGCTTTTAACAAAGTTTACGACCACGCTGGTTTATCATAACCCTAGAAGCGAGAAGCTAACGTAGGTAATGAAGTCCGGCGTGAACACAGCGTGGCCGGCAATTAGTTTAGTCGCCCTGAAATTTCGTCGCTCCGGGAAGAGTAAATTGGCGATATTATCGGTGAACGTTGTTATTACCTTTGCCAACGATGTAAATACCAAATCAGTACTGATCGATCAGATATTATAGGCTTTTTACATTAATATATGGACAATTTATTTTGAAACTGAGTGATGTCAAATTATTATTAGTTTTTTTTTTTTTTTTATTATTGTTCTTGTTGTTGTTTCGAGAAAAGTAACATTTAGCATATTTAATAGTCAATTACATATATTAATATATTAATATAATTATTTATATTATATATAAAATATTATATAATTAATATAATATTAAATTATATATATATATATATATATATATATATATATATATATATATATATATTATTATAATATATATAATTATTATATTAAAATATATATATGTATATTATTACATATATTTATTATTATATTATATAATAAATATTTATATTTTATTATATATATATATATATATATATATATATATATTAAAATATATTATTACGTAAATGGCGAAATAAAAATTAAGCACATTGTCCGGTTTATGGTTTGACCAATAATGATATCATAATAATATCCTATGTATCAATTATATTTTCATAATTATCGAACAAAGTTTTGAGTTTCCATTATTTACAAGCTCAACAAGAAAAGTATTATATTAAAGTAAAAGAAAATACAACTACCAAAAGTATTGCGTTAAATATGTTAATTGTAAATTCTCCATTGACATTTTTCCATTAAATATATTTCCTTTATTGTGGTAATATTGTTTCTGAACTTCCTTCCTACACATAAAACTAATTGTTTATGTTTGCCCATTGATATATAACATCTAAAGAAATATTGATCATACGTTTATGAAACATCCTGCATATGTACATTGTCTGATAAATGTAAGAAATAATAACATTTACCATATAGTGACCCTTTTTGTCCAACAATAATCAATAATAATTAGTATCTTGTAATACTTAAAGGTACATGGCAAGTGAGGGGATAGGAGGAGAAGGATAAGGGAAAAACCAATAAGTAGAGATAATCTAATGAGTTCTCTATCACCATATCTCTCAATTACGATATCGTACCAACATAGCAATAGATTTTCTAGCCAACGTTCATGACTTTAACCGGTAAAATGTTATTTCCTTCTGTAATTTCCGCAAACACTAATTTTAACCTTGTATGCATATATATATATAGAGAGAGAGATAGGTAGGTAGGTAGATAGGTAGATAGGTAACGTGAAATATCGACTCGTTAATTGTCCTATTTTTCTTCATTGTTTTGTATGTGTGTTAGAGGTGGTAAGGGTAGATATAGGGGCTGGGGGAGGGATAGGTTTAGGTGAGATCTATTATATCTCTTTTAGAGTAGTTTCAAATTTGTCAGTTCACTATTAGTTCAGTTAGTTTGTGAAATTTTCGCGTGACATGAATAACGAGTGATACACTATACGTATGCACACATGTATATACCTATATCACAGCCACGAAACGAAGGAAGCTTTTGTTCGTACAAATAACAGCAGTAAGTGAGTGAGTGAGTGAGTGAGAGAGTATAAAAATGTTGGTAGAAAGAGTGAAAGAAATATAACATATTTCACGAACGCGTTTTGCGGATAAACGTCGAAACGCATCTAGTCGAAAAGAGGAGGGTTGCTTTTATACAAAAATATTTTCATATGATGCTTTCGCACTTTTGCGATTTAAAAAAAAACAACGAAACAATATGTTGTTTTGTTATACGGTGAAAAAGAAATTTCTACGAGATACGAGACTAACTCGATTTACGAAAAATAAAAGGGGGAAAAAAAAGCACACACACATGCGTGCACACAAGAGATAGAAAAAAAAAGGGGAAAAGAATAGAAAAATAAATATTATAAAAATGGGTTATAATAAGATAAAGGGCGTGAGAAATGTCGTCCATTGTGTACGATGCAATTAGTCTCGTGTTTACGCCCATCTAACCTAAACTTCTTGTCTTTTTTGGATTCTGAAAGGAACAATATGGTCTTCCCCCTTTTTGTTTTTTTCTACACATCTCAAATACTTCCTCCCTTAACTTCGCTACCCTTTGCAAGTTCTTCAACCATTGATTCGACTACAAACGTAAGATCAAGTTTCTCTATTTCTAATTTTATCTGGTTACCTATTAGAAATACCAATAAAACTTGGTTTTTTTTTTTTTTTTTTTTACTTTCCCTTTAACTTCGGGACGAACAATTTCGTTGAAGAAAATTGTTGAAAGAAAAGGAAAAAAAAAACCTTAATAAAACAAACTTCTGTCTACTATCATTTCTACACTAATAGAAATAGTATCCTTCGTCTTTTTAAAAAGTTACAATCCAACGAGAAAACTTATAGTCGATTGCTCGAAGCACAGGTGCGAAACATGTCTTTTCTATTTCTTTTTCTTCTTCTTTTTCTTCTTCTTCTTTTCTTTTACTTGTCCGTGTGTCTTTTTGCATGCATGACACTGGTCGACTTGAGAAACAGATATATTCCTTGTAGCTTTCTTCGTGTTTATGTATCACTATACCTGGTTATAACAATTCTCCGTCTGAGATTTTCTTTCATAGATATGTTCATACATATGTTCACGTGTAGATAACATGTATGTATATTATACATACTGAATGTCCCCAAAGTGATTTTACTTAACTGATAAATTCGAAAGTTTCTTTCTTTTTATTTTTATTTTACTTTGTTTTTTTTTTTTTTTTGAAGTGAAAACTTCTTTAGAATCGGGGGGATGATTTGAAAAAAAAAATGAAACGTGGCGCGATGTAACGCGGCGATGAAACGGCAACGATACTTAAGTAAGAAGAGAAAAAGAGACAAACATATAGAATTAAGCCTGCGAGAAAATGAGATAGAATATATCTATACAATTTTTCCTATTCTCTATTCTATTCCTTTGATATCTATTTTTTATCTATTCCTTTGTTATATGTGGTAACAATATTATAATAAATAAACCCTAAATTTGTCTACTTTTGATACTGTGCATTCGTCTCATTCTCTCGAAATTTGGTATTTTGAAGGTTTCACTTCTAACGTGTGTGATCTGCACACATGATATATTTGTTATATTATTTACGTTGTATTAATATATTATTGATTTATTTACGTGTACGTGTACGTGTATTTACCACGAAGAAAAAAAAAGTACGATCAAACTTAAACATTCATTTTCGTAGAAAACATATTTGAAATTAGTTTAATGAGATATTTATATATGAATTTTTATCTTTCTTATAAGATAGATCTCATTATTGATATTACGTAATTCTCGACCTAGTTTAACAAAATTTATCTTACCAATTAGAAGAACTGTGTAGATACTTGATTTTGCTTACGACAAAATTCAAAGATCGTGTTCAAAATAAATGAAAAATAAAAAAAAAAGAGTGTTTGCTCGACTAATAAGGTATTATTTTTAAGAGTCATGTGAATTCCTTATTTAAAGTACAAGCAGCAAGAAGAAAAAGAGAAAAGAAGAAGAAGAAAAAAAAAAAGAAAATACCGCAATTTCTAAAACCTTCTTCTTTGAAAAGATGTGCTTCAAGGCAAGTTGCCTCGCGTTTGAGTTCAAAGTTTCATTACGCGAACAACACACTTGACTACAACTTGAAATTCTCTAAGCTTTGATGTCTCGATTTTTGGAAAAAAACAGATACACAATTTACATTTGAATATATTTGATACATTAAAACAATATCAACTATAATAAATAATACAATAATTAAGTCTTGTACGTAAATTGATTTCATTAGTAATAAATTTAATGTTCCGGAGAAATATTTATAAACGTTTATTTTCAACATATATCGTATTTATTTATTAGTGAATTAATTACATTAGAATCTTCTTCGTATAACTCATACGAAGAAAATTCGGAATATTCTACATTTTCTATTCGAAAGTTGTCTTCTAATAGATTGCATTTTCTTCGAAATAGGAAATCCTACTGAGATTGTTCAAGCAATCTCTTATTCTCATTCGTATGACTCACACATTCAAATAACGCAAGTATGCAGTTACGTATATATATATATATATATAATACAAACAGAATAGAATCCAAAACAATTCGACAAGGTGCTTCAAGGCTCACGGTTGTAAATAAAGGAATACGAAATTGGATGTGTGTTAACAAAATATAATTATTATTAAATAAATTATTCCTATGTCTGTTTTTATTATCGATATTTCGTTTGATGTTAAATCTTATCTTTATCTTGATGAATATTTCCAAAAGATTATATATTCTTGTTTTTTTTTTTTTTTTTTTTTTTTAATTTATTAATCAAAACTTTCAACGTTCATCACTTAATTACACAATTCTGTAAAATGTCTACATACGAATCTTTAACTATCCTTTATATACATGTAATTTATTATAATATAAATTCAAATAATATTACATAACATTCTATAAAAATTACTTAATCGTTTTTCCTAAACAAACATTAATTAACTGATTTGAAATATATTTCATTAAATGGAAACAATTGAACACACACACACACACACACAAAACTGTTATCGAACATTGTAAATATCATTCGAAAAATTTGCAAAAGTGACAAGAAAAAATATAGCAAATAGATTGTAATTGTTAATTGTTCATTTTTTCTAACTAACAAGACTCATTAACGAGGATTCCTTGTTATAGATAATATCTATATACATATATTGTTTCATAGTAGGATTACGAAGCTGCGCGAAACTCAAGAGGAAAATGAGAGAAAGAGAGAGAGAAAAAAAGAATAAAAAAAACGCCGAAACGGAAAGGAAAGGAAAGGAAAGGAAAGAACGAAAGGCCAGAGGCGAGCTTTGGATGGAAGGAAAGAATACGCTTTATTTCACTGAGCACAATTGGGAACACAGCACGGAAGCCTGCTGAACTGGCAAAAGCTCGCAAAAGTACTGTATCAAGCTCCCACAGTTTTACTTTCTTTATACCAAGCCCCTTCCAACTTGTTATCTCTCTCTCTTTCTTTCTTTCTTTCTTTCTTTCTTTCTCTTTCATTCTCTCCCTTACTACTCTTTTTCTCCCTCGAGAATCTGACTCTAAATCAACGTCGCCGTGAATGCTTCGTTGCATGATGCAAAACTTGTAGTTCCCTTCTTTGGAGAGCACACGAAATGAGAAATAACTGCGTTCCCTTTTTTAAAATATCGATAGTCATGTGTACAATCAAGAGAATAGTCAGTTATGATTATTCGTGTGTGTGTATTTTCTTTTTTTTTTTTAATTAAACATACTTTTGATACAATTGAAAAATTGAAAAAAAAGGGATCTTTTCTATAACTTGAAAAATATTTCATTAAAAAATTAGTTGTTCAATATTTTTACTCCTATATAACACGTTCTCTCTAATGTTGTTACTTTATGACGAATTAAAAGAATACGTTAGTTCGCGTTGAAAAACATGTAAAAGACGAGTTTATTTTTATCGTCGAAGTTATGTGCCCTTATGGGGCATTTTCATACATTATTACGTATTCTAGGATGATCCTTATAGGATTTACAATATCAAATTGTAACACACAATATTAACTTTTTCTAAAATACGAATAAATGTAATTATTTGATGAAATATATGAATAACATTATTTCATGTTAAAACATATTAACTAATATTTCATTGTGATATTTCTATTGAATATGAATTTGACTTTTTTTTGTAACTGAACTCATACAATATTAATATTATCAAAATCAAAATATTAATCAGTGTTAATACTATTACTTATTAAATACTATTATTATACGAACATCATTATTTCATGTTAAAACAGATTAACAAATATTTCGTTGAAACTTATTGGATATATGCCGTTCTATTGAATTTCAATTCGATTTTTCTATTCGTCAGACAAGCGTAACTGAACCCCACGAAAACCCCTTCAAACTCCAAACGCACGTGTCGGAATAATAAAAAGAAAGGTCTCATGAAAATCCGCTAATGCGATTTCTCTTTCCGAGCTTGGAAATCGGCGTAGCGTGATCCTGGCGGTGAAAAATTTACCGGAGATTTATTATCACCCGGTTTGGTCGCGTATCGCCAACTACACTTTTTTTTTTTTTCTTTTTTTCTTCTCTTTACCTTTCTTTTTTTTTTTTTTCCAAACGTAATTTTTACTACAGAGATTTATGACGAGTCCTTCGGCAATAACGTCGAGTTTTCCCTTCCTCCCACCCCTTCCTCCTACCCTTCCTCTCATCGTCCCTTTCTTGATACCTAGCCCCAATTTTATCGTTTCGAACGTGCTCTAACCCTCTGTGATTTTTCCTACCTACTTTTTTTTTACTTTCTCTCTCTCTCTCTCTACTTCCAATTTTTCTACTAACAGTTTTTTAATTTACGACAATTCATATTATAATCTAACACATTTTAAGAAAATGTTAATATCTTATTGGGTATCTACTTACGTATTAACGCCATCGCAGCAAAAATTCCACTAATGCGCCAATAAAGAGCAATCTTGTTGTTCGCATGCAACAACTTTGTTGTTTGCACACAGCAACTGTCAGGGTTGCGTCAGGTTTGCGTCATTTTTTAGTGCTACGAAAATGCGTGTTTGAAAAAAATAGAGACTGTTTTGAATCTATGTTAAATTTTATATCAGCCAATTTTCCATCGAAATCCAATTGACTACTTTTTATAAATAAATAGTTTTGAATTTGGAAAGTGTTTTGATTTTAAATAAAGTTTTTTATTTTATAATTCGTCGCAACAATTTAAGAGTGTAGATTGGCACATTTGCGGAATTTTTGCTGCAGTTGCGTTAAATACGTAAGTACCTTTTATTCTATAACCAGGTATAATAATTTTATAATATAATATCAAGGAAATGAAATGACGAAATTAGGATTTGAACTTTTTCATTAATACGAGAATTCACGAATTTTATAATGTCTTACATACTTGTTTATTTATATTGTCATTAAGTATGTACAATGTTTATTTTATCATAGTTTGTTACTTTCATACTCTCACTTACTCTCTCTTTCTCTCTTTTGCTATCTACCATGTACTCATTCTCACATACTATACAAGTTATATTTATAACTTCGGTAAGTCGATCGTTGCGAAGAAGCTTTTGAACGAGATGGCTTTAACCAAGTTATTAAAAAAAAAAATAAATAAATTATAAGAAAAAGAAAAGCACTTTCTACGAGAACATTTTGTTTGTCAACTTTTCAAACGAATTTGATATTTTGTCTTTTCTCTTTTTTTTTTTTTTTGGAGGGTGTGTCTACAAAACAAGAGTAAACATCGTTTTACACGAAATATAATAGAAAGAAAAAAATATATATATATATTATATATAAACGAGATGAATAAAATAATAATTAATATTATCTGTAATTGTAGATGACAAAAGAAAAAAAAAAAAGAAGAAAAAACAAGATCGCTTCTTGTATGTGCAATAAATTATAGTCAATTAATAATGTACATATATATATATATATATATATATATATATAGATAAGATAAAAATACTAAAATGAGTCCTCCTAACACCGACAGGTGGATATTCCAAGTGCTATTAAAATCCTTTCCGTAAAGAGGAGTATACTCTAATACACGTAATATCTACTCACATGTATTTGTGGTATACGATGAAGCTCGTATATCAAGGATGTGTGTCACGTGTAGAACCATAATTTATACAGTGGAATCAGGTCACGATCCATAGACAAAACTGACTAGTCTCCACTACAGCTGCTAGGCATACCTGTAATCGCGGAATACGTACGCCGGATATGGTCATCCTATATACATATATATATGCATATGTATATATATATATAATATATATATATATATTATATACGTACGCTCATAAACGATATGACACGCGTCTCGTCGACATTAATTATACTGGCGTTTTGACCACAAGAATGGGGGAATATACGTTGATCTTTCCCTATGGAATCCTCTCAAAAGGAAGGGGAAAGGGGACAAAGAGCTTGTAAATGAATCTTCGTTTATGTTTTAACGAGATAACTTCATATTTATCTGATAGACGATTTATTAATTGGTCCAATGATTTATGTAATTTTAATTACATACGCGTTCAACATCTTTCGTTTTGTTTTTTAATTTTATTTTGTTTTGTTTTTTTTTTTTTTTTGATTTAGGTAATAATATTTTAATAAAATTAAATATTTGTTAATAATTGTAATATAATATATTTCTCATTTTGAAAGTAATTTATATTTCATATATATATATATATACATTTAAATATTTGCTAATTATTTTTCATAATATATATTTTCATTTGGAAAGATAATCTTAAAAATGCAATGAAAATATTTCCTTGAGTTAATTTTTATTTATTGAAATTTGTTCGTTCTATCACATCTGACATCTTTAATTATTATTATTATACATAAAAATTCAAGTAAACTCTAATATCAGATTATTAAATATTCTTACTTATTGGAATAATTTCATAATTAAAAATATTTGTGTCTTTTCATGTACGAGATTTAATAAAATTCGTAATCATGTTATTGAGTAATCTAATCTATGATTTTTTTTTTTTTTAAACCACGTATACATTTTAATTTTATCTTGTAAAATGATATTTGAAGTAACAATAATAATAATAATAATAAATTTGAAATTTATCCATCTCGAGCATTTGAATATTAAAGTTAGACTTATGTAAGCATACATTCATATATATTTTGTTATGAAACATTCAAAGAGTAATTTATCTCGAATAGTTTGAAAGATAATCTGTTAAACTTGTAGTTGTATTCACAAGCAAGAAGAAACTTACTCGAAAGACTTTATGAAATATTCAGCAAATGTTTAGTAATCGTTGTAGTCCGTTTTATTAGAAAGAAACTGTGAAGAAACTTGTTTTTTTTCTTTTTTTTTTTAATAATTTTGAAATAACAGAATTACGAAGGGGTTTGGGCCCAAAATACGTAGATTATTTTAATAATCAAATAACTGATATATATTTCGTGAATTACTTGGGATTTAATTGAAAAAACAAAAATGTTAATTTTATAAGATTTTATAGTATAATACAAAAAAAAATTAATTATTAGGATGTAAATTATAAATCTTATTTAATTATTTATTATTTTATTATACAATTACGTTGTGTAAAGGATTTAAAAAAATTAAATTCATTGACATTTTGAAATTTAATGGTTCACCTAGAAACTCTCGTTTTTTTTTTTTTTTTTCTATATGATAAATCTTTTTTATTAATTGCAATTTATGGATTATTGTTAATAGAGAAGAAAAATAAAAAGAAAAAGAAAACGAGTATATATATATATATGTATATATACTTTTTTTGCAATTATTAATCTTAATTTATCGAATAAATGAATATGTATTATATAATGTTAGAGGTAGGGAAAATTGTAAGATACGATTTTGCATTAATTTTCCAAAGAGCCAATTATAACTGTATTTACGGTTCGCATTTAACGCTAAACGAGTCGGCACCGACTACGAACCGCTTGTTAACAATCTATTATACATTTACAACCACTCGAAACGAGAAATCGGAAGTAAATAAAACAAGTTTTTAGTGTGCGTGTTCAATGGTAGGATGGTAGCTTATACGAATATGGATTTTAAAATATGTAACATAATTTTTAAATCAAAGAGATTTATTGTCACGTGTTTATAAACTCAATTCGATGCAATTATTTGTTGAAGTTTTTACGAGGAAAAATCTTACGTTTTAATCTTTTTTTTTTCTTCATTGTCAAATCGTGAAACAAAAAAAAAACAAAAAAAAACATAAATTAAAGTAAAAATATATTACTACATAATTCTGGTAAAATAATCATTCTACGACAATAATATGTTCCTTACGAGAATAAAATTAATATCAAATTTAAAAGTTTGTTAATCCATAACAATGTATCAGTGTATAAAAATTTGAAATTTTTCTATTACAATGTAATATCAATTATTTTTAATTAAACTATGCGAACAAAGACGAGTACTACTGTACTTATATAACTTACACACAAATATCTTAACGTTGTTTGTCCGCAATGTATTCCTAAACTACTGAACCGATTTGAATCAAATTTTGCACACTGTGTGCAGTTTCATCCAACTTGAAAGATACAATAGTTTATATCTTAATTTATAATCGCAATATTATTTGTTTATTAACAAAGAGTCATGATTATCTCAGTTAGTTCGATAAGATTCTAAACAGATGGCGGTATAAGGTAATTCGTTGAATTAAAGACGTGTGTATTGGACTGATTGTGAGCTACAGCAACGCGTGCTGGAGCATCCCTAGTAATATATATAAATTCATGCATAGAAGCGTGCGTGTGTGTGTTTATATAGAAGTATATAGTATAATATATAGACATTAATTGATTAGTACCTTTAACGTACCAAGAGCATGAGCTCATTTAGGTCGATTTCAGGGTTCTCTGAATATCGGTGACTTTCATAGGGCTAGCAGAGGTCGTTTGATTTATTGACGAGCCACCACCTCCCTCCTCCCTTTCTCTGTTCATAAAATCATTTCGAGTCTCGATCAGGATGCTCGTGGTTTTGAGTTTGTCCCACGGGTACGTACGTACGTACCTCCTCACCTCCAACCCCCACTCCTTCCCTTCCACCCCTTTCCATTCATAAAACTTTATATCAAAACAACCGGACTCGTCTTCCCCACTCTCCCTAATTTCATTTTTCAATCCTACATATTTTTCTATTAATCCCTTAGCCCGTACTTCTACTACGAGTCTGACTCGTTATATCAATTTTGTAACGAACAACGAATATCACGAGTCACGCTCGTGGAAACAAATGCGGGCCAATATTAAACATTGCATATGATTGAAGCACGGATTTATTTGAATTTAATTTAGTATAATAAAATGAAATACTTTTTTACGGGTTAAAGATTTTTGAAAGAAGGATAAAGAAGGATTAAATGATTTCATTATATATATATATTTTATCGAATAATTATTTTCTATATTCGTTTTAATTTACAAAATAAAATAAATAAAATAATAAGAGATAGATAAAAATGTATTCATCTTATTCATTAGGAATATTTGTAATTTTTGTTTACGTGAAAAATATAGTAATACAAATGGGTGACCTGTTTAACACGTTACCGCAAATGACGGATATAGTCGTCCGATCTTTGTATTTCTAATCACGATCGTCGAATTAAAAATGTGCAGCAACCTGTTAAAATAAAGTAAAGACAACAATTGTATGCCTTTGATTTCAAATAGATGGTAAAAAAGACGTAATTTGTTTGTTGACAGTATTGAATTTTGTGAAGATGGGTTAATATAGAAATTAATCTGTAAAAAAGGTAAAAAAAAAGAAGAAGGATGAGAAGAAGCCACTTTTGTGATAATATATACATATATATATATATATATATATATATATAGGAAAGATTTCTTATCAAGAAAATAGAAATTCAGTATACTACGATACGCCCCATTCCGATCGAAGCGGAATGGTGGGTGGAGTAAAAGGAGTTATAAATACCACGAACTTTAAATGCGCTTTAACGATGTTAAGTTAACGAGCGATACGTCGCGTCGATTTGAGAGAAGAAGAAGAAGAAGAAGAAGAAGAAGAAGAAAAAAAAGAAAAAAGAACAAAATCTTCTTGTTTTCCTTGAACAATCGCAAAATTGATCACTAGTACGACGTACCCTTAATTTTTCTTTTACGATTATTCTTAATTGTTGGTAACGTATTTTTCATAGTTTTCTTTTCTCTTTTTTTCGGACTCTTTGTTAATAAACAAATAATATTGCGATTATAAATTAACTATTCTATCTTTCAAGTTGGATGAAACAGCACACAGTGTGAAATATTTTATTCAAATCGGTTCAGTAGTTTAGGAGTCCATTGCGGACAAACAATGTGACACATAATTTATATATATTAAAATATATATATACATAAAAGTTTAAAGTGTTTGTTTAAATTAATAATTAATTACTACTTTATTTACGAAAGATGTAAAACACATTTTTCATTTCTATCTACATTAATATCATTAACAAGAAACTGATATTATTATCTTCGTTGAAAGAATTAATAAAAAAAAAAACAAAAAAAAGAAGCAAAAAGAAAGATTGACTTTTAATTTTCTGCATTCTCGCTTACTAGTGATTTATTCGTAATGCGTGTAACCTCTTAATCCTAATCTTTCTTTACATAATACGAGACCTTCTTGCAAACGTTACGTGCCACGTAACTAACCGATCGTTATACGATGCGCGTGTACAGAAACGTCACGCTTACTCAACCAAGAGTAAAAAGATAGATAGATAGATAGATAAATAGATAGATCAAGATAGAGAGAGAGAGAGAGAGAGAAATATATTCCTAATATAACATCAATGTGAACACTTAAGGCCTTTTCCTCTTCTATATTTATCGAACATAGTAACCTTCGGTAAAACGATAATCATTTTCTTAAGGGCTGGTAAAAAAGAAAAAGAAAAAGAAAACAAACAAGCACGAAATCTTTGCACAGAAAATGTATGTGTTATTTTTTGAAGTGAAAACTTCTTTAGAATGGGTGTAATTTGAAAAAATGAAACGCGATGATGTTATGGGGAAAAGAAACGGCCTTAAATTCATATAAAATACTAAATATTATTCTAAGAATATGCATAAATTAATTACAATATTAGAGTTAAATTTTTATCATTATTTATAAAAAAAATATTTGATTTGCAAACATTTTGTAAAGTTTTGTATTATTTATTTTCTTAGTAATTATTATAAAAATGTGCGCCTGTATGAATGCAACCCTCCAGACACACTTTGAAAATGTTACTTGCTAGCGCTATCTGTCGGGACGGAATTTTTTTCAGTCCGAAAGATAAGCAACCTGTCATACATATGCGTATAAACAATTTTGACTGGAAAAAAAAATTCCGTCCCAGTAGATGGCACTCGCAAGGAACATTTTTAAAGTGTGTCTGAAGGGTTGCATACGAACAGGCGCGTATTTTTATAATTAATTTAATAATTAAATAGATAATTACAAATTAAAAGTACAAATAATGTTATAATAATATTATATAATAAATTATGCTGGAAACTTGTTTATTTAAAGGTTTCACATCTAATTTGTGTGATATGCACACATGTTTTTTTTTCTTTTCTTAAAAGATCAAAGAGTAATTATGCAAGACAATCTGCTAGAAACGTCTTCTTATTGTACGTATATAGTAAGATGGTAATGACATGACTGTGTTATTACTTATTCTCTTGTAAATGAGGAAACATTTCTCTCTCTCTCTCTCTCTTTCTCTGTATTTCTCTCTATTTCTCTCTTAACACACTCTCTACCTTTTGTAAGTATATAACTCTATGTAAATACGTTGGCAAATAGTATACACAGATTAAACATTTGTATCCATGCATGGGTCATGGAAATGGGGCTGAATAGATTACATTCGGAGAATAAAGCAGAGGTCGACGGTATTATATCGCTAATTAGGATTTATCGATAAACAACGTTTTCTGATCATCGTTAAACCATCATTGGACGTCGAGTCGTTCATTCAAAATCCATACTCTCGTTAATTTATAACGACTAATACGTACGTACGTACATACGTAATAGAACTGAACAGGTTTTTGATTGGAAAAATTAAAAAAGAATTTCTCAACGAAATGTTCATTAAAAAAAAAAAAATAGGGAAAACAAAATTTGAGAGATCAAATCATTCGAAGAAAATTTATTTAATGGAAATTTAATTTCAATATATATATATATATATTGGATTAATCAAAAAGTTTCAAGTTGATTAATAAATATATATTAATATGAGTAGATTTATTTTGCCAATCGATATGAATTTTTTCATGTAACCAAATACTTTTATTATATATATGTAGGAGAGTTTTAAGTGTCGAAGAGTAAACATAGATAAATAGGTAAGCGACGAAGGACTAAAGGAAAAAGGATCCAATGGTCGAAATAAAGAAATACGATGCATGGTCTGTTCTTTGTAAGTTGTTAAGTTGTTAAGAGTCTATGAAAATCTAGATGGTTCTCGAGACGAATGTCTGGAAAATTCGAGAACGATGCAGATGAATATAAGAGGACACAGATTTAAGGAGAAGTCAGTTAGTCAGTTCGGAAGTTAAACAGTATTCGGTTTGTCATCAGTCGTAACAGTCGCAGTTGCATTATAAGTCGTTATCAGTTGTAAGAACACAGTTGCTTATTTAAGTTGTAATCGTAAGATTGTGAAACTATTATTGTACTTTTTCTAATACCTGTTTTAAATATATCTTATTAGTAGGATTAAACTAGGTGTTGATGTTCACCTTGCACCTCTCACCTTAAATAAAATTCCCTACATATATATATATATATATATATATATTTAAACGATTAAAAACCGGTGTTAAAATTTGTGTGATCGTATTAAATGGTACCAAAAGGAGATGAGAAACGTTAGTACACCTTGGCTAGAATGCAAATGGTTGGTGCATTAAAATGAAATGGAGGAGACTCACTTCGAGTGGTATATTCTACGCTTCATCGCAATTATTCTATGGTAAACCGTACCGTGTTTCGTGTTCCTGAACTTAGATGAATGGAATTACCGAATGAGATAAACGACGTATTCTCTATTATCTCAAATGTAACTTAAATTAAAAGTTCTTTGTATATTAAGTTTAACTATTACTGACAAATATATTGACATCCATTATCTCATTATCACTTGTATAAACAGACATACATATATATACATTAGGTGTACATATCTAAACTATCGAAACTAGGAAACAATACACGAAGATTAGAATGATCAAATGTGTCTCATAGTCGTTTAGAAATCTCGTTGAAACAACAGATATCTGTCAATGGAAATATATTCTCAATGCATAAATGTCAATGTATTGCCTATAATCTATACTTCACCTATCCAATTCATCTTCTCATAGATGAATCTAATTTCAACGTATTCAAGATAGGTTCGGTTCGTTTACATTAGTAAATACAGTTATGTTTGGAATAAGCTAATCAAACGACGAAGATATCTGACAGTTCGCCGTGTTGAAGAAACGATGATATACGTAGGTATATACATAATACAATCCTTCATTAGAAACGTTTCTACTAAATATACTTATATACAGTGAGAATAATCACGATGATTATTCAAACAACTACTGTCAATTAAAAACCAATCAATATTTTTCTAAATTCTTATATACCTAAATATATAAACATATTAGGATTATTTATATTGTTAAATTTTATTATAAGGAAATACTTTATTCTTTTAGAGAAATATAATTATTTATAAATTATATGTGTGTGTGTGTGTGAAAATTAGTCTTACTTGATGCATATAAATTATATTTACTTATCTACGTATGAAACCATATATATATATATATATTGCTAATAAATAGATTACCCAGACATTTTACACAATGCCCAAATTTTCTACATTGACCGTAATATAATATACACCTATACATATATAGTACATATTTATGCATTAACACGTTTTCTATGAGAATAAAAAGAGAATTAAATAGTTTTTTGTCTCTCTATATATCTCTATCTAGAAAACTTCGATTCATATTTCTTTGTATATGTATAATAAGAAGATAAAACAAAAAAAGAAAAAAAAGAAAAAAAACAAGAAAAAAAGTTACTTAAGAATTTAACGGCACCCATCGACTAAAGTAGGCACTCGGCTTAATGGCTTTTAGATATCGCCGGCGGTTATCTGTGCTTTGCTGTCAGCATATTTGGAATCGGGGTGGTGACGGCAGTGATCGGTGATATCGCATCCTACTTCGGATGTACTCTAGGTATCAAGGATTCCGTCACCGCGGTAGTCTTCGTTGCTCTTGGCACAAGCATTCCTGGTGAGTACATAATAAATCTCAACTTATGATATATATATTTATTTATTTATTTATTTAATAAGTACAAGTAAACCCTCCCCTATAACACGCTAAGGATAGGTACCTAGAAAAAATACCATGTTATGTGAAATCGTGTTATACAAGGATCCTAAATGTACATTATTCATTCGCGACATTATTTTACATTTTTTTTTAAATTTCAATGTGATAAAATAATAAAAATCTGTTCTCAAGACTGTTTTAAATTAATTTTAATCTTAAATTATTAAATTGTAGATTTTTCGTCATCCTTGAAATTTCAGACTGTTCGCAAATAAATTATATGTGATAAAAATTGTTTAGATAAAAAAATATACCTTTTCTTTTTATTTATATGTTTAAAAAAAAATAATAAAACGTCAATCAATAGATACGTTCTAATCTTTTCAACAAGATCGATAAACGTAAAAGATCAAAATTATTATTGAATTATCGTGTATAATTCATAAACTATTAGTCGAAAGATGAGAAGATGTAATTTTGTATTTCAATTTATATGTCACCGAATTTCAAGTAGAGTCTAACCAATTTCCTAAGGATAATCATCAAATTTACATGATGTTTAGCAACCTCTGTACATGGTAATTCTGATGTCAGATACAAAATATCGATAGATACTGTTATCTCTCTCTCTCTCTCTATCTCTATCTCTCGAACATTTCTAACAGTCAATTAAATTAGAACGAACGAAAAGTTCGTACGTTTTTTATATTAATATTTCCAAAGTAAATTTTACCAAAAATAAAAACAATTCATTATGCAGTTTCCAAATACAATTTCAATACAATAAATACACGAACTTTTGTTTAATCCTAATACCTTACAAACGAGTCGTCTCTCTTATCTTATTTTAATATATATAAATTACGTGTCACGTTGTTTGTCCGCAATGGACTCCTAAACTACTGAACCAATTTGAATAAAATTATGCACACTGTATGCAATTTTATTCAACTTAAAGGATAGAATAGTTTATATCTCAATTTATAATCGCAATATTATTTTATTGCGAATTATGATTTAAAGACGTGTGTATCGGACTAATTGTGAGCCACAGAAACGCGTGGCGGGGCACCCTTAGTATTTCAAATAAATTTTATACTACGCAAGTATATAATAAATAAAAATTCGATTTAAAATAATAATTTACAAACGTTAGAATAAAAAAAGAGAGAGAGAGAGAGAGATTCTCGAGTAGAATAAATTTAATTGAGAGGAAGATTGAAAGGGATATGTTAAGGATTAAAATGTAAAAGAGAGAAAGATGAATAGAGAAAAAGGGGGAAAATGAGATAGATTGATATATAGAAAGAGAGAAAAGGAAAACGAGGTCAATTAAATGCAATTTGATTTTCAATCAAGGTTCAGTGTATCATCGTCTCCATGAACGGACGGTATCTATCCGATAAGAGTTTGAAACTTGAATGCGAAGCCGCGTGTAACCCCCATCGTTAAGCAACGAATTAAATTAAGTTAAAGTAACTTTTGTTTGCGGAACTGAGCACGTTATCGCGATGTGCACGCTTACCAACATCGATTATCCATCGTTAGAAGAACCATCAACCGAGTTTACGTTTAACGAACTTTACGTATTTCAAAGTTGACGTTATTTTTATTTTTTATTTTTGTTGTTGTCTTTTTTTTGTTTTTTTTTACTTTCAATCAAATAAAATTCACACGAAACGTGTGTCAATTTATGTTTCCAATTATAATCGTTTATTTCATATTAGATACTCATTTTAATGATTTCATTTATAAATAAACTATTATAAATATTACTGGATGTTTCGCAATAGTTGAAATCAAGATTATGTTACGTATTACACTGAGATGAAATAGATGATGAAAAAAAAAAAGAAAAATAAAATTCGTAATTTATATTTGACAATGATTTTATCAAACTATGATAACATGCGAAAGAGTAAATAATTTCATTTTAATGAGTGATTCGAAGAATAATAATATAAGATTGAAAGTATTCTATTTGAAATGAGAAATACGTCTTGTATAAAGTTAGAAAAAAAAACTAAAGAAAAGAGTCGACCTTTTTTGTAGATAAAGAAAGGAAAAAAAAAGAAAAAAGAAAAAAGAAAAACAAATACGGGATAGAATATAATCCGATATCATTTTGGGATTCGTTGCACGTAGAATCCGGCATGCTCGTTAATTCAGTGACGTTATCTCGTCAATATCGATGAAAGAATGAAATAAAAACGAATAGGAAGTTGAGCGTTATCGGTCACAGCACTCCTTCTTTTTTCCCCCGATTGTAATAAACTTTGCGAAAAGAAGGCTAGAAAATACGTGTTTAAGCTTTATCAAGATTCTTTTTCCCTCTCTCTCTCTCTCTCTTTCTTTTATCTATTTTTCTAAACTTGCAATTAGGATCGTGATTTGTTTTAGCACTTTCAATTGATAACAATAATCTTGATCAAATAACGATTAATCGATTAGAATGAATATTGAAAATACTCTATCTAAAAAATACATGTGAATAATAATAAATCAAATAAATTATTAATAACATCATGATATTACCAATTAGATCTTAAAATATATTAGCAATGTTATATTTTAATTGTAATTACATTTCTGTTTTGAATGACTGTCTCATTAATCAATGTTTGTTATTTTAATAATATGATAAATTGTTTTTAACACTTTTGTGCAAATAAAATGATACTTTTATTGATACGATACGAAGATAGGAAGCTCGATAAATTGTATAACGTACAGAACATCATTAATGCATTTCTCTGTAATATCAACAAATATTCCACACGATCGTGTAAGATCGAACGTTATATACGTACAGTGTTTGCTCACGTTAATTCTCATCTACAGTGCGAAACTGTCGTTTCACTAATCCTACTAGCCGCTAAACATTTAACAAACATTTGCCCTCTTCATACCTGTGCTCAATGTTTACGTTATCGTGCTAACCGAACCAACTATGGCAAAACATACGTGAAGTTTCACTTTCAAAGATGCGAACAATATACTATATATATATATATATGTTTGTAAATGACTAGCTAGATGATTAGTTTAATATCGAAAGAAAAAATCGTAAGAAAATACGTAACAAATATTGAACAATAAAAGAAAAAGAAAAAATCATAAATGAAAATTAATATTACTTTATCGATCTTTCTCTCTTTCTCTTTAACTTTCGTAACCAACTCTCCTCGATTATTTTCTTTCCTTTTTTCTTTGTTTTAATTTTACAACATCGAGCACCTACTTTTATGCAACCATACGTACAATATGGTAACGATCGCAGCCTACTATACCACCATGCAATTTTACTTATATACCAACGATCGTATCTATAAATCGTTGCCCCTACTTGTATGCAACCACGCATACAATAACGACCCTTGGTACAGATCGTTGCCTATATTCAGGCACAATATATCGAGTTATCTTTAATACTTACTTAGAAGTCAAACAACTGGTATTACAATTAGATATATCTTGATACACGACACGAAGTTTCGTTTCATACGATTAATGCTTGGCAATATAAAAAAATGATTTAACGAGCTTAATACACGAAACTCAAATTCACGTAACGTTAGTTTCTTCTATGGTTAGATTTATCATATGTTAGATCTTTTCTAAAGTATAATATAAAAATAAAGACAAATTTCGCATTTTCGATCCCACGAGAAAACCAATAACTGAGAGAGAGAGAGAGAGAACATTTTGAAAGATTTTGATGAATTTATTTCAGACACGTTCGCGAGTAAGGTTGCTGCCTGCCAGGACAAGTACGCTGATGCGAGCGTAGGAAATGTGACCGGAAGTAACGCGGTAAATGTCTTCCTGGGGATCGGTATTGCGTGGAGCATCGCAGCCATTTACCATGCCTGTCATGGTGAACAATTCAATGTGAAACCCGGCAAGTCAGTATCGAATATATATTTTATTTTCATTATTTTAATATTCATTTTACAATTTAATCATTCGATTCGAATTTTGCAAATTTTATTGTCCTTTTACAAAAAAAAAAAAAAAAATAATAATAATAATAATCCTTCAAAGCTACTTCGTTATTACGAATACTGTTACTTTTATATTACAAAATTGTTCGCGTCGATTTACGAGTCGACAAAAATTAATCGGTATTAAAAAGGGAAGCGTTCGAGTCATTCGTTTGTAAAAATCGATTAACCCTATAACGAAAAATTGTGTAGTATTCGAGTTTTGACCTTAATAGAAACTATTTTGTTTCACTTGAAGTTACGTTTATCAAAAAAAAAAAAAATCTTTTTCATATATATATATATATATTTAATCTTGTAAACTTTTTTAAAAAATAACTCGAATAGTTGAACTCTCGATTACTCATATTAATGAGATTTGTCTACCTTAAGAAAGAAAAAGAAAGACAAAAAAAATTATATTTACTTAATCGTAACAAGCATAATAATTGATCGTGGGGAAAAAGGAAAGAAAACGACTAAAAACTAATCTTTACTTCGCGATAATTGAAAAACAAATAATCCATCTCTCGATTACGTTATTCCATTTGACCTAAAACGAGACAGACTCATTTCTCATTACAAACATCTTGTTACTCTTATCCAAGGATAAAATTGCGGGATAGTCCAAAATAAGATAGAAACTTTAAGTATCATGGAGGAGGAATATAGAGTAATAAACGTATATCGAGATTCTACTAATATTTCCTCTTTTAAATGAAAGATCTCTTATACCCTTTTGATTGAAATCTTAAACGTTTCCTTAAGTCATATCTTGTAACTCGAGAAAAGTAGAGACTTATCTTTCTCATTAAAATTCAAATCATTTTTTGATATATGATATATAAAACTTTCGTTATTTAATAAAAAAAAAATAAAATAAAGGTTTAAGAATTAATTTAGAAATGTGGCAATGAATAACATACTCTTCATATATGCATATAATATTTATGCAAATTTCGTGACAAAGAGAAACGTTAGAAGGATATGTTTATGGTTATTAGCCTATCCTATACATTATACATCATTTGAATTGCGCTCATGGAAGCTGCATCAAGCAAACTATACCTGTGTTGCTGCTGTTACTACTACTATTACTATAGTAGCATGTAAGCACAGATGGCACCGTAATGACTGAAATCGTTTTCGCGAGTGTATATCGATGATAGTTTATATACAAGTTAAATGAAAGATAATACGAAAATAGATTACAACGACGAATTTATTTGTTGATTAATTATTAGTAATATATTAGGTCGAGTTATAAATAATTTCCGTTTTTTATGAGACAAAACATGGAGTTTCTGCGACTGATAAGTACAAGACACCTTTCATGGAGCTTTTTTTTGGAGTTTTTCTATTGAATTTTGCTCCAATACTATCTTTAAAAGGTTCATCAAAGTTAGAAATACGTCCTGCACTCGGTTCATCTTTTAACACGTTCGTCGTCCAGCCCGTTTCGGTTGAGTTTCTCACCAGGCCCAAAATTCGACTATCGGTGTGTCGTAACGTAAAGAAACGATAAGTAGAAATATCAACAATGCAACCCGAGTATTATGGTTATATTATATTATTATATTTTATTATTATTATTAACTGGCATTAGGAACTCGAAAGTTCATTGCCGCAAATACCAAATTCCGCCATTGTTTCCGTCCCTGAGCTCGATCCTTCAATTCGCGGTCTTCGTATCCTAATATTATTATATTTTATTTATCGAAAATAATAAAATATAAAACTATCTTCTATTTACTAAATATAATTTTCTTTGGAAATGGGTAATGTGATAAGTTTTTCCAATTAAAAATACTATAACTTCAACAAGAAGAGTGTCACCGTATACGGTGACGGGGCCCCTAGGGAAGCATGCCCGTATCCGGTAAAAATAGAATCTACATCTCCGAAAAATAGATTCTACATAACCGCATCGGAAGTTACTTAAGACTCGACCTAATTTATATATATATATATATACAGTAGTAGAAACACTTTCTGTTATATTTAAAATCTCATTATCAAAACGATAAAGTAAACGTATTATTGATATTAAATATGGATATATATTAAAAGATAATGTTTAATAATTCAATCGTTTATTTTACAATTAATGATTTAATAATCCGACTAGATCTCTTTTCGTGTTATCCATTTAAATAAAATGTTTACTACAGGCTGATTCACGTAACTTCAATATTTTAAATGAACTTTAAAATGATATTTTCTTTAACAAACTGTAATTAAATATTAAATGATCGTAATGATCAAGATTTTCTTCTTAAGCGGTGAAATTTGTAAATACTTCAATTGAATTTTCAAAAGAACAAATGTAGGTCGAGTTAATAAAAAAAGATTTAACTATTTTGATCTTAAATGAATTGATTGACGATATATTTAACGATAAATTGTTTCGAGTATGAAAACTACGAATGAAAACTATCAAATGAGTAAATTAAAAATTGGAAATATAAATAGAAGTGGCTTTACTTTACCTATATTTCGTACTTATCAATGTTACTCCTGAAAGCACGCAACTTTGGAAAACAATTGATCAATATTTCATTGGACGTATAATTGAAAACTTATTTGAAGTGTGCTAATACGTACATACATACCTAGTGTAGTAGCAACTTAAATGCATACATACATACATACAGAAATAACTGTATACAAACAATACATACAAACTCTGACAAAATCCTAACACAACCTTGACGTAACTTTGGATAACAATTAATCAATATTTCATTGAACGCATAATTGAAAAGTTATTCGAAGTGTGCTAATATGTGGAGGAACACCTTGTGTAGTAACAACTTAAATACATACATACATATATGTATATAAACAATACATACAAACCTTAACGCAACTCTGAAGAAGCCCTAACACAACTTTGGATAACATTTGATCAATATTTAATTGAACGCATAATTGTTAAATTATTCGAAGTATAATACGTGGATCACCTTAAGTAGTAATAACTTAAATACATACATACATACCTATATATATATATCTATAATACATACAAACCTTGATGCAACTTTGGATAACAATTGATCAATATTTCATTGAAGAGATAATCGTAGAGCCATTCGAAGTATAATACGTGAATCAACCTGTGTATTAATAACTTAAATACATACATACATACATACATATATATGAAGCCATTCCACGTCAAATCGATCATTTTTGACCTCAACCCCTTTCGATTTTGCTGAAACTTTTTTATCATTTTTAACTTCATTAATACGTTCACGCCGGCGCGTACCACCAGTGGCCCGCGCTAAACTGTCCCATCGGGCGGCGCGTACCACCGGTGGTCCACCTTGGACCAGGTTTGAAACAAGCAAAAATCACGCGCCGTCAAATGAAGCGCATCTTAGATTCGAGTGCCGTCCCACAGCGCAGACACTGAAAATCGGCGTCGGCGTCAACGTGTCAAAAAAACTTTTTCAAATCTTCTTTGCCTAACCCCCCCAAAAAAATTTATGAATTTGTCGATTTGACGTTTTGAAAATAAAAAAATAAAAAAAGATGGAAATATGTTTGTTTCTTGTTGACATTAGCTTGGCCTTCTCCGTAACGTTGTTCTGTACGGAAGCCTGCTTGGTGATCGTGGTGTTGCTGTTAAGACGGACGAAAAGCATCGGCGGCGAGCTCGGTGGGCCTTTTGTACCGAAAATCATAACTTCCGCATTTCTATTTTCCTTATGGCTATTCTACCTCATCATGTCCACCCTAGAGGCCTATGGCATAATCCAAGGCTTCTAAATTCGCCATCGCATTTAGCGATTGCCAAACGTTGGCCTACCAAAGCTACACGTTTATATTCGATCTTGCAATTCGTTCCTGCCAACAACCCCCTCACCCTACTCCCGATCCCCGATCCCCGACCCCCTCTACCCCCCTGAAGACGTGCGCTCAAGAAAACATTCTATCGGTAATTATATTTTAATCATTCAATTATACGAATTTATTTGATTTCTTTTTTTTACTTTTACTATTTTTTAACTCTTTGGAGCACGGTGGGATTAAAAGTGTCCCCACCTTTTTGATACACCGTAATGCACATTTTTAATGGGACATTTTTAATCCCATCTCGAAATATTATTGTAATAGTTACACATGCTCATAAGTTTATATTTCGTCTTATTTACTCAAAACAATTGGTTATATTACTCTTCGTTATTAACACTAGATTTACGGATGTTTTGTTCAATATTTTTTAATGACTTACAAACATTGTTTAAATGAAAGATTTTGAATAGAGGGTAGGAATTAATATTTAAATATATTTCATTAGGTAACTTAAGAACAACATGTATTTTAAAAAAATAATATGTAAGTTTTGTATATATGTATTAAAAAAAATTGGAGATGAGTCAAATTGGCTCAGTTCGTAAATCTAGTGTTAACTTTGTCATTTTTTTTATATTTTTACATTACGTAATATATATATATATATATATATATATATATATATATATATATATATATCAATAAAAATATACCAATTTAGTTTCATTTAACCCTTTGCGGTAAGCAGATGTCGCTTTTTGGAATACCAGCAGGTCGGAGCAAATCTAGCGTTTCGCAGTTACTTTTCCGTACAGGATTTAAAGTCAGTATATGTATATTAAAACAGACAGAATTTGTTGCAATTGATTTAAAAATGTCCCCGCTACGGGGACACCGACTTCTAAGACGATTTAAAAATGTCCCCGCTACGGGGACACCGACCGCAAAGGGTTCAAACGTAATAAGATTTCTATGCATGATAGGACTATTTTATTATCTGCAATTTTGTGCCAGAAAAAAGTTAAATATTTTTCATATAAATTCAAGCAATACTGTTGAGTGTCGAAAAATATACAATAACATTCGATGTCTTAATTTTATCGGCACACACAATACATACTTTTCTCATTCAATTAATAAAAAGATAATAAATAAATAAATAAAACTATAGAGAGAGAGAGAGAGAGAGAGAGAGAGATAATTCGTATTCATAATGTTCTTTTTTTTGTTTTTTGTTTTCCAGGACAGGAGGAAGTGAAATCTAACGAACGAATGAACAAACGAACGAACGAACAAACGGATGAAAGAAAGAAAAAAGAAATGAAAGAACAAAAACATCCCTGGCAAAGTGCATCGAAGAGGAAGGATATTCACCCCCTCCTGGTCCCAGGAATAAAATGAACAACGAACGTGATTGCGTGAAATATATATATATACATATATATAACATACATATATATATATATATATATATATATATATATATATATTAATACGTGCATACGTGTGCGTATGAACAACGGGTGAGTGGGATAATACGTGATTGAGCATGAAGTATGATTGTTGCGAATAAATGAGAAAAAAAAAAAAGTATAATAATAAATTAAGAGAAGAAGAAGAAAAACAAAAACAAAACATAAGTTAGAAGATAGAAAAGAAAAGAGAGAGAGAGAGAGAGAGAAAAAAAAGAAAACAGAAAAAAACACGGAAAAAGAAAAATCATGTAAAAGGGTGACGATAAAAGTAAGAAAAGAAAAAAAAAAACAAATATTAGAAGAAAACAAATAAAATAATAATAATAATAATAATAATAATAATAATAATAAGTATATGTTTGTGTGAGTATTAAAAAAAAAAAAAAGAAAATAAAATAAAAAAATAAATAAAAGCGAGTTTGCCTTAAAAATAAAAATTTAGAAAAGGAATGAAAGGTTAGATAAGTAAGTAATTGTAATTCTAGTCAAGGTTCAACTCTTTAATTCTTATTAATTGGGACAAGAAAATTGGGTTGAACGAGTTTACATGTGTGTCGAAGTTACAAAAGAAAAACAAAACAAAAAAAAAACTCAAAACTCAAAATCCTCAAAAGTGGAGGATGAAAGGAGGAAGATGAGAAGGGAGAAAACTAAGAAGAAGAAGACGAAGAAGAAGAAGAAAATAAGAAGAATAAAAGAAAGAATAATATATTACACATTACATATATATATATATACATAAATAAATATATAAATATAAGTACATACAGTACTTATTTATTTAATTGACAAAAAAAAAAAAAGAAACACAGGTTTTTAGGAATATTTTTTAAATAGCAGATCGTATATATATTGAAATATTTCTTTTATGTTTTTATTTATTTTTTGTTTGTTTTTTTTTTGTATTTTTCATTTGTCTTTTTTCTTTCTTGCCAGAGAAACGATAATTGCTAATTTTATATAACACATACATACATACATACATACATACATACATAATATTATCGATAAGATATTTTCATTGTCATCAAAAAAAAAAAAAAAAATAATAAAAATAAAAAACTTCAATCAAGATCGAATGAATTCGTTGTGTCGACGTAAAAAACGATGAATGTCAATAATGTGTCGTTTAGTTTCGATTAAATGAAAGAAAAAAAGAAAACAAACAAACAAACAAACAAACAAACAAAATCTGAAAAAGAAACGAACGATAGGAAAAGGTAAAAAGAAAAGCAAAAAAAAAAAAAAAGAAATAATATAACGGATACAATTTTTATATCCGACCGATTTCGAAATACTTTTTAAGTTTTCATCCAAGTTCGATTTATCAACAAAAAGAAAAAAAAAAGAAAAAAAAAAATACTAGAAATGGTCGATACAAGTTTTACGAAAGTTTACTTCCAATCGGTTTCTCATTTTCTATCCTTGTTTTACAACTTTCCCCTTTGCCAACACCAACATCGCAAACCATTGCACCCCCTCCCCCCTCCCCCCTCCCCCGCCCCTTTCCCCACCCAACTCCCAATCCCCTTTAACCCTCTTCAACCTTCTTTTTCTATTTTAAACAAATCCATCAACATTTCGAACAGTAGAATAACATATTTATCCATTTCAATTTCTTGTGTACCATTTTTCTCAGTGATTTAGAAAAGACAATTTTTCGTTCGATACCTTTTTCCTATATAAACGTATACATATATAAATATACATAAATATATGTATATGTATATACATGTATACATACTCATCACGATAAACGCAAGAAAAATAAGCATTTAAGGTAGTTCGAGCGTTGGGTAACGTACTCAGCAAAGGGGCCCCAAGGGGTCTTTAATTTTTATTCAATTAATATTTAAATTGATGGTTTAATTTTTATTTAAAGATATATCATTGACTTTTAAATGACAAAAAAAAAATGCATACATAAATAAACTTAAAAATACAACAATTGGTAAAATCCACATTCGTCTTTCTTAAGTGAATGTATATGTTACGACCCTGGTATCGGAAATCTGGCAATATCGCAATATAAAAACATACTAATATGTTTGTATATTGTAATTTTAACTGTTTTCAATTCACCGTGATTTTTCTTACATTTTAAAGTGCGATGTTGTCAGATCTTCAACGCATGCGCAAACGACGTTCCTCAACGCGCAAATACCTCGTTTTACAATGATTTTTCTCGTTTTGTTTATAAATTAGCCTGGCTAACTGTCATTATTTTAAGACAATAAGAATTGTCATTAAAAAATCTTATAACTACACCTTCATTTGTAAAAATCTGTCTTTTTAGAAGAAAGTTATCATGTATTATGTATACTGCATCCATAAACGTAACTCACGACAAGGGTTCAATTTGTTATTTTCATTTGTTTTTTTTTTAAATTTACCTGGTAACAGTACTGTTTTTTTGTCCCAGCTTCAAAACAGTCATTTCAAGAATATATTATGAAAATTTCAAGACAATCTATCTTTTTATAAATATACGCTCGAACTATCTTAACTGTGTTACACTGCGTACATCTCATTATACGAGGTAAAGAGGAAAATAAAAAACGTATCTTCGAGTAAATTGACATAATTTGAAGATTCATTTGAACAATTATGTTTTTTTTCAAAGACAACAATAATTAGAACAAAACAAGGAACGAAAAAATATACAAACAATCTTAACGATCGCGATTATATTTAATATATTTAATTTACAAAAAAGGAATATCTTTATTTGAAAATAATAATAATAATAATAATAATAATAATAAGAAGAAGAAGAAGAAGAAGAAGAAGAAGAAAAAAAAAGAAGTGTAGAAATTGATTTTATCTATTGATAAAAAATAAAAACATTTATTTCAATTTGAAACACAAGATCGTATGTTATCAGCGTACAAAATTGATAGAAGTTCTTTAAGGGTCGATATAAAAAATTAGATCGTTACAAACTCAATTAAAAATAAGACGTAAGAGAATATATATTTATATGTTACATTCAATGTATTTATTATTACAGGCAGTCTACAGATTGTCCGGTCAATCTATAGAATGTTTAAAAAATTATCAAACAAGTATTAAGAAACGCATAAAGAAGTGTACAGTTTGCTAAATATTTCTTCAATAGTGAACGAAACCATGAAAAAAATCTTAAAAGAAATCTTGGTGCAATCCTAATACAATCCTAAAAAATATTTCCCAAGAAAAAAAACCCTGACACAATCCTCAAATAAAACCTAAGGGGAGAATCGTTCTTCCTACTGTATAAAAAATAACGATAATTCAATAATTAATCATTTGAAGATATATACTGTATATCTATTACTATAAAGATCAGCGTGTTGCTCGGTTTTTGTTAAGAGTTTAGCTGTTCTTCCTTCTAAAATCACTTAGCCCTTAACTACACCCTTTCACCCCCACCCCTTAGGAATTCTATCATTTAGGAATACCTAAATACAATCAACTGAAGGATATTTTGTAGATTGACCAAAACTTTCTGAGCATTTTATAAAATCTCTGGAATGTATACATATATATATCATATATATATATATATATATATATATATATATACATTGATCGTAACATATATATATACATATTATATAAACAAAATGAAACATATTTGTTGTTGTTACAAAGATAATTATTAGATAGAATTTATAATTAGACGAGATATATAAAAAAAAAAAAAAAAGAAATCCTAGAAAATGGGGTCATTAAAATATGGGCGGCCTTCGTTCGAATGTCAAAGTTTTCGTTAATGTTCACACTGCCTTTGATCGAGGGTCACATTGATCTTATCTTAATTATACTTTTGGAGATATTAAAAAACAAAAATAATAATAATAATAATAATAATAATAAAAGAATCGATCTTACACTATACCAATTATTCCTTATCGTGAAATAAATATTTAAAAGGATGAATAAGAAAAATGAATAAACAATTTCTTAAATGAATTATATTATATATATATATATATATATATATATATATATATATATATATAATTGTTAGAGAGAGAAAATGCATTCAATGTCAGTTCGAAATAATATATACTAGATATTTCAGAAGATTTCTTTTAAATTTCACTGATTTCTACGATATTTAAGTATTGAAGAAATTTTCTATGAACAATGGCTTGATAAACACGTTTTTATTCGTAACAGTTGACGATGTAAAATCATCATGGTCATTTTTTCATTCAAATTAATTATTTATGGCATATAACGTCAATCGTTCTCTTTGTCAACTTACTATTTTGATAAACGATAAATTATTGAATTATTTTTTGTAAATATCAATGACAATAATTTACGCGTAATTACATTTATTTTACTTTATTGTGAAATCATTGAAAAGATTTATAAAAATATTCAACATTTTTCTGTCATTGTTTCTTTTTTTGTTTTTTTACGTTTAATACAAACGCGTAAAATTGTTCACATATTCTCTCGCATTTTACATGATTTTATAAAAATAACGATCAGTTTACATTGTTTTTGATTTATTACTTTATAAATAAAAGAACATCACTATAAATATAAATTTATTAATTAGATTCGCATAAATGTTATGACGCATTGTTTTACTTTCAAAATGATTAAAGGAGAAAAATATTTAACTAACTGTAACTGAAAAAATAAAACATATTCACGACCCATATTTGTATAAATATTTTTCATTACTTTAATTATAGAAATATATTCCTATGAAATTTATTAGAAATTTTCTGAATTATATATATATATATATATATATATATATATATTACAACGTGAAATGTAGTTTCCTGTGCTACTGATATCAATGGCTGCGCATCAACGCAAAATAAACCAATCAATCTCTTGAGACCGATTAGGCAAACGTCATAGTCATCGGATCGATGCCAAATGGTTGGTTACGAATGCTCGCAATAATCTTTAACCTTTTTCTTTTTTTATCGATATAAATATTTCAATTAAATATTATATTAGGTCGAGTCATAAATAACTTCCATTTTTATGAGACAAAGAATAACGTTTCTGTCACTAATAAGTGCAGGACACTTTTCATGGTGTTTTTTTTTTTTTTGCACTCTTTGTATTTGTTGGACGTATCTATTGAATTTTGCTCCAGTATTTTTTTAAAAGGTTCGTCAAAGTTGGAAAAACGTCCTGCACTCGGTTTATCTTTTAAGATCGTATCTCTAAAACGGAATTTTACAAACCAATTTCTGACTGTCCTATCAGTTTATCAGTCCTGCACTGTATACACTGCATATTTTTCCAGTTGCCACTTTAGTGCTATTGCCTTGTTTCAATTCTTAAAGCATTACATGTCGAATATGCACTTTTTACTATCCATTTGAGTGGTTAAGAAAAACGGTTAAATGTAACATTGACTACATAAAGAAACATGTGTGCAGATCACACGTGTTAGAAGTGAAATCTTCAAAAAACTAAGTTTCGAAAGAATGAGACGAATAGAAAATATCTGGTGTAGAATAATTGTATTTTCTTCTTATTTAGTATCGCGGCTGTTTCATTGCCTTCCACCGCTCCGTTACATAGCCGCCTACCGTTCCGTTACATTTTTCAAATGACACCCATTCCAAAGAAGTTTTCACTTCAAAAAGTTGACAGAGTGTGCAGATCACACGTGTTAGAAGTGAAATCTTCAAAAAACTAAGTTTCGAAAGAATGAGACGAATAGAAAATATCTGGTGTAGGATAATTGTATTCTCTTCTTCTTTAGTATCGTAGCCGTTTCATTGCCTCCCACCGCTCCGTTACATAGCCGCCTACCGTTTCGTTACATTTTTTCAAATCACACTCATTCTAAAGAAGTTTTTACTTGAAAAAGTTGACACAAGACTAACTGAATCCTCATCTATAGAGTGATAACGAAAATCCGTTAGTTTCGGTGACTTATAGTAGATAAATACGAAAAATAGATTCTACATAGACGCATCGGAAGTTACTTATGACTCGACCTAATTATTATTATATTTTATTATAATAAATAATATATTTTTTTTCTTACGTTCTATTTCGATTTCTTATCGAAATAATGTTTTTCCTTAAAACGATCAAAATACATTTTTGTTATCTAGAAAAGAAGAATGAAAAAAAAAAAACTAACAAACAAACAAACAAAAAGTAAGAGAAAATACAAATGCGAGTACTAAGTACGATTCAAATGATAATCTAACGATTTGATAAGAAAAGATCAAAGAATTAATCGATAAGTACGATTGGTTGCGATCAATCGATCATACCGACGCATACGAATGATAAATATCTAAAGAAATATCTACGAAAAAATATCTACAAAAATTATTTAAAACATCAATAGCGTTTCACGTTTGTTCTAATTCTTGTTTTTATTCTTTCAACTAATCACAGTAAAATCATAGATATTGGTCTAATAATAAACTGATTTATCAGTCATACAAATGATCTTTTTACGATTAGAACAAAATTGTTTCATATTAACTGATAATAAAAATAAAAATAATAAATACCTGAAAATCGTAAGAAGAAAAAAAATGAGAGAATAATCGATGATACATTTATATTTTTACTTGTACATTTTATTCAAAAATATTTGTTAATTTTTTATAAAAAAAAAAATATCTTATCTCAATAATGTTACGATGTCCGAGATTTTCATCGTTTTGAGAGAGAAATATTTCGAAAAAAAAAAAGAAAAAAAAAGAAAACAAATCGTTACAGGAAACATTTCAATCGTACTTCTTGTTCGTCTATCAAACACATTTGATGAAAATAGTTGTGCGTTTTTGCAAGAAAACATTGAACATATTATTCAAAACGTTGTCGTCTTTCGACAGCCAATGATATAAGTATGGAAAGAAAATAAAAAACAAAATATATATATATATATATATACGTTATATACACACACGATGCGAATATTTTAATAAAGTAAAAAGATTCGAAAGAGAAGTTTTAAATATAAATTACATGTATTATTAGAACATATACATACGGAGATATATGCTCAATAGCAAAGCACTAAAGTGATAAACCGTAAACGAGATCTCGATGGTTTCCGATTTCTCGTCGTTCGATTGCTATATGATCAAACGCTGTAGAAATGAAAGAAAGAAAAGAAAAAAAAAGAAATTAATAACAATAATCAAGTGATTAATTAATATACGCGAAAGAACAACATTTTCCCATATAAAACCGGGAACACATATGAACCGTTACACACACACACACACACTCGCACACACTCACATATACCAGGGGGTCGGCAACCTGCGGCTCGCGAGCCACATGCAGCTCTTTGAATGTGAAGCTGCGGCTCTTTAGTTAAAAGAGTTTAGTAAAAAAAAAAAGAAAAAACGTTTAAAAATCATTAAGGATTAGGCACCGATGAATAAATTGATTAGTTTTTTTATTTTTTACTCAAAAAACTTTATTTATGCGAGTATTATTTATTGTTGGCAAGAACAAATTTTGTGGCTGTTGAAAAAAAAAAAACTTTGAAATTTTGTAAATAGTAATTTTTGGCTCTTCCGACTCAAAAAGGTTGCCGACCCCTGACATATACGAATGACTACTTATTAAGTACGACATATATACTTATGTGTATATATATACATATACATATATATATACATATATATATATATATATTTATATTTAACAATATTAAACCAAATTAATGCGTTAACCGCCTAAAATTTCCCCCTTTTAATAATATATAATTAAAATCGTTCGATAAAAAAAAAAAAAGAAGCAAAAACCAAAAAAAAAAGACAAAAAATAAGAAAAAAAAGAAGAGAAAAATTACGAACGAAATGTTCCCAATGAAAAATGGCTAATTTTGTTCGCTAAGCTTTGACCTTGAATTAACAACTGGTTCGATATTAACTTCCCTTAATAAAAATTATCAATCGAAATAATGAATTATTATTGAACGATAAAAAAAAAAAGTTGTCTTTTTTTATTCTCGGTAAAAAAAAAAAAAGAAAAAAAGAGGGGGAAAGATATTTTATTATATTTTATTATTTACTTTCTCCTCTTTTTTTTTTTTTTTTGCGCGCGCGCTCGAGAATAACAAGACAAAACAAAATAGGAAAAAAATAAAAGTAAAAAAAAAAGAAAAAAAAAGTTATCGCGAGAAATAAACAAACAGAAAGATGGACGGATATTAATTTAACGATCAACAACAAAATCACAAAAAGATCAACAAAGAAGAACAGTATGCAACGTATTACCTCAGCGATTGTTCGTTCACAGCATCGGCGAACAGAATTCACGGAAAAACGAGCGATCTCTTATTTTGATTTTGATTATGATTTTGATTTTTATTTGTATTTATTTATTTATTTATATTTTTATTTTCATTAGTTTAATTTTGTTTTGTTTTGTTTTGTTTTGTTTCATTTGCATCTGTTACGTTCGAAATTTTTGATCCTAAGGATCGTGCCGATTATAGAAAGAAAGCCTACAATGAATTAAATCGTAAGCTAAAAATATTCATACTTTGCGTTCGAATCTCCCGAAACGCACCGTCCACGTTTAAAAAAAAAAAAAAAAAAAAAAAAACAGATAAAACAAATTGTTGAAATCAAAGAAACAACAAATTATTTTTAACCAAGTTAAGTGTGGTGATTTGTGCGCAGAGTGCGCGCTCTGGTGTGTGTCGCGATAATCAAACGATGAAGGATATAGTCAGCAAACACAGAATAAGTGGCGCTGTTAAAATATTGGATAGTCGAGAAGACGACTTTATTTTATTTTAGAAAATGAACAATTTTGTTAATAATGTACACACATGTTTTTTAATATTAACATATATTTTTAACATAATAAGCGGAAAAATTACAGAAAAAAATCGAATATTTAATAGAAGTTAACAATTTATTCTTGACTTTTTTTTCTTAACCTCTAAACATTTGAAATATATTAAAATTTACGAATGTAATTTAATTTTCGACAAAATTACAATTGAAACATCAAATTGTAACAAACTTATACGCATGATGGATATAGTCAACGTCATAACACAAAATTTGACCACATCTCCATGACGAATATAGTCGTCAAACACGCTTAACTGGTTAAAATTGACACGACCAATCGCGCTACCGTACGAAAACAATAAATATTTCTTATCATCGTCGTTATAAACGATTCTTCTAGTAATATTTCTAATAAATATCATCTGATGAATTCAATTACAAAAAACAATATATATATATGTATATATATACATGTATACAGAGTGTCGCAAAATAGGAAAATGTTACCACACTTTGTTCATTTATAAAAAGTGTTTAATAATTATTGTAAAATTTTGTTTGCTTTTAATCTTTCAAAGTGTTTCTTTTTTTTTTCTTTTTTGCTTTTTTGTTATGCGTTTGAAATTTTCAAAATGTGGTAAAATTTTGTCCGTAACATTACCCTGTATAAACATATACATACATATATATATATACAAATCTTCTTCGATTAATAGAATGAATTATTTTATCATCATTCGTGCCTTAAATACCGTTCCCGCATTGCAATATCGTCCTTTTCATCTGTCAGAATAATTTCATTGCACAATTGCATCGATTTAATTAGATCTTCTTAATTAATTAATAAAAACTAGAATATCTTTTAATAATCTTACATCTGTCGCGCGATTGGTGTGTTTAAAATATAAAAAACGTTAAGAGTTAAAAAATTAGAAAAATATGACGAAAAGAAAAAAAAAGATAGAGTTGTGATAAACAATTATAAAATCAACAAAATGAAACAATAGAAAAGAGGAAGAAGAAGAAGAAGAAGAAGAAGAAGATGAAAAAAAAAATAATAATAATAATAATAATTCGGGCGTTTCGCGGAACGACTAGATTTTTAGCTAGTTAATTAATTAATTAATTAGTTTAAGATGTTTCTAAAGAAATATATGAACGGGGAAAAAATATAAATAAAAAATATGTATAAACAAAATCAGACAAAGTATCCTTCTACTGTATACACGATATAACATTATAGCGATGAGACATAAATAATAATAATACGTTGTAAAATAACTTTTAAGCGTAGATAGAAAAATGCGTATATATATATATATATATAAAATTGCAACAATCTAAAAAGGTAAGGAAAAAAAAGGGGTGGAAAATAAAGAATGGAACTTAAAAGTATGAATCAGTAAAACTAACGTTTATCCATTTTCGAATAAAAAAAGGTCGAAATTTAATCTTCGAGTAAATTATATACAAATGCATATATGTGTATACGTAGGTGTATATATATAATATAATAATAATAATAATAATAATAATGAATAATATATATATATATATATACCTACACATAAAAGTTATTATATATCCTAAAATTGATATTAACTCTTACCAAAGAAATAATCGTATTAATGAAAAATTATTTCATGATAATATCATAAATAACAAAAATAAAAGAAAAATTATATACATATATATATATATATATATATATATATATATATATATATATATATATATATATATATATAAATCTACGAGTCAATCGATGATACTAAATGATCTATCTATCATAGCTTGACATTTTGTTAACTCGTTGAAAAAAGGAACGCAAGACATTCAAATGGCCAGCCCTAATATTTTCTCTATCTGCATACTGAGTCATTGATAATGCAATAAAGAATATGAAATGATTAATAACATCGGATATGAATGTTACATTCGCGATATATTTATGCGAATGCAATTATTCAAAATCGTGATATTAATCGCAAATTGATTTAATCACAGAATCAATTTTAATATATAACATAGTTCAATCTGAGGAAGGGGTGGAAATTATCCTAAATTTAGTTACTTTTAGATGACCTTGACAATTTATATTCAAAGTATAATATATGCTCTTTTATCTTATTCTTTCTTCTTCTCTCTCTCTCTCTCTCTCTCTCTTTCTCTTTCCCTTATACATATATATATGTATTGGGATCTCTAGCACTTGAATACGCTATCTGGTGGCAAAATTCAGAACTAGAGCAGTAAGGGGAATTGCTGACAGCTGTTTTAAACTACACGATATTTCTATGGAAATATTTATATTTTCATTTTTATGATTTACACCAAGTATTTCATGTGAATTATTTTTAATATGTGAAGTTTGTAAAAAAAAAAAAAGCTATATAAAATACTTATAATATTACAATCACCATTAGGTACTTGCCCACACTTAATCACATGTTCAACATTTAATAAACTTTTACCATTAACAAAATTTTTATTGCTTAGTTTTGTGCAAGCAAATTTAAAAATTTCTTGCAATATAAGTTTCATTTTATTTAATTTAATTACAAAAAATATAATAATAATAATATAAATAATAATGTAATACACGTTGTTCTCTATTTTGTTTATACAAGTAATGCACAGCATCATCCAGTCTCTAGTTCATACTTTTGCCGCTAGGGTAAGCCACGCCCCTGCCAGAGATCCCCAATATAAACAACATTATAATTCTTCTCAATCTTCTCCTTATTCTCTCCTTATTCCACGAAATATAATACTTTAAAATTGACAGCTTGTCTATTTATTATTAGAATTCGAGATAAATATTTAAAGTTCAAATAGATTCGATATTACAATTAAAAAAAAAAAAAAAAAGAAGACAAAGGAATTTCATTGGGAAGGCTAAGGCGCTTATTAATATTTTTATCTTACAAAGGAGTAATACATTTAAATGAAACGAACTCCTATACGATTGGATCGCAATATGAAGAAAAAAAAAAGCCAAAAAGAAGAAGAAGAAATCAAAGAAATACAAGTTTACAGATTAGAGACAAGATGAGAAATATAAATAACGTATTTACTTTAGCTAATATTTATACTTGACTATTTAGCTGAAAAATGATTATTCCTTAAGAACAATAATACATTTTTACATTCCAAGAGTTTATTGTGAAACATACTTATAATTAGATTTCTTTCTAGTCATATTTTAATGTTATATATAATATTATATATATATTACGTATCGAAGAACACGTCGATTATAAAAGACTATTAATGGAACCAATTTATTCTATTGAATTAGAACAGATTTCAAACTTACTTAAAATAAGACTTCTTCGTACATTTTAAGACTCAAAATGCCAATCATTCATTTAAAATTTGTTATTACATTTTGACCAATGAAATTTTTGTCTAATTACAAAATTAAGAAATAAGATTTAAAAAAAAAAAAAGAAAAAAAAATAGGGATACAGAGAGACAAAATTAGAATCGAGAAAAATGTTAGAAAATAAATATGTTTATTGACGATACGTATCGCGTGATCACGTTGAATAATTTTCTCTTTTTTCTATCTAATCAATAAAATATAATTATTTTCAATCGCGTAAATTATCTACAATCACAAATAAAATCTAATTATACTAATCCCCTAATTATATTAGGAGTGTTGTGTGGTCTTCTGTGGCTCACAGTCAGTCCGATACACACGTCTTTAAGTCATAATTTGCAATAAAATAATATTGCGATTATAAATTAAGATATAAACTATCCTATCTTTCAAGTTGAATGAAACTGCACACAATGTGCAAAATTTGATTAAAATCAGTTCAATAATTTAGAAGTCCATTGCGGACAAACAACGTGACACGTAATTTATATATATATATATATATTAAGATGTTTTTTTCAATAGATATTTATTTATTATGACCAAAGGAGAAGCGCAACGCACAGTTTTAAAGGAACAAAAACAATGTGATTTGTAGAGAGAAAATTATAAAAATTAATAGAAAACTTACATTGTTTATGATTTTAGTATTTTTTTTTATTTTTCTTTTCTAAATAAAAATTAGAGATTATTTCTATTCGGACCAAGAGAGAAAAACGAAATAAATAAATAAATAAATAAATACGACGTAATTAGCAAAATTTGATCAAAAACGATGATTTTAATATAAAATTATTCTACATATCTTGCTCTCTCTCTCTCTCTCTCTCTCTGTTTTATCTTATATTATAAGATTAAAACATCGAAAATTAAAATACGAAAACAAAAAGTGTGTAAAGAGAGAAAGATTAATTCGAAATAAAGTTAACAACTTTATTCTTGTTCGCGATGATTGGTTATTGATACGCACAAAAAAAATGTTCGTAAAAGAAGGAGAGTATTAAAAAAAAACCAAACCCCCCCCCCCCAAAAAAACTAACAGATTACTGAAAAATAAAAAAGATAGGAAAGATAGGAAAAGAAAAGAAAAGAAAAGAAAAAAAAAATGATCGAACAAAAATAAATCTTTATATCCGTGGAAAAAGGAATTCGTTCTTATAAATATCTTTAGCTTCGAGATGTTTCTCTTAACAAAATCCTAATCTAATTCTAATCATTCTTAAAACTAAAACATCTTTTTAAAAAAAAAAAAAAAAAAAAAAAAAAAAAAAAAGGGGCTGGCCACGTTTTGTAATATCTATAATGTCCAATTATTTATCTCAAACTTTGAACTATCTAAACAAAAATTCTATAGAATGTATCTTTCTCTGTCACTATCCTTATCTCTTACCTTTACCCTTACCCTTACCCTTATCTGTCCTTCTTTTTTATTGTTTTCTTTTTTTACTTTAATGTATTTTCTTGTTTCTTTTATTTTTCTATCTAAATATTAATATTTAATTACACACGTATATAAAAAAAAATACACAAACACACAGACACACACACACAAATACATACAATACGGTATACGACGAAATGAATGTTTATAAATCGTATACCATTTGCTTATCTGCCAGAATAAAATTAGAAATGATGACAATTCTAATATGTGAGTTACATCGGAGCAATACACATTTTCTATCGTTAATGAAAAAACGTTAGAAACGTGGCGATAAATATTGCAATGATTTATAATTAGATTTAAATTGTTATTCCTAAGGTTACAATATATAATATATAAGTGAGCCATATGTATGTATATTATATATATATATATTAGGTCGTCCCATAAGTAACTTTGTTTTTTCTAACTTCAAATGAATACACAATATTTTTTATTTATGATATTATATAAGCACCTTATTGTTCTATTATCTTCTTATTGTTAGATCTCTCAGGAATCCTTATTACGTCTTTTTATCCAAAATTCTTTACTTTCAAATAATAATCCTAGAGAAAGAATTTTTGTAAAAACAAAAAAGATGTAGTAATCAGATAGAAAGAGAGAGAGAGAGAGAGAGAGAGAGATCTGGAGAATATGTAGAATGCAGTAAAACATCTCAATCAAACTGTAAGAGCCATTTTTTTAACCACTAATGCAATATGTGGTCACGCGTTGCCATGTTTTTCAGTAAGTGCGGAACCCAAATTTCGCAGCAATTAACATATCTCATCTTGGTTAGGTGATTATGCACTGTTTTGAAAATCCTAATGTTATTTACTACCTTCCCCACATATATCAACTGTTTTTATCAAGCATAGCCTTGATAAGATCCGTATCCGTCGTTTTGGGGCGACTGCTGAGATATTCATCTTCCAAATTAAAATTTCCTAGTCTAAATCTTTCAAATCAATTGCAAATGGTTGTAAATGTTAATAGAAGCATCCCCGTACACTGTACAAATTTTATCTACAGTATTCTTAGCACACTATCATCATTTTTAAAACAATTAAGCATAACAGAGGCCGTAAATGTCATCTTTCTACGCTATCCATGTTTAACGTTGTGAATAAAAAATGTTGAAAGAGACTAAGGCCCAAATAAACGTACTGTAAAAAAGCTCTGGGATGACTGAAATTGAGAAACATAAAGACCTAATTGATAAGCCTGCATATTTGCACAAGCAGAGCAAAATACATTTCATATAATAATGCGACGAGAATGATACTTACAGGACGACTTAATATATGATAAGCCAATATATAATTAGTTGTACATAATACACATTGAATCTTAGAACAATAGAATTTTGTCGTCTATGCGTACTCTTTAATAATAATAATAAATATATATATATATATATATAGTACAACACGTATATGCATAATATATCATAAGCATATGTGTTTTGTTCTATATAATATATACATCATATAACATTGACGAATGTTGTATATACGTTATATGATTATGCATGTTTTAAAACAAATTATTATCGATGCTAGATATGAAAATGCGCGTAGATATTTTAGAAGCATACTCCCATTTTTTTAAAAAAAAAAAAAAAAAAACATTGTAAGTATTCGAATAGATAAATAATATTAATTGTAACTATTTAAAAAAAAAAAATAAAATAAAATAACTTAATCTCTTCAAAGTGAGATGATTGGAGAGAGAGAGAGAGAGGGTGAGGGTTGAGAAAGAGAGAGAGAGAGAGAGAAAGAGAGAGAACTAAAATATAATAATAATGAACGAAAGTATAATAAAAACGATGCACGATATGATGTATTCGATAGAAATGTTTAAATGTTATAAAATATAAACGATAGGTAAATACGAATATAAAGTAGTAAAAAAAAAAAAAAAAAAAAATCAAAAATATACAAAACAAAGAAAGAAAGAAAAAAAGAGCAAAGAGAGAGAGAGAGAGAGAGAGAGAGAGAGGAGAGAAACAGAGAGAAATAAAATGAGAGATTAAAAAAAAAAAACAAAAAACAAAAAAACATGAGAATCGTGAATGGTACGAAACAAAAAGAAATAATTATTATAGATATATTATAATCTTAACACAAATAAACCAAAAAAAAAAAAAATATGTGCATCAAGTTTTATATTCCTCGATTGAAATATTTGTATATTTTACTGATAAATACTTTTTCTTCCCTCCCAACAGCCCTCCCTCCACCCCCCGTAGAAATATAAACACAATATTGTATATTTATAAATTGTTGTGTTATAATATAATATTTGTTTAAATAGTGAAAAATAAATTTGAAAAAAAAAAAAAATGAAAAATGTTCAATAAGTTATGTTTCTCTTTTTCGTTTTTATTGAAAATAATTCATATCTCTCTCTCTCTCTCTCCCTCTCTCTCTCTCTTGTCATTGTAATCTTTCAGTGAATGAGTCATACGAAAAATACTTTGATAACATTATCGTCATCTATTGAAAAAAAAAATTGTTTTCAATTGATCTCAAAGTTTCGATTTGTGTTCAAAGCTCGAGAGGAAGAGGAGGAGGGGTATGAGTATGGGTATGAAGATAGGGATGGGATTTGGAAGGGAATAGGGAGGAGGAAGAGGAATTATGGGGGACGATGGGGAAGGGGAATGGTGGGAAAAGGGATGGTCTATATATCATAAGATATGAGAAATTATCTGGAAATGTAAACGCGCCGTTTATAACGCAGATCTCAACCTCTCTTTCAATACAAATGTATAATAATCCAACCAAATATATGGTTTCTTTGTAATAAATAGATTTTATGAATTGTATGTTGCGAAATGTTCGAATTAATAATAATTTTTTTTTTTTTCACCTATGTATACATACATAATGAAAAAGTAACGACCGAGATCGCATAGATAAATAAAATTCAACATCGGAGATTTGACTTTTAATTAAGCTTCATATAAAACAATAAAACAATTATATATATATATATATATATATATATATATATATATGATAAATAGAAAAACTCATCATTCGAAAGAGACTTTTCTTTATGGCGAATTCTCGGGGGCTTCCGTTTTCTAAAAAAAAAATTGAAAAAGAAATAAAAAAAAAGTCATTTTCATCCGACTGAACTATAATTACTAATTATTAACCCTTTTAGCTGTTATAAAGAACATCTGACAGTGTATTAACTTAGATCTGCGTTAATATAAAATAACACATCGATTAAAGGAATATAATAATATTTTTATTATATTATATATATATATATATATATATATACTTATGATATAATATAAGTAAACAAAATAATCGACAAGTATTATTAACCCTTTGTATTACAACTATCAACATTGTTCCTTTTCAATTGTGCTAATTAAAATTAATGTATACTATATTTATATAATGTCATCACTTTATAATATATTTCCTATATTAACCAGTTAAGTTTGATGATTCGTGCGCAGAGTGTGCGCTTTGGTGTCTGTCGCGAGAATCAAGCGATGACGGATATAGTCGTCAAACACGTGTTTTCTTTTATATGTCAAATCGAAAGAAAGAAACAACATAATGTTTCATTTCATTTTAAAACGTAATCAATTATTTTCTATTTTATCTAATTAATTGGCACATAACAAAAACAAATCAATGTAATGCAAATGGTTAAATAGATTACAATCAATAAATTACAACAACAACAACAACAAAATACTATCGATAAAGCTTCTTTTCGATAAAAAAAAAAAAAAAAAATACAAGAAAGCATGAATCGTCCTAACTTTTCAAACAAATAAAAGACTCATAGTTAGCAGAAAACTGCTACAGTTGCTAAAAGGGTTAATCACGTTTATCTAAAAGATAAAATTTATTATAGATGTAATCACGATCATTTAGTCGGCGCCTTTTTTTTTAATTTTATTTTTTTTTATTTTTTCTTTTTTTTAATCTCAACAGTTAGCTACAACTCCCAACAATTTATAATTAGCCGTTTCGTTGACCATTTACCTCTCGTAGGTCTTATTTATATAGACCTCGAATATTCTCGTTGTTCGATCGATTGCCGAGATCCCCTTTGGTGGGCGTAAAAAAAAAAAAAAATGAAAACAAAACTAAAAAAGAAAAAGATAAAATATAACGTTATTTAATATTAATAATAATAATAATAATAATAATAATAATAATAATAATAATAATAATATAACTTTTAAGATACGCTCTTCTCTTCGAGTAGTAAATAAAATAACAAAATTACAAAAACATAGACAAATTGTAAAATTTCATGAACTAGCGTATATATATATATATATATAATATAACGAGTTATAATTAAAAGTAGCACACTATCCTTCTCTATACCTCTTTCTCTGTCTCTCTCTCTCTCTCTCTTTTTCTTTATACAATAATTTACCTAATCAATCTACAGTATTCGACAAAAAAAATGTATATATTTCACACTTCAAAACCATAATCATCCACCATTGTCATTGCACTTAAATAATATTTATTTGATCTCAAATATTAATTTTAAATTATTCTTCTAAAATCGTATCAACATAATTTTGTCATTATTGTAAACTTTGTCACTTGTTGAGTGCTAACACAACCATGATTAAAGTGTGTGTATACATTTTTTTGGCGGATCGTGTATTTTCTTCTCTCTCTCTCTCTCTCTCTCTCTCTCTCTCTGCCTATCTATTGATCTTATAATCGATACTCGATTCGCCGTGGATAATAACCAAAAATAAAAAAAAAGAAAGAATTAAAAATAAGAAAAAAAAACGGAAAAAAAAGATCGTTATGGTATCACAAAGCTTTTATTCATCTACACGCGCAACTTCCGTTATAAATATCTTTAAATACATACATGTAACTCCATACTACATGCGAGAAAAGGACAACGAATCTAATCGACATACGTTTAGTTTGAAATTATTCGTGTAAGTATACATATAAAATGTCAGAACTTTTATCCGTCATTTTAATTTACATATGTACATATATACATATATATATATATGTGTTTAAACGAGATGCAGAGCAAACGAAAAATTCTCTATTATTATCTTCCGTCTTATGTTATTGTGTATTGTAATTAACTGTTATACAGACGTTGTAAAAGAAGATACTAAAAGTGATCACGTAATGTAAAACTTGTAAGAAATTAAATCATTTTACGAATAACGATCATTATTATTATTATTATTATTATTATTAAAATCTTCGTTATCATCATTATCATCGTAATCGTCGTCATCATCATCATCATCATCATCATCATAATCACAATCATCGAATATGATTATTATATATTATTATTATTATTATTATTATTATTCTACATTATCAATCCGTCTTCGCCATTCGCATGTTTCAAATAATTAAATCTACTGAAGATAAAATTAAATACAAAAAAAAAAAAAAAAAAAGGAAAAACCAGAAAAAATGCAAATTAATTGAAAAAAAAAAAAAAAGGTAATTTTGATTATATTTATTCCAAATCTCGTGCGAAAGACCATGAGACGGATGCCGTGTTAATTGTTGGCAAAGAATAGAAAGAAAAAAAATAAAAAAAAAATTGTTAAAACGTTCCCCTCGTAAAAACAGAAGATTAGAAAAAGAAAAAAGAAAATAATAGAAAGGCAAGTGACTTCACGTGACGATCAATGTCCGTGAAAATTTCACACTTTCGATAGTTTTCAACGACGCTGCTTAAAGTTAAGACGAATACCTGCTCTTTATTATGCAGTATATAATATATACATATATATATTACTAGGGGTGTTCCGCCACACGTTGCTGTGGCTCACAATCAGTCCGATACACACGTCTTTAAATCAACGAATTACCTTATATCGCCATCTGTTAGAATCTTATCAAACTAACAGAGATAATCATGACTCGTTTGTTAATAAACAAATAATAATTCGCGATTAATAAAATAATATTGCGAATGATAAATTGAGATATAAACTATCCTATCTTTCAAGTTGAATGAAATTGCACAAAGTTTGCAAAATTTTATTCAAATCGGTTCAGTAGTTTAGGAGTTCATTGCGGACAAACAACGTAACATGTAATTTATATATATATTAAGAAGATAATTTTATGATTAAAAAACAACGGTCAAAATTATTAACAAATAATAAGAAAGATCACAAAATTCAACTTAAAAATTGATAAATGACCGTTATCCTATTCCTGCTATTATATGCGATGTTTAAAAATCGATTATTAGATATATCGTATGGAGTAGTAATCGTCAATCGATTTTACGCTTCACGCTGTTAAATCATTATGAGAGTCATACATTTTATCTATAATGATCTCTCAAAAATTTCAAATGCGATCGAATTAAATGATTAAGAAAGAAAATTAAATATAAATAATAATAATAATAATAATAATAATAGTAATAAATCAATTGTAATTAACTCAAAAGTGCAAAAATATACAACACATTTAACGTTAATTAACATCGATATATCAATTTATTTCTTATTCATATTCCCTAGTTTTAAGTAGAAAGTTTCCTAGGGAAAATGTTATCATAATATGTTCCAAAGTGTTATATACGTACATATATACTATGACAACATTTTCTCAAATAACGTACATACATATATATATATATATATATATACACGCGACATCTATAAGAAAGTTCGTATGCACGTGGTGATGGTGGTGGTGGTGGTAATGGCTTAAAGTGAACCATCAAGAGTTCCGCGAATTATTAATCGAACACTAAAATGTTTATACTACGTTTCGTCAAACATTTAACGTTTCTACGTGCATTCCCGTAACAAACTCCTCCCCCCCCATCCTCCTCCTCCTCCTCCTCCTCCCTCTCCTTCCCCGATCGTAATTAATTATTCTATCATTTTGAGAAGATACGTGATAACAAAAAAAGAAAATAATCACTGCGAATATTTTTTCTTATCTCGTTGCGAACTTAACAGCAAAAGCTAACAATAAGATAAATCAATGCGAACACGTCACAGATATTATTAATTTTTTTTTTTTTGACATATTTTCTTTTTCTGTCTGCCTGCATGTCAAATGTTCGTAAACTTCGTCTAGACCAGTGTTTTCCCAAAAGTGGGCGATGAAGTGGTCCAGGGGCGGGGAGAGGAGGGGGCGATTACGGCCACAGATGAACTTTGGAAATGGGGGAAATGGCAAAATGGTAATGAATAATTGTAAGTGTGCGGTGATAAGATGATAGTAAAAGAAAAAGCAAATAAAAAATTAATTTTTTCGGGGTGGGGGGGCGGTGATAAGTAATATTTTTTTTGGAAACGGGGGCGATAGGACAAAACAAAGTTTAGAAACCACTGGTCTAAATCGAAATAAAAATAAAACAAAAAGATATATATATATATATATATATATATATATATATATATATCTAATTTAAAAAAAAAAAAAGAACAATAATAATAATAATAATAAAAATCTAACAAATCAGTGAAAATCCATAGTCGCGATTTTAATTAAAATTGCAGCCACGATTCGACGTGATATATTCCGACACGTAATTATACATATATATATATATATGTATAATAAACTGAAAAAAGTCAACGTCAAAATTCGTTGAAACGTATAACGCGAATAATCGCATATCGATATTCAAGTGAAAAAAGCAACGTATGATTTTTTGAACATATATATATATACATATATATTTATGGACATATATTAACGAGTCAAAAACGATCATCAACGACCAATAGGTGATCTCTTTCACCAATACGAAATGCGTATTAACGAGAACGAAAAATGTACCATGTGAGAATGGATATGGGCAATATGAAAATTCAATAATCGTAAACACAACCTTTCATATGCATACAAAATACTTTGATACAACGACAAGTTCTACTTAGCTTTATTCCATAAGTGTTATGAAAGATATTTAAATAACTCATTGTCAGATTAAATGATGATGAAAAATAATGAACTTTCTAATTGATAAAATGAATAACATTTTTTTCTCTGATGATCTCTAAGCATAAGAAAAACATAAAAATATTACTTCAAAAAGTAAATACATAAAATAATACAATATACTTACGTCTTCTCTTATCTTCAATATGTTTTATCGATTACACGATAGACCAAAATGATAGATTTGTTTCGAAACTTTTCAAATATGTTTACATATAAAACGTACACATACACATACATACATACATACATACATACATACACAAGTAAGTACACGCTTATGTCATTTTTTTTCCTTACATTTTTCAAGCATACAATCATAATCAAAATCGTAAAACCTGTCAAAATGGTACGGTTGTTTTATTGCTTTACTATTCGGGGAAGAGAGAACGGGGACTTTACTATCTATATAGGGTAACCCAAAAAATCTCATTGACCAACTAAAAAATTGTACGATATTTTTTTCGTGAGTTGTATCAAAGTCGCGTTAAGGTTTCATTAGAATTTGTCTTCTCTCGGTAAAGTCACTTTTGAGACACTTTGTGTTGTTAAAAGACAAATAATATTTAACACGTTCGTCGCCATGGATACCGTATACCAGATACGGACATGCTTCTTTGAGGGCCCCGTCACCGTATACGGTGACACTCTTCTTGTTGAAGTTATAGTATTTTTAATTGGAAAAACTTATCACATTTCTCATTTCGAAAAAAAAATTATTTTCAATAAATAAAAAATAATAATATTAGGATAGGAAGACTGCGAATGGAAGGATCGAGCTCAGGAACGGGAACAATGGCGGGATTTGGTATTTGCGGCAATGAACTTTCGAATTCCTAATGCCAGTTAATAATAATAATAATAATAATAATAATAATAAAATATAATAAAAACTGTATAGCTATATTCCGTCTCATTCTCTCGCAGGCTAAATCCTATATGTTTGTCTCTTTTTCTCTCATTATTTAGTATAGCAGCCGTTTCATAGCTTCGTTACACAGCTTCGTTACACAGCTTCGTTACATAGCTTCGTTTCATAGCTGCGTTTCCGTTTATTTACTTTTCAGATCACTCCCATTCTAAAGAAGTTTTCACTTCAATATAATATAACCATAATACTGGGGTTACATTGTTAATATTTGTATTTATCGTTTCTTTACGTTAGGACGCGCCGACAGTTAAATTTTGGGCCTGACGAGAAACTCAACCGAAACGAGCTGGGCGACGAACGTGTTAACGTAAATTATAAGTTTTGTCTACACTCTTGTTTTATATATAAATAAATTCAATATAAATATACGTGATAAGGAATAACTTATTTAGAAAAAAAAAAAAATAAAAAGAAAAAAAATCTATCAGATAAACTCGTAATGACATCATTCTTTATCAAAATCTACCAATCAATATCGTGAGTTTTTAAAAAAAGAAAAACATTTTTTATTTCTTTATTTTTTTCTTTTTTTTTTGTTACACAATCTCGATCGATTCAAACTTATTAGGGCTATCCTCCTTATAAGGAAAATTACTCGAGATTATCTGTTAACTGATTTTTCATGTCTTCTCGTTTGGAAAAGTTTACAAAAAAAAAAATATATATATATATATATATATAATATACTATTTATTCGTATCTATAATTTTCGTTTTTATCCGATTACAACAATACGCTATTAAAATTCATTACAATTTTACGATCTATTTAAAAAATAATATATAAATAAATAGTTTAAATTAAATATGAAATCTAAATTATTATATATATGTAAAAAAAAAAAACAGAAGACACAGATATACAATATCAAACGTTCATATAGGTATTGGATTGTACGGAAAGTAATTTCGTTTTTTTTTTCTGATACAATAAATTGCATTAATTAATGCAAACCGGCAAATAATAACACGTGAAATCGGTGAGATGTTAAATTTAGCAAATTTAACAGATTATGTTCACTTGAAAGGCTTAGGTTTAACCTCGAAACGAAATGTGTCTTCATTTTTCACAAAAATCAAACGAAACTACTTTCCGAACAATCCAATACAATAAAATATCAAATTAACCCATGACGTAAATCTGTTAATTGGCTAAAAGTAGAAAATGTGCTTAATTATTTGTCTAATTGTAAAATTGCGAATAAAATAATATATATATATATATATATGTATGATATTGTTACTCGTTTAAACACGATAAAATCACACGTGAAAGAAAAAAAGAAAGCGAATATGAAAGAGAATCGTTTATAGATTAAGGAAAAAAAAAAATTACAATTTATCTATTAGTACCTACCAATAGGATCTCACGTTTAAACGTTTTTCGATAGATATAATTGTCAAAATTTATTTGGTGGGGAGAACTCGGAGCTTTGGCTAAGCACAACGATCAATTTCGTTTTCATTAACGTTTCTGACTTGCTACAAATTACGTCGATATCACAAAGATTTCTTCTTTTCTGTTTCTTTTTCTTCTTTTATTTTTGTCAATCTATAACTGATGTTAACATTTATAATGCGATCTTGTAATATGTAATAAAAGTTTATTTTATTTATTGATAAGTGATTAAGGTGATGAAATAATTTAATGATTAAAATTGTGGTCCGAATTTTGTCAAGTGAAAATTATTGTTAAATAATTTTTTAAACTGTTTTAATTAAAAATCATTTTGGGTCATTTTCAAGGTAAGTCCAATCACATTATCGTATTTTATTTTTATAAATATGTATATGTTTTAATATACATTATCGAAATGTGTATTAACTGAATTATTGTATTCATCTTTGACGAAAAAAAAAGAATATTTTTTTATAAAGCTATTATCGCATGACATCGTACTCGATTGAGAATAGAAAAAGAGAGAGAGAGAGAGAGAGAGAGAGAGAGAGAAAGAAGAATCGTTTGAACGCGCGTCAAAACGACTTAGGAAGAATGCCAAGATCGAGAATGCCAAGGAAACTTCATCTTAACAAGCGTGTCATATCATGCTTGCTTTTTTACTACCATTTATTGCTCCTAACTCTCTTTCTACTCTAAATTGAACAACCTTTTACTGACAATATTATATTTTAAATATTATTGAATGAAATAAAAATAGAATCTTTCTTAAAATATTAATATTAGATCGAGTCATAAGTAACTTCCTTTGCATCTATGTAGAATCTATTTTTCGTATTTACCTACTATAAGTCACCGAAACTAACGAATTTTTGATATCACTGTATAGATTAGGATTCAGTTAGTCTACTGTCAACTTTTTCAAGTAAAAACTTCTTTAGAATGGGTGTCATTTGAAAAAATGTAACGGAACGGTAGGCGGCTATGTAACGGAGCGGTAGGCGGCTATGTAACGGAGCGGTGGGAGGCAATGAAACGGCCACGATACTAAATAAGAAGAGAATACAATTATTCTACACCAGATATTTTCTATTCGTCTCATTCTTTCGAAACTTAATTTTTGAAGATTTCACTTGTAACACGTGTGATCTGCACACATGTTTCTTTATGTAGTCAATGTTACATTTAACCGTTTTTCTTAACCACTCAAATGGATAGTAAAAAGTGCATATTCGACATGTAATGCTTTAAGAATTGAAACAAGGCAATAGCACTAAAGTGGCAAATGAAAAAATATGCAGTGTATACGGTGCAGGACTGATAACTGATAGGACAGTCAGAAATTGGTTTGTAAAATTCCGTTCTGGAGATACGATCTTAAAAGATAAACCGAATGCAGGACGTATTTCCGACTTTGACGAACCTTTCAAAGGTAATATTGAAGCAAAATCCAATAGATACGTTCAACAATAGCAAAGAGTGCAAAAAAAAACGTATATAAGTGTATAAAAAGAAACGCCATTCTTTGTCTCATAAAAAACGGAAGTTATTTATGACTCGACCTAATAATTGACATACGTAAATTACTCCTTGATCAATATCCTTATTTCTTATTAATTAAAATAATTATTAATACCATCTGACTTTTATATAGCTTTAAACAATCTGATAAATTTACATCATATTTTGTTATAACCAATGTATTCATAATTGTGTAATATCATTGAAAACACGATAAAGTATTAACGATGAATCGAATAACTGATAAAATTCTGTTCTCAACCTGATGAATATTGTCTTGATTTTTTTCATATGCATACTTTTAAACTTGTGTATAAAGTTACAAAACTACTGTTAAATATTTTTTAAGTAAATTCTAGCTATAAACAGTTACAAATGTTTTTTTAACGATACTCGAGGGTATCATTTTAGGTCTATGTTAAAAACAAATATCAAATGAATTGACTTGATTTGATCATAAAAATGTAATCATAAAACGTTTATCGTTAGAAAAATGTATCTTTTAATAATATTTATTAATATCGCGTAACTTTCATTTCTTTGTTTTTTTTTTTCAATTTCAAGCATTCAAATATTCTCAATAATTTTTTAATTTTCAATAAAAATACATATCTCCTCAATGTATAAATATTTACATGTACATAAAGTATATTCATTTTGTCGAAAAGAAAAAAAAAAGATCTAATGTTGAAAAAAGACAAAGTGAAACACATTTTTCATGTTGCAGGCAGATTACAAGGCAATCTATCGATGATTAAAACACCAAAGATCGAAACAAAAACGTCCGATAAAATAGTCGATAATCCGCAAATGTAAAAACAAGCCAAAAAAAAAAAGAAAAAAAACAAGCAAAAACAAAAGCTACATATACGGACGAAATTTCATATCAATCCTATAACAAATCGTGATTATGGCAGAATCAATGTGCACGATGATGTTACGTTTGATTTTGCTCTTGGGAATTTTAACAAGAGGAATCAAATCTGTCGATCTAGCGTATAAAGAATGGTGGGAAACAACACTCGTATATCAAATTTGGCCAAGAGGATTTCAAGATAGCAATGGCGATGGTGAAGGTGATTTGAAAGGTATGTTATTTATCAGATACACGTAATAAATTTACGTACATATATCCTCTTCTCTAAATTTGAATAAATCCTTTCGTTTTTTTTTTTGTTCACAAATTTAAAGAAAAAAAAAAAAACTACACTCTAAATATAGATTTTTTCAGGTCAAAATAACAATTCAGCAATTACATTTAAAAAAAAATCTCAAAAGTGAAACTTTTGCAAAAGAAAAACGTAAATCTTAGTAATTACGTCAATTTTTTAACGCATTGAAAACTTTTGAAGATGACTCTTAAAATGGCTGCTTTGCATTGATTTTTAGTTCAATAAATTATCATTCATTATTTTATTTCTAACTGTTTTATTTTTTTTTTTATTTTTATTGTTATTTTGAAATGAAAAATTGTTATTTTCGAACTGAAAAATCTATATACAAATAAAGTATTAATAAATATTAATAAATCTTTTTCTCTCTCCATAATGGACAAATTTTATACTGAAAAAAACTTCGAATAGAACAAAAAAACATAATAACGTTCTTTTGAAATTTACTGCATTTGAAATGAAAAAAAAAAAAAGACAAAAAAACACATAATTAATTTAATTTCAAATATAATCTTATTATCAAAGATACATATCAAGTGTTATGTATTATTGATGATTATTAAATTCGATATCTTGATATTAAATTCATTGTATCAAAATCGACATGTTAGGTTATTCTAAAAGATGAATCAAAGTAATCTAAAATAACGAAAACTATTTCGAATAATAACGAATGTAAGATTGTTTTATAAATAAATAATAAATTTGTTTAAAAGACAATCACATCAATTGCTATATTTAATGAATCTATGTGTTTTACATTTGATCAATTTTTTTTATCGACGGAATAAATGAGCGACTTCAGCGCCTCCATTTATCATCTTTATAAATGCGCTCTATATTATCGACAAAGGACATTTTTTATCATCTATATATTCTATCAAAAAGTCAATGACTTTATTTTAAAAAACGTACTGATTATATATATATATATATTATTAAATCTAAATGCAATTAAATAGTTCGATAACATTGATATTAATAAAAATAATTAATAGTAATATTTAATTAAATATCATAACCTTTACTCAATTCTTTCTATATAAGCTTATTAACAATGAAAATCCTTCATAACTATAATTACTGTCAATATTATACGAACAATTTTTAACGAGAGAAAAATATTATTATCATAAATTTGATAAAGTAAAAAATTAAAAAAAAAACAAACATTTTGTCAGATAATCTTATATATTGTACATTAAAATCTATTATATTCTTGACCAATGAGATGCATGCAATAAAAAAGTTATACTTTTGTTCTTTAACAAACTTATAATTAAAAAAATTACACGTTGTAAGATAATGAATGTTAATTTTTATAATTACCAATTGAAACAAAAAATATACGCCTTTATTATCGATTTTATCTTACAAATTATTGGATAGCTTCGATAACTGATTTAATCATTGTCGGTCATATTGCTTTCTCTTTCGCTTCGGCGCAAAGGCGCTTAGGCGCGAAATTTGAAAAATGTTAATTTTAACTAAATGTATAGTACTTATATTATAATCGAAAATTCCTATTTTTAAAAATTTAAGATAAAATAAGTATGTATTAGAAATATATTATAATTATATTGATAAATAATGCATATTTTCATGTTACAGGGATAATTAATAAGCTTGATTATATTAAAGAACTTGGAGTTGAGACAATATGGCTTAATCCAATCTATAGATCTCCTTTGGTAGACAGTGGATATGATGTTTCTGATCATAAAGATTTAAATCCTTTATTTGGAAAATTTGAAGATTTTGATGAGTTGATAAAAAAAGCACATGATCTAGGTATTTCTATCTTATTTGATTATTTTTAACGTATACACATCCATGATAAATCTCATTACATGTTTACTATAAAATAAACATTTGTAAACTTTATTTTTTCAGGATTAAAGGTTATTCTAGACATAATACCAAATCATTCTAGCGTCGAGCATCCATGGTTTATTTTATCTACATATAATCGCGAAGGTTATGAAGATTATTATATTTGGTCAGATGGAAAAGAAGATAAAGAAGGTAACAAGATACCACCTAATAATTGGGTAAGTATAATTAAATAGGAATATTTTGGAAAATACTATTATAATATAAAAAAACAAATAATACAAGATAATATTGTTTGATTAGGTAAGCACGTATAATAAAGATAAAGAAGGATCTGCATGGACTTGGCATAATATTAAAAAGCAATGGTATTATCATAAATTTCATGAGAAACAACCAGATCTTAATTTACGAAATAAAAATGTCATTGAGGAAATACTGGTATGGTAAAAAATATTCTTCAAACAGTTATATACATTTTATTTGCTTTTAAAAATAAATCATAAATTATATTTTTCCATATATATATATATAGGATATTTTCAAATTTTGGTTAGAAAAAGGTGTAGATGGTTTTCATATAGATTCAGTACCATATTTTTTTGAAGATGAACAATTACGAAATGAACCGTCTGTGGGAAGTGGTAATTATACTTTTGGACTTGAAGAAAGTACCGAGCTTCTTTATGTATTTCGTGCCTATATCAACAATTGGATAGAAATAAATAATGCATCTTCAAAGTTAGTTTTATTCTTTGCTTTCTTAATTAATATCAAAATGATGATTTTATTGTAATGCAATCATATAATTTATTTTTCAGATTGTTAATAGCAGAATCATATGATTCTGATTATAAACTTATAGCTTATTATGGTAATGCTACACACGAAGGAATTGAGCCTACTAATGTACGCTTCATCAATCCTATTCACAATAAAACAGATGCTAGTTATATTAAAAATGTAATAGACGAATGGTATCAACTTCTACCAGAAAATACAACTACTAATTGGATGGTAAGAAAAAAAATGCATAGCTTGTAGAATAGTTAATTATTAAAAAAAAAAAAAAAAAGAAAAAAATAAATAAGTTTGTTTTATTATTACAGCTAAGTAATCATGATTTCTCGAGAGTACCGTCAAGAATTGGATTAAATCGAGTCGATGGACTTCATATGCTTAGTTTACTTCTACCTGGACAAGCATATACATATTATGGCGAAGAAATAGCAATGTTAGATTCCAAAATTTCGTGGGATAGAACGATTGATCCAATGGGTTGCGGTCAAACATCAGACACATATGAAAATTTTTCTCGAGATCCAGCTAGAACACCCATGCAATGGAATAACAAATTATCCGCTGGTTTTTCTACAAATGAAACTACATATCTTCCTGTGCATCCTGACTATGTCACTAGAAATGTGGAATATCAAAAAGCACAAGAACACAGCAATTTAAAAACTTATAAAAAATTAGCTGAAATTAGAAAACAACCAGTTTTTACTCACGGAGACTATGAACTTAAATCAACTAATAACAACAACGTACTTATTTTAAAACGGTTTGTATATTTAAAATTATTAAGAACATATATATGTATATATATATACATAACATGAATTCTACTTTATTATACGTTTATATACAGATCGTTGCAAGATCATCCTATATATATAATTATTGTGAACCTGTGGATTCATCGAGAACAAATAAATCTGACATCTTTATATCCAGATTTAAATGACAATTTAGAAATTGTAGTATATTCGAGCAACGCCATATATACTACGTGAGTATATATAAATAAAAAGAACAATATTTATTAACCAACCAAATTGAGATGTATAATATTAATTGATTCTTTTTTAGAAATACTGTACCAAAAAGCAATTTTATTCTTACGGCAAATGCTGCTTTAGTATTAAAAGGAAAATTGAATAAAAGTACAACTTTACCTCCTACTTCAACTGTACCTGCCACATCTACTAAAAGTACAACAGACAATACAAATTCCAGTCCTACAGATACAACTATATCAAGTATTAAACCCAGCGATAAAACAACATCTTCTACGACTAATAAATCAGAAACGCCACCGACGAATAGTACAGAAAGCACGACTGAAAAATCAGGAACACCATCGACAGAGAGTACAATAAGTACAACGACTAATAAATCAGAAACGCCACCGACGAATAGTACAGAAACCACAACTCAAAAATCAGGAACACCATCGACAAAGAGTATAAGTACAACGACTGAAAAACCAGAAACGTCAACTACAAATAGTCCAAAAACCACGGCGACTGATAAACCAGAAACGCCAGATATAAACAGTCCAAAAACCACGACGACTGAAAAACCAAAAACAACAACAGACTCAAATAACTATTCAGGATTAACCACCACTTCTTCGTTTAACTTTATATTAATCACAACATTGACTGTTATAATATTTCCCGAGTTTTTAATTTTCTTATATAATAATATTTAAATAAAATCAAATCACATATATAAAATATATTATTTTATTATAATCCTAAAAACTTAAAAAAACTGAATTTATACTTTATCAATATAACGAAATATTCGCATATTATTATTGAGATGTTGTAACAAGGTACGAGATGATGAATCATATCGAGTTAATAAAAACAAATTCAGCTGTGATTTATAAATTGACTTCACAAGACGCCCCTATGCAAAAGTACTCTAACAATAACATAGATACAGTTGAAGGTATACGTTCGTTTAGAAGAGAAGAACAAGACAAGTTTATCTTGCGTTAATGTAAAAATTACTTTCAATTATATATTTTTTAAACTATCTCTACAATTATTTTACATTAAGTCTTCTAATAATTTCAATAACAGTGTGGTCAATTGAATTAAATTAAAATTTTATCAAAAAAAAGAAAAAATTATTTAAGTAATAAACTGGACTAATATTATGATTATACCTAATTTCATAAAAAAAAATTATTCAAGAATATTTCTGTGTCTCTTAAGGAATTATTTATAATAGATGAGTAAAAAGGTAAACATTAATGAATATATATATATATACTAAACTTATCTACAAATAGATAAGAATACTATTACAAAAAATCATAAAAATTGATTACCACAAGAATATATGACTCATGATGTTTACAAACTTACGAAAGTGAACTATGGCATTTGTTATTATCTTATAACAATAATGTACTTAATATACATATAAGATTTTGGTCAATCTAAAAAATGTCTTTCAGTAGGATGTGTTTAGAGCACGGGAGAGGAGGATAAGTCATCTCAAGCTATTGTAAGTGAAACCAAGCTATATATATATATATATATATATATCATACTTATATACATATGTATATATTATCTCGTCGTATGTTTTTATTAGTTCGTTACTGTTATCCTACGAAGAAACATCGAAACTAAAAATCTAAAAGAATGGAACACAACGACGACAAGATTTGTTGCTATTCTTGCAAGAAGATTTACGGTAGTATGAGTGTAAACATAATCGAACAATCAAATTTAAGAGGTATGCCGGTTAATCGTTCTTTTTCTTTTATTTGTTAGTTAAATACACGTTTTTATTTACATTTATTATTTATTTTGCAATTAATATAGTATTATGAAAAATAATAAATAATAGTAATAGATAATAATGATAAAGAATTTCTTTCTTTCTTTCTTTCTTTCTTTCTTTCAGATTGTTATCACAATTACACTATCACACCGTCTCGGATGAAAATACGATTATGTTTATTTTGGACTTTATGGGCTACTCTTATACTGGTTCTTATAACTTCTATTTTTATGTATTGCTGTGTCTCATGGCAAACATGTCCTAATCCGTTAAAAAATGTTCAGTAAATTATGACAAATATATTAAACTTATTTGTTAAAGTTAATGCTTTTATAATTATCTTAGTAAAAAAAAAAAAAAAAAAAAAACTGCAATCGTCAATAGTAATGATAACAAGTTTTACAAATGATTTTATAAAAGAAATATTTATTTAAAAAGAGAAAGGAGAAATATTTTTAATTATCATATATATATATATATCATAGATATAAAATCAAATTGTATTTTCAATTTATTTTGTATAAACAATCGAGAAGAATTTATTTATTAATAATATAGCATTTAAGTGAAACTTAAGATAAATATACATGATAAAAAAAAATATATATATATACTCAGCGTTCCCAGTCAAGTATTTATTAATAGAAAGCAAGAAATCAAGAACACGAAGTTCTTGCAGTAATGGACTTTTACTGTCATTCTATATAAGCATAGTAAGAAAAGTGATACTATAATCACAACAAAGCTAAATCCTTAATAAGTGTGATCGGCTTAAATAATACAAGAACGGATCACGCGTTAACGTATTAACAGCTAGAAATATTTATTAATAAATACAGAAGTGTATAATAAAATTATTTTCATTAATTCAATCAACGTGTTATATTATTAATCATTCCTACATTTTTTTTATACATCTTTATCACAATTTATATATATATATATATATATATATGCAGGGTGTTCCAAAAATTGAAAACAATTGAAATCAAATTAAAATTAATTATAAGATACAAATGTTATAATTTTCGGATTGACCCATATTTTGTTTTTTTTTTTTCACAACAATACAAATGAAAATTCATAATCATTAAATAACAAATAAAATGTAATAATTTTGCGTAAATGTGTTGAAAAGTTTACAGCTCTAATATAAAAACAATAATTTGGAATTTACTTACGTATTAATAAATTAATTATTTATTTCTTGTGGCTTGTTTTCTTTTTTCTCTCTTTTGTAACATCCTGTAAATATATATATATATATATATATATATAAAAGAGGAAACTTAAATCTCGCGCCTTATGATGTCTGTTGGAAATAATGGTTTCGATAAAAATCGATAAATCAACAATGTCATATGACATTAATTTTGAAGTTAAACAGATCAACCAAAGTACCGAATCTAGTCATTATAAACCCCCGAGTCAATAAAATATAATATATTATAAATTAATGCTTCTAAAACATTTATTATTCTCGACACCCTTGTTAAGTCTCCAGATCTTGTCAAAATGTCTTTAATAAAAATTTAACAAATTTATCCCTAAAATTACCCCTTTTACAAAATAGTTAAACAATTTTTGTTATTCAAGAAATGTCAAAAAATGTCTGAAGATGGCATCTCTCCCAAGGATACCGAATATCTGCATTTAATTTATTTTTCATGAAAATTTTTTTTAATTTACCTCTCACAATAAATATATATATTCAAGAACAATATAACAAAATAAATATTAAATAAAAAACAAAAAAACACCATCGTAAATTAGAATATAGATAAATAGAAAACCTTTTGAATTTAAAAAAAAAAAAAAAAAATGACAAGAAAGCATAAAAACGAAGAAAACAAAAAATATATTATACAGCCCTGAAAATTCATACGTGTACTCTCTTTTCCTTACTCATGCTTAATAACGATTTATAAAGCAATATATTAAATTACATCAAAATTGTTCACATATTTCATATTATTTTTTGAAGTTCATTTTACGAAGTAGAAAGTATAGGAATAAAAAGAATCGTTGAATTTTTAACGACACCGGGGAGTTGCGCAAAAGAATTATTCGATCTCATTCGAGTATTGTTAGTGGATGCTGTTGGGTGGTGTCAAAGTCTAAGGTGAGTTACAAAAAATAATATAGATTTCTTTTTTTTTTTAAATCTATATATTATGTTTGATCATTTTTTATGATAAAAATAATAAAAATAAAAAATAGCACAATCTATAAATAAAAAGACATATAATATTATTTTATCCGTGATTGATTAATTAATTAAATTATATTATTAAGATTTGTAGATTTGAATTAAACTACGTTGGATAAGATAGACAGAGAGGAATCGAGATAAAGATAGAGATAGAGATAGTTTGGGGTGAATGTACAGTGTAAGCAAAGAATTCTATTAAACAATTCAAAGTCCTCTGTGTGGCCTATGTGATATATATATATATATCTATATGTATATACCTATATATTAAGACCTTGAGAACATTGTATAACGTAACTATGGAGAGTGGGAGACAGAATTTAGATAACGACGAAGCGAAGGAATCATCTCGACCGTCTTCAGTCGTTCCAACGTTTCAATCCGAGACGGATGAGACTAATTCAGTTTCCTTTGATCAACAATTGAAGTCTAACGAACTATTAAACATGGGAAAACAAAATGGGGGTGAAAATGATCTCGATGATGGGACAAAGGAGAGAATGCTGACTGACGAGAGTAAAATTTCGCCAACTAAAGATGCCACAGAGGTAATGTTCCATGCTTGCTTGCTTTTTCTTTTTGTTTTTTGTTTTATCTCTTAGAAATTTGTTACACTAAAGTGGGAACTTCTTATTTCTTCGAAAAAAAAAAAGGCAATAAATTGTAACAAATTTGTAACCATTATATCAAATTTATACACATTTGACCTACATTCATTGATTTAGGTTATTTTTCTGACAGATTTTTATCGATTTGTGCTAATACTAGGGAGAGTACTAAAAATCAATACATATGTTATACGTTATTTGATAAAAGAACGTAACCTCTCTTCTTTTTCTTTTCTTTTCTTTTATTTATATTTATTCTTTCCTTGTACTTCGAAGAAAATAAGGATAAAATTTACATAAGAAGTATATGGTTTTTCCAACATAATTTGGTTATTTACCATGACGTATTCGTAATTTGTATAATAAAGTATATTACTTTTGTTTTGAAATAAAATACAAATATTTCATTTATTTAATTGATTATGAGATATTATACGGATTGAGAACTAAAAAAGAGATGTAAGTAAAAAAAAAAAAAAAAGAAAGAAAAAACTCTTGCAAGAAATATACGAAATTACGTCATGCTTTCACTTAGTGACACAGATTTGTATCAAGAAATAATAATAATAATAATTGATTACTTTTGTCAGTGTTGTTAAATCCAAATAAAATTATCTTCTTTCATTTATAGGTTAAATTTATATCAGAAAATGGGGATGCAAAAATCGATATTGAAACGCCTAAACAAATACTTTCTGGAATGGGAAAAGAAGAGTTGATGAAATTTGCTAATGATCCATTTTGGGTTCGCCTACGATGGTTTTTATTTATTAGTTTTTGGGTATTATGGGTTTGTATGCTTGCTGGTGCTGTAGCGATTATTATTGTAGCACCAAAGTGTGAATCACCTAAACCTAAACAATGGTGGGAAGAAAGTCCTATCGTTAAATTACAATTTTCTGATTCGCCAACTAAAGATTTAAAAGGTTTGAAATCACTCTTGAATGAATTAAAGGAACAACATATAAAAGCTATTTCTTTACCGCCAATAATGAAAGGAAGTTTACAAGGTATATTAAATAAAAATAAAAAGCTAATCGTGTTTGTTATTAATAATTATTTAAGAAGAAAGATGATAGATCACATCTTATTTTTATTTCTATGTATTATTTAGGGCATACAGATAATTTCATGGAATTAGATTCTCAACTGGGTGATCTAAATGATTTAGAAGATCTTGTCAAAGCTGCAAAGGAAAAAGATCAACATCTTATTTTAGAATTAGATCCTAATCATTCTTCTATAAACCACTCGTGGTTTGAACAATCTGTTATTAAAAAAGATCCCTACACGGACTATTATATTTGGGCCGATGGAAAAACTACTTCTGATGGTAGAAGACAACCTCCTAATAATTGGGTATATTTAATATTCTTATAATTATTTTAAAATACTGTAATTATCTGCAAGTGTTATGTAAATTCATCTTTTTCAATATGTATATATATATGATTTTTAATATAGTTAAGCGTAAATGGAGGTTCTGCCTGGGAATGGAATGAACAAAGAGGCCAATATTATCTTCATCAATTTAAAAAAACTCAGCCAGATTTGAATTTCTCTAGTCCAACGGTGTTAGCAGAATTTGGAGTAAGTTATTTTTTTGATTTAATAATCTATCCTTGCATATGAATTTATATATGTGAATGGATTAACATACATTTATTTATATTAATATTATTTTATATTTCAGAATATCTTGAAGCATTGGTTGACATTGGGAATTAGTGGTTTCCGTTTGGCAAATACTCAATATCTAACAGAAGATCCTTCTTTACGAGATGAATCTCTTAGTTCCATACCAACCGAAGTTGATAATTATCAATCATTAGTTCATGTATACACGCGAGATCGACCAGAGAATGCAAAAATTTTAACAAAATGGCAAGAAATAGTTTACAATGAAACTAAAGGAGAAGGGTAATTATTAATTTCAGTATTTAAAAATATACAGAAATATATATATATATATATATTTTTTTTTGAGTATATAAAAGTATATGATAAATTTTTAATAAAATTTCTACAGCTTATTTGCATTGCAAAATGACATTGGTGCAGATATTTTAGAAGTTTACAATGAGAAAAAAACATTAATTAGTCTTCCACAAAGTTCACAATTTCTGACTACAGCAAATGCTAGCATAAATGCAACTACTTTAAATAAAGGTATTTCACAGTGGATATCTATTTCATCTTGGCCTGGATGGGATGTAAGCATTATTAAAATAAATTAAAATATCTAATATATATATATATATACTTTTTCTCTGTAAGTAAAATAATATTTACTGATTATAGCTAAATGGAGAACAATATAGTTTACGACAACGAATGGCACCAGATATAGCTGATAGCATAACCCTAATGTCTATGCTTTTACCAGGAACACCTATTCTTAGATTAAATGATACTTTATCTCCCAAACATTCATTTGCAATACTAGCTAAAGCTCGGATAAGTGCGACATTCCTTTATGGTGAAACTGATACTAGAGTTGTTAATGGAACTGTTTTTGTTTATACGAGGTAAGATCATATTAAATAATTATTTAGTATATCAATATTATAATAACAATTTACTTAATGTATAATAATTGTTAAATATTTGCTGATAAATTATTAACAAATAGTGGGAATTATTAAACGTAACTATTTACTTAATAACTTTACAAAGAATAGACCAATTGGTTTTATTCATATCTTAACATAACACAAATATTGATCCATTTAAAATTCAATTGTTATATTGAAATTTATTCCTTACATTGATAATTGTGGTATATAACTGATAAATACTTTCATATAATGAACTAACCAAAGATTAATTTACCTTTTTTCATGCTACCTTCTATGTGTCATAGGAGTTGGTGAGTTTACTAACATACTGCATGCATTTCTTTACATGTAATTTCAAGTAGATCTTTTACCTAGCATATGGAATTATGATCTATGTGGTTTAACCCCTTACACTATAAAAACTCGTGAGATTCGTGATAATTTTATGACCCTAATATGAGAAACATAAATCATACTTGTGATGAATCTTACAAATTAAACATAAGCACCATATCAAGTTAAATTATAGTGCAATGGGTTATTTATAATATGCACGAGTTGATTAATCCAATTAATGGACTATCAAATTTTTAAATACACTATTTTTTATTCTTTTTTAAAATTAATTTTTAGGCTAAAAAGTGGTAATCCAGGATACCTAGTAGCATATCAAAGTGACGAACATCCTACGATTATAGATATATCATCTATACCTGGAATACCCGAAGAAGTGACTATACTTACGTTTAGTCCCAATTATGCTCCAGAAGGAGATACAATGAAGTAAGTACATGAAGTTTAGGATATTCTAAATTAAAACATTGTCAAATCTTATTAAATTATTCATTGATTTTTCAGGTTAAAGTTATCTTCAGATATGGTACCTATATCACCCAAGAGTACACTGATTTTAACTTTTGTTCCTAAGGATGATAACAATTAATACTAAATAATAATTAATGCATTTAATATTCAATATTTATAATGAATGTAATAATTTGATGCAAATAATTTGCTTGATGTTAATTAAAAAAATTACTATATCATTAAAAAGTGTGGCAAAGTATTAAAAAGTTGTATATTATTTTTTTTAAATATTATTTACAATTCCAAGAGAAATATTTAATAATATTACATATTGAACCAATAAAATCCATGTATACTAAAACTTTTATTTACATATATATATATTTGCATTTAAAGGATATTTAATGCTAACTTAAATCATAGGCGAATAATGATTAATCTCTATCCAACAGAAAAGTTTGCTTTAGAACAGATTATACAGTAATTTAATCTTAACAATTTATTTCTTATATAAAAATGTTTTGATCAAGAATAAATACTATTTTAAATACTCAATAATATATAATTTATATATATTTATATATATATATATATATACTATAAATAAAATTGATATCAAATTTTAGATAAATAAGTGACTTTGCTTTTAATGATAAATAATAATATATTTACACCTAAAATTGAAACTATTTCATTTATTGGTCCAAGTTTCAATTTTTCCTTTTATTGTATATCAATTTTATGTGGATCGGTAAATCTTGCTGTAAAAATATAAAACAATGCAGGTAAAGGAACCAAGATAAGCATCGCAGGATGAAAATCAATGCCACGTAGTTTAGCAATAGCCACTATTCCGTAACCATGTAACAACCAATGACCAATTATTACTATTGCATTTTTCACATCTGTAACTGAACTAAGTAATAGGGACTTCATGGTCTGTAAAAAAAAAAAAATAATAGATTAGAACTAATAAAATGTATACGATATACATAAGTATAAATAATAACAATATATAAAATTATTTACCTGATTTAATTTGAAAGCAAAATGCGCTGCATTAGATAAGACTGACAAAATAATAGTGATGTAAGGAAATGAATAATCTGCAAAATAATATTACATAAAAATTCAATGTATTCTATTAATTTAATAGAAATTCTTATGATTAATTGCTTATTTACATATGAGACCTCCTCCGACAGCATGTAAAAGTGCTAAAATAGGATAGAAATATAGAGCAGCGTATATTGAAAATTTTCCATGTTTAGGTAAGAACTTTTGTGCTATCATTGGCCTTATAATCAACATAATAACTATACCAAGAGCATAAAAAACAAAAACCATGGTATATCTACAAAATAATAAAGTATGAATTAATTAATACAAATATATATATATATATATATACAAATTTTTGATTAAAGAAATCTCATGGAAAAAATTGAAATATGCAATTAAAATGTTACTAACAAAGGATATACTGCTTCTTGAGTACAGTGCAAAGTTGTTTCATAATTCGGACTAGGATTGTGTAATAGCGTATACCAATCTGAAAGACGACGTGTTTTACAAGATCTTATTTCAAATGTACCGATAGGATCGGTTAATTGTAAAGTAATGAGTGATGCACTCAAAACTTCAAATAATGCTGACAGATGCAGTGCAATGACTTCTTTAGGTATGTTTCGTCTCATTGAAACTCCATCGATACAAAACCAATGTAAAACTAATGCTAGCAATGCCATGAATCCAAGATATAACCAATCATAGGCTATAGGTGTATCTTCACAAGGAATACATGCGGAAGAACCATTTGTTCTAAATCCACGAGGACAAGCACCACAATCACTCCAATTTTTATTTAATAATAATTCTCTTCCGCAATAAATACCAGGACATCGTGTTAAAGTATTCATATTTAAAAAATTAATATCTTTTATAGAAAATTATTTCTACTTAATTTTATAAAATATACATATATGCATAAAATAAATATTTATTATTAAACAAATAATATTTATATATTATCGGTTCATATCTGTATCATTATTTGAATTCATATAAAATCACATTTTCACATGTCAGCTGAAAAATATAAGGTCAACATCAACCAATACTTATTTTATTTGATATTTTAATGTTACTGTAATATCATTAAAAATCTTTCAACTTTCTATAACCTTAAAATTGACAATACAAATTTATTATTTACTCTTTTAAAACTTACATTAACCATGAAATATACATTATATGTAGAAACACAGGAGAACGAATGCTGTATAAAAAGAGTCCGCCAAATGTGGAAGAAATAAAGTTTTAGTCCAGAGTGCGCTGTAGTTGCAAAGTTGAGTCTCGCATGAGCGCCGACCAATAAAGCCAAATGGCGGAACATCTCGACCCCTTCTCTCGAGCCCAGCAGCACGCCTCGACACACGAAATGTTACGTATCGGTGTGTCGGGAAACCGAAAGAAACCGAGGGAAGCCGAGTTTTACACATTGTTCAAATGTGTATTGTGTCCATGTATTTCTCCGCGACGCGTGGTGGGGGTATTATTTCTTCTCTATTGTGCAGCTATCTCGGCTTCCCTCGGCTTCTTTCGGTTTTCCGACAAACCGACATGTAAATTTTGTTGTTGCGAGGCGTGCTAGGCTTGAAAAAAGGGGTAGAAATGTTCCGCGTTCTGGCTTCATTGATGACGACTCGTGCTCAGGCTTTAAATGTTCTTAAATCGTCGGCTGTTAATGTGTTAAGTAAAAATTATTTATGCATACCTGAAATTATCAACAAATGTATGTAATTATTGCTTATTAAATTATTTATTTAAAATTTGACGAACAAGCAAACTAACGAATTGAGAAAATTTTTATATAATGATATATATTTTATATTGTTTATTAATTAATAAATTAATAACAATGAAAAATGACATTTCTTATTCAATGTACAGTATATAACGAATTTAGAGATCTAAATTTATGAAGAAATACTTAAAAAAAAAAATTGTTTTTCTATTATAAAATAATACTTTATAAAACATTTATGAACATAGAATTTGTTTATAACACAATAGTAAATATATTCGCGTATTAATTCTAAATACTTAACAATAGTTTATATGTTTGGAAACTAACGTAATTATGAACTATACATGTTAAAAAAAAAAAAAAGAATAAACTACATATATGTATTGTGTTTTCTTTTACAAATACGCAATCGCTTAGGCAATGATCAACGGTTTTCCGTCACGTTAATAAGATTACACTGATCGTCATACCGACCTAATGGCAAAAATAAGTATTATTGTATTTAAATTGTTGTTGGTCTAGCGAAATAAATATTATTCTTGAAAATAATTTCCATTATTTTCTAACACTTTACGCCAGAGACAAGGCAGTTCTTCGATTTTTCTTTTATAAAAGGAGGATTTCGATAGTTCAATGAAATACATTTCCAAGTAGAATTTCATTTCACCGGCATTGTTTAAATTTCTACATTTTAATGAAAGTTCAAAAATTTCGAGGAAGCTACTCGATGGCGAGAGATCTAACGAATAGGGTGGATTAGGTAAAAGTTCCAATCCAAGCTCTATTATTTTTTCCTGTACTATTTTTGAAGTATTTCGTGTCGTGTTATCTTGTTGAAGGATCCTGTTTTTTCCATTGACGAAAAAAGATTTTCTTTCTATTAGCTTTTGTTTCATTCGTTCGAGTTGATTGCAATACATTGTAGCTGTAACAGTCTGATCAAGCAATTCATAGTGTATGATTCCAAAATAATCCCACCACACACAAATAAGTATCTTCTGTTTTGTTATTGATGATGATGGTTCAGGTGTCGAAACAGTTGCTTCTCCGGAAGAAAGCAATTGTTCTTTTTGTACAATACTATTGTATTCCACCCACATCTCTTCTGCAATTATCAATCGTGGCAAAAACGTCATTGGCAACGGTACTGTCTCGGATTCATACCGAGACAAAAGAAGCTCGCAGATGTTACGCCGTTGATGAAACACCGTCTCAATCGATGCTCCAGGAACCCACATTCCTTTCCTCCTCACTCTTCCCATGCGATGAAGATTACGATAAATTGTTACCTTTGAATAGCCCATCTTCAATGATAATTCCTCAATTGTTTGACGAGGATTTAAATCCAATAACTCCTCCAATAAATGATCATTAGTGATTGTTTTTGGGACACATTTAAAATTCCTATTTCCATTTGTGAACCTGAGAAACCACATATGACACTCTCCTTGTGTCAAAACCTCCCCGTAAATATCGTTTATTATTTTCACTGTTTCGGCTACAGTTTTTCCTTGATCGAACAAAGATAGTATACATCTATGGAAGTGTTTTTCTAATTTTTCTGACGATGACATATTTCCTCCTTGGTAGAAGAACAATTTGTTAACCGAAAGATCAAATTTACAAGCAAGATTGAACGTAATAACAAAATTTCCGTGTTTGCAGGCACCGTGTTGCCTCGACACAAAATAAAATGTAAATGAGTTCATCGAAGAAATTTTCATTACATTTGATCTTTCTAATACATGTAAATATAAAGCTGGTATTGAGTTAACATACTTCTGTAAATTTAAATTTTTTTTTTTTGATAAAGTTTATCAACTAAATCAATCTAGTTTAGCTTTAAACTAACGTTATTTCAAATATTATCATCGTTACATCTATGAAGTATTGTAAATAAAACTAGTACGGATCATATTTGAAAAATAAACAGTAATTTATAAAATCCGTTTCAATTGTTTGTTTACAGTTTTATTAAGTTCTTAACGCAGTTTTTTTTTTTTTTTTTAAACCAGCCAAAAAAAATCAACTTTTTTTTTCTGTGTAAAAGAATACAATTAAGAACATTGCCTTCGCAAAAAAATTAAAAAAAAAAAAAGAATACAAAATTAATCAAAATTTTTATAGCAGCATAGAATACAACGCCGCTCGGAATTAACCCTAATTAATCTATTTTGGATATTACAAAAACATAAAAACTATGATCAACATTTTTGTTGTCACAATTTTATCTTTCCCATATGATTAATATACAAATTTAAATATTTGCAATATTAATATAGATATTGTTTATATCATTTAGTTTATTCCTATTTGTACTGTTCTTTATGTTTAGATTAAATATAACTACAAATACATTATATTTAGATTACATGATTTATACGTAAAATATAATTATCACATCAATACAAATGAATGATTAAATATCACAAAAAAAAAAACACAAATAATTCATATTATAATTCATGCATTTTTTCCCTTGACGAAAACAGATTCTTTTTTTATCAGTTTTTGTTTCAATCGTTCGAGTTGTTCGCAATACATTGTAGCTGTAACGGTCTGATTATTATTTATTATTATCATTAATTAATTTTCCTAACCATAAAGTTGTTAACTGAGATTGTCTTAAGTCTACTAAAGTGTTGATTTGAAAAAAAACTCTCGTTTCTAAAGTAAAAAGTAAGGTTATGAGATGATCTTATTTGACTATGATTTCATCAACAGTTTGTAATTCTTAATATCGTCTTAAGGGATGACTATGAACACGGAGGATAGATACCAGGAGTCCGAACGTAATGTTAAAGAATGGTATCAATTTAGGGGACAAGATATTTTGCCGGTAGGGCGCGCTGCTTTTCACGAAGTACTCGTTTTAATACTTACGCGAAAAGTCTTGTTGCTATAGACAGCTCCGAAAAAAAATATTTTAAGAAACGTGGAATTAATATTATTTAAAGACTATACAAATGTAATAATCAATTATTTGTTAACATAAAATTTTTAATATTATTTTGAGGTTAAACACTTTTGGTGCTTTGAATAAAGCCATTTTTTTGACCCACCCTAATATGCACGTGTTTGGGGACCGAAAAGTAATCAAAATTTCTTTTTTTCGAAAATATTTATTTGCAAATAAATAATGTTAATATCAATAATCTCCTTTATTTTGTACCACTGCATTCCAAAAATTAGGCAAATTTTTAACTGCAATAGAACAAAAATAGCTTGATATTGTATGAAAAAATTCTTTCAAGAAGATTTTCACTTGTCCGACATTGTTAAAGATTTTACTTCTTATTGAAGCATTTAATTTATTGAACAGATCTTTGGATAGCAAGAGATCTTGTGAATAGGGTGGATTAGGTAAAAGTTCCAATCCAAGCTCATTTAATTTTGTATGTATTATAAATGGAGTATTTATTATGAAATTGTTATCTTGTTGAAGGATCCTGTTTTTTCCATTGACGAAAACAGATCCGTTTTTTATTAGTTTTTGTTTCAATCGTTCGAGTTGTTCGCAATACATTATAGCTGTAACGGTCTGACCAGGTTCAAGCAATTCATAGTGTATGACTCTAAAATAATCCCACCACACACAAACAAATATCTTCTGTTTTGTTATTGATGATGATGGTTCAGGTGTCGAAACAGTTGCTTCTCCGGAAGAATGCAATTGTTCTTCTTGTACTAAACTATTGTATTCTACCCACTTCTGTCCTTCAAGTATCAATTGTTGCAAAAACGTTATTTGCATCGGTTTTGTCTTGGATTCATACGAAAACAAAAGAAGCCTGCAAGTATTAAGCCGTTGTTGAAATACCGTCTTAATTATTGCTTTAGGAATATAACAGCCTTTCTTGTACACTCTTTCAATGCGACGAAGATTATTTTGAACTTTACTCAATGAACAGTTCATCTTAAATGATAATTCCTTAGCTGTTTGACAAGGATTTTCATTCAATAACTTCTCCAACTTTTTAAATGATTTTAATTGTCGGACCATTTCAACACTTCTATTTTTTTGTTTGAACTCGTTATACCACCACGAACACTTGCTTCTTGTCAAAATCTCTCCATACTTTTCCTTAATTATTTTCATTGCTTCGACTTCAGTTTTTCCTTGATTGAACAAAGATAGTATACAGGAACGTAAGTTTTCTTCTTCTATTTTTGGCCTTGACATATTTCCTCCTTGGTAGAACAAAAATTTGTAAACCGAAAAATAAAATTTGTGACCAATATTGAACGTAATAAAAAAATTTTTGTATTTGCAGGCACCGTGTTGCCTCGACACAAACCAAATGGTGAATGAGATCGGGAGTCTATAAACGCTTTCTTGAGAGAATTTCGTACAGTGAACGCTTTCGACCTTCTTCCTTGCTCATACCCACAGATAGTGGGTGCCAAGCCTTTATATTCTATACCTTTGGAAGGAAAATAAATTCTATTGGTTAAATAATAATCCTGGATTTTAAACGAATTTTAAGGAACATATTTAAAAAAAAAAATTCAAAGTAAAAAAAAACTATACTAAGATTACATGATTTATAGGGAATAGTATATTACTCACTTAGGGAGGTAAAGTAAGAAATGTCTCAGAGTACATGTAATTGGTGGCCAAGTTGAAGTAGAGGTCGAAAAACATATGCTCTGAGGCTTTCTTATTTACTGCCCATAGTAAGTATACATTTTGTCTGCTCGACGTAGGCGTTAATGGCCTACGTCGAATGATTAAATATCATAAAAAAACACAAATAATTCATATTATAATTTATACTTTTAATTTATTTTAACAAATTTCGCATTATAGACGTTGATGTATTTTTTTGTTCTTTATTTATGAAAGGCTGATAATACATTTATGTATTGTCCCTCTTACGGGTGTAAGAGGGACGCGCCAAAGAATTTTGGGAAACAGGAACTTATGTAGTCAAGTGATTGCGCGCGAATGAATCAAACATTTTAAATAGGATAAAAGTTGTATGTAGTAATAGTGAATAGTGTAGGGGGTAGAGTAGTGTAGGCTAGAATAGATTTATATTAACATATTTTTATTTCTCAATGTGGTACCTGGTCATAGTTTTACTCGAACTGAAATTTGTTTGCTTTAAATTTTGGTCTTGACGGTCTTGCGTAGTTTTTGTTGAACTTTTGCAGTAATTAACACCATGATTATTCATCACAAACAATAAGTCTGTAAACAAACGATAAGTTATAAGTTAGGTTTGTACATTTATACTTGTAATTATTAAATGAGTAAATTAAACTTACACTTATAGAAAACTACCAAGTGCTCTCGATAATTTTACAGTTTCTATTTTCACTTTATATATGCACTTTGTTATCAACAAAACAATTAAATATAAATATCACAATAAAAACTATAAGTATTTCAAACTTAAACTGACCATAGCTGTTATTTATCATACTAAAGATAAACACGGCTGCGCGTTACATCGGAAGCAGTCCCCCAAAATTTTCAACCAATAGCAACTCCTGCATTATGTATCGCACGCCCCCCCCCTACAGGATCCCCAGGATATACTCACTAGGGATATTCCTAATACTTTGTAGCGGTACGACCGATGGTCGCGCCATCTAAGTTACTAGAAGGCTAGGGAACCACGCTAGCAAGTGTGGTCACTAGACGAGTACAGTCTGTGCGTAGCCGTTGAGAAGTGTACAACAAAGAAAAGCAAGTCGCATCCTAACAATAAAGATCATAAAACAGATTCAGTCTAGTATTATCTTTACTATAGAGAAACCCTCTACAACTTACTGATCGTCATGCCGCCCTAGTGGTAGAAATAAGTATTAGTTATTTCTTACGTTTTTAGTACACTCTGCTGGTGAACTTGAAAACTAACCTCGTTTTCCAATTACAGCACTAAAGCGCATTATGCGACATAATGCTCAACGTTGAATGTTTTAACTAGAGCATCGCATCGCATAATCGAGCACTGTAAAAAGTGTTGCTTTCGCGTGATGCTCGCAATCGATACCAACTCAGTAGCAGATAATAACCAAGTGTTTTTTCTTTAAGTTGGCATTGATCGAAATTGTATGTATATTATCGTTAGTAATATTGTTTATTATTGAAAAAATTCTTAAAGCTTTCTTCTCGTCGTAGTTTGTTTGGAAATAATAAAAAGTTAATTCAGATTGTTAAAAAATAAATATAAGTATGGATGAAGGTATAAACATTGACTATTTTTTTTTAACACTTTATTTATACATTAATGAGGTTGCTAAGTCTATGAATATTTTTCGTTTCAACACTGAACTTAGCGCACTCTGCTGGTGCACTTGAAAACTAATTCATGTTCCAATTAAGCATTAGCACTGAGTACACATTATGCTCTGTAATTGGAAAACGAGGTTTTACACACAGCGAGCGTGCTCCTTCTATCTAAGCTCCGTGCCCAAAAGTGCGGGAAAATTATTATGCGTCAAATTTTGTTACTACTTTCCAAGTGTATGTTATCGCATTAACAATAACAACTTGATATTTTCTTTAAAGTGTTGTATTTTTTATCAGAAGATATCTAAAATGGAAATTACGTGGACAAATACTCGTCAAAGTTTAAAAAATTTTGCAAATATATTAACTTGTGGAAAGTGGTAATTTTTGTTAATAAAATTTAATGTTTTTTTTTTTTTTTATTTATATACAAGATAATTATAATATTAACAAAATTCTTGTTCTTTATTATTTTTGCTTAATTTGTTTATAGTGGAAACAAACCAGTAGCTCCAGTTAGATATACCAATTGTGGAGATTTTTTCTGTTCAAATTGTGCAAAAAGTTCTAAATGTTATTTATGTGGTATACCAGTTAGACCAAATGAAATACGTACTGATCATACAATATTAAATCTTATACGTGATTGTGATACTATTGCTAATGTAATAAAAGAAGAGTAAGGTTTATTAATATTTTGTATGTGTTGATTAATTTATTTATATTGATATTAAATATTACATTTATTTGTTTATTTATAACATTAACAGTAATTTGTGGAATACACAAATTGAAAAAAAAAATGTATCGCTAAAAAGTAATCCATTACCGAATAATTCTTATACCAATAATACTGATAATAAAATAACCAATAATCAAATACCAAAGAGTGTTGCCAAAAATATAAATAAACGCAATCCGAAGGGTGAAACTTCTTTACATGCAGCTTGCTTAAAGGTATATTTATATATTTATTAATAGCTATTCTTCTACAAAGGCTTAAAAATTAATACAAAAAATTAAAAGCAAAAAAAGAAAAAAAAGAAAATGTTTATTTGAATAAATTTGCATGTGAAACACACAAATGTCATTCTTTTTACAGGAACAGAAAGAATTAGTGGAATCTCTTCTTAATGCTGGTGCAAATCCAAATACTAAGGATAACGCTAACTGGTCACCATTGGTAAATTAACATACTTTTATTTGTTCTTAAATGCAATTGTTACAATTATTATACAAATTGATTATTTAACTTAATTCCTTTTTTTTCACAGCAAGAATGCATTAATTTTGGTTTTTATGAAATATCAAAGTTACTTTTAAAAGCTGGTGCATATCCTAATATACCAGGTTTTGACAATAGGACACCTTTACATGAAGCAGTTTTAACTAATAGAATAAGAGAAGCAAAATTATTACTTGAATATCATGCTAATAAAGATGTTTACGATCAATTTGGTAAAAAACCTATGTATGTAATTTATTTGTCACAAATACTATATGTAACATTCAAGTATGTCATTATTATTACTAATTTAATAAAATGTTATATATTTCAACAGAGATTATTGTATCTCTAAAGAAATGCAACAAATATTATCAGACGGAGACTTAATTTCTAATAATACTGAAAGTGAATATGATTTAAATTGCACTTTGAATCAGACATCATTTCAAGCCGATTTAATTGTATATTTATCAAATTTAAATGAAACAAGTAAAAAATTGTTTGAGAAAGCTGCCTCGAAACATAAAATAAAATCTCTACCTACTTTTAAGTACGTATAAATCAGAATAATATAACCTTATATTTTCTAATATATATATATGTATATGTAATATCATTTTAATTTTAATATTTATTTTAGATCAAGCGTAACTCATGTAATAGTAGAGGTGAACAATAAAAATATTACTAATCTCACTTATGATGTTATGCTTGCGATACTCAGTGGCAAATGGTTACTAACTAGCGAATGTAAGAGTTCTATATATTCTAAATATTGATTATTAATAATGTATAGCTATTTTTGAATTATTTATTTTTTTTTTATTTACATATTTATATATTCTCTTTTTATAGGGATCTCAATGTGTTTAGAATTGGAAGATATACATCAAATGGAATTAGAATTATTTGAAGTCAGTGGTTGTCCTATTTTGGGAATACCTAAGCTTGCAAGACAAAATCAAGAATATCAAGTACATTACATGAAAATATTTTTGTATTGTTTATTTATTCAATAATAGCAAAATATATCTAAAATTAAATATATTAGGCTATATTAATTATTAAATAATAATATCAATATATTATTATATATTTCAGAATCCACGATTATTCAATCGATGTTTCTTTTATCTTGCTTTACAAGTTGACATCGTTTATTCTATTGGCGATGTTAATTTAACGAAGAAAGAAATAACGGAGTTAATAATTGCTGGTGATGGAACTGTCCTTAACAGAGAACCAAATCCAGAAGATATAAAAGACAAGGAGCAATGTATTCCATTTCATATTAGTCGTAATCCTCATCATCCTTTATTCAAGTGTACGCACTACATTATATATGCTCCTGGTAATGACGAACCACGTATTAAGTACAACATGTCTCATATAAAGAGTCTTCCTCTGATATGGCTAATTGAATGTATAGAAAAGTTTACTTTACTTAATCCCTCATATTTAGGTTTATAATATAATAATACTGTTTTTTTGTAATTTATTCGATTATCAGTATTAATGATTTATAATATATTAATATATTTATAATAAAATTTTATTCACGTTTTTAATTACATATGTATATTCTCAAGGTTTAAAACCGTTACTACCATCTTTATCAAATACTTCAAAAGTTTCCCTTTATTTTTTCTTTGTTGTCAGTATTCTTCCTTCATTTTGTCATCATTGTAACATGCGCGTTCTTCATAATGAATTATTTGATTTAAAAACAAAATCATAGTTTTATTTATATTATTACATTTTTTTTTTAATAGAAATAATAAATGTACAAAATAGTAAATAATAATTGATTATGTTTTGTAATATATACGTTAATAACCACTCTTATATGTACAATAAGATATAGGCTACAAATCATCCCTGTTTCTTTTATCTTTCGGTTCCTAATACATACGAAACTTATAGTAAATATACAGCTTGCATAGGCAACGATAATTTTTTGAAGAAAAATATCGTACGGTATTATGTTGGTACGTTACGGATAAAGTACCGTTAGTTGTGTACATGTGTATTATATGTATTACACATTATGTGAATTGTATTATATGTATCTATATATAAGACATGGGAGTCTTACTCGCAGTTGGACGAAGTAAAAGAATTGAAAGCGGTAGGTAGGAACGAATCTGATGATCGAGAAGCAAAAAAGTAGTGATAAAGAAGATAAAAGAACGGGGAAGAAAAAAATAGTGAAAGAGATTGAGTACCAATGAAATTACATGTTATGAAAAAGAAAGATACGTTCGTTCGTTCGTTCGTTCGTAAGCATAGTGGTATCTCAAAGAACATAGTAGTAAGGCCAAGAGAGAAAGGTCTTTGCCACACACTCGTAAGACTATCCGCATTGCGCGCGATAGGATTTTAATGAATATTTATGTGTATATATATATACAGAATGTTTCAAAAGTCGCTTTACCGAGAAATGAAAAGAAAAAGTATCAATATTGATTTAATTAATAGAATAATAATATTTTTTGTTTGTTTTTTTTTTGTATTTAATGGGAAGAATTCCCGGTTACGAACTCGCGATGATATCACTTCAAATACCTATCAAATAAAAATTTACAATTTTTCGGTTCGGTAAAGCGATTTTTGGTATATATCCTGTATATATTAGGAAGAACGCACACAATAAAATATATATACTTTTTGTTTATCAATATGTTTGTTTTAAATTAAAATGTCAATGTATTCCAAAAGTGTTGACTGACACGGAATGTATATACATTTTATTATATTTATATAAATATATATATATATTATCATTGTTTAGAATAAATTACTTAAATATTAAAAAAAAGAACATACACAATTGTCATGCTATAATATTGTTCTATCTTCAGATTTTTTTCAAAGAAACAAAGTTCATAAAATAGGAATGTAATAGGTCGAGGTAGTAGAACTACCTACCTACCATAAAATAGAAAAGAAAAATGGGATACGAGTTATAAAATGATTGACCATTTAGAGAAGTCAATAAAAATAGATCAAAGATGTAGGAACATCAAAGATATTCCCAGCCATCAACCAACCCTCCTCTCTCTCTCTCTCTCTCTTTCTCTTTCTTTCTCTTTTTATTTTTATCTCTTTTCATCATTTTCTCTCCTTTATCGTTCTTCGTTCTTCGTTGACCTTCTTCTCTCCGTAAAGGTTTCCTTATCCCCACCTTTCCTTTTTCCGAATACTACTCCTTGAGGCCGGTCAGAGGAGAGAAGGCATCGTCCTTCTCATGTACTGTACCAAAGACGACGAGTGGCATTAGGAGTAAGTAAGAGAGATAGTTCGCACCCTGACCCACAAGTGGGTATCGTTTTTCTTTCATTCCAATCAGTCAGTCAGTCAGTCAGTCAGTCAGTCAGTCAGTCAGTCAGTTAGTCGATCGGACACCGGACGGTAAAGTGACGGATGCTACTTTCCTCAAGTTGTTCAAATTTGTTACAATAATTATCATCGAATTTATACGTGATGAAATTCGTGTTCTTTTTCAACGTTCGCGTGATATATTCGTCGGAAGGATAGTGTGTATTTAAAAGAGAGGAAAAAGAAGAAAAGAAAAAAAGCAACAAGCATATAAACATTTCTTTTTTCCTCCCCTCTCCCCACCCCCTGCCTATCGCAATTTTGTACGTTCTCCCAGAATTAAGGAAGAAGAGGATTTTCTTTTTTCAAGAATAAGAACAAATTTTTATTGAGTAATAAACAGAGATATATTAATAAAAGAAGATATAGAAAAAGAAAGAAAGAAGAAGAAGAAGAAGAAGAAGAAATATCCAAAAAGATGATACTAAGAACAGCCCTAAGGGGGGGCATCGTCCTTTTCCTTCTACTCATCGGAAGATCGGTCGATGCCCAAGACGATGATTCTTTAGCCGGCAGCTTCTTATCAGGTAAATTTACGTTTAATCAATTTTTTCTCTCTTCCTCCCCCCCCCCTCCTTCCCTCCTCTTGCGTCATATATTATTATAAATTTTAAATTAAAGATACTCGTCAAATTGTAAGCTTATATGAACACTAAAACGTATTATATCCGATCTCATTTTTACGAGCAGGAAAAGAAAGCGATTTGTAAGAAATCCGGAACGAGTAGAAATCTTTTTATCTAAAAACGTATACTTACATACATACATACATACACACACATATTCATACATATATAAAACCACTTGCAAACATACAAAATATCATGGTAATGTTACGTATTTATAAAGTGTATTTAGAGTGTATCCTATGTAAAAGATGACTCTAATTGTAAGATGATCGAGAAAAGAAAGAAAGCGAGTATCTGTAAGATATATACATATATATGTATATATACTTATATGCGTGTAAGTACGAGAGTCGAGGTTTCGAGAAATAGAAATTCGCATACGCGCGCGAGTATGCGGCTCACGCTTTTATAGGTAGAATCTGGAAGGATGCGACTGTCCCACTTAGGATCGTTATAGCGTGCTATGCGGATAACGTTCGGATTCGTTGGCGGGTATGAAGACTGCTTGCCAAATGGAAAAAGTAGTATACGTAGACAATTATTTTCTAACGCGATAACACACACACACACATATATATATATATTATAAATAATAAAACAAATTTCAATGAATCCCAAAAGAAAGTTGATTTAAGTATCAACGGCGCGTTAGTAATGATAATAATCAATGATATTTATTACAATATTAACATATAATCGATATATTACCACATAACGGTTTCTAAATTATACCCCATTTTATTGATTGATATATATATTTTCTTTTAATATTCCCCATGAAATGTAGAAAGAAAATAATATAGAATATAAATAAAGAGGACGTAATAAAATGGAATTTTTGGTGAGATTTGTGAGAAATTAAACGAAAATGGGTATGACACGATTGATTGATTGTTCGAACTATTCGTAATGATTGAATATTTGATAACGTATTTTCTACGTCATAGTCAAGTTTTAAAAAAAAGACTATTACGTTAGATACGGAAGAGGAGGAGGAGGAGGAGGAGGAGGAAGAGGCACGTGTGTAAGAGCCGTCGTCGTCTTTGGCTACATGCGACGAGTTGAGGCGCTCGTTAACTACCGTTATGTTTGTTTGGGCCGTTATGCCTGCCAAAGTGAAACCAACTGGCTTTCCTCGATACGTTGCATGCGAATATCACGGATACTATTAACCGTTTTTTTCCCTCCCGTTCTGTATAGCTAAACGTTCTCATTGAGCCTTTTTTTTTTTCCTTTTGTGACTTTCTTAGATTATTGTTTTTTGTTCTTTTGTTGCTGTTGTTGTTGTTGTCTTTTGAAAAGATCGAATGCATAACAAAAGTTATTCGAGAAATTATTAAAGGAAATAGGAAAAATCATAGATTCTTTTTTTTCCTGGTCACGTTAAATAACAGTATAGTTTATACGAGTTGACCGGAAGTTCCCTTGTTGCTCCTATCGCTTAACGGATCACGCGAGTTCCTCTTCTTGCTTAGATAGCATTAAACTACGACATTCCATTCTCTCTCTTTCTCTCTCTCTCTCTATATATATATATATATATATATTGTAGAATCTATAGATTTACATATATATCTTTCCAAGTAAACGATTAAAATTTCAACGAAATGGATTTAGATGTTAAATTATTTCGATGTTAGGGAGAATGATCGGTAAAATACTTTGATAAATAAATTCCCAACAACACGGGGTCGTTAACTTCTACCTACGATACCTAATGTCAAGATCAAGTTCAGTCATCCTTGACCACTTTGTAAGCTGATCGTAGAATTACGTATGCAGGAATTTCTTCGCAGCCTATGGTGTTCAGACAGCTGCACCCGATATACAGTTACCTTTAACGTTGGGATTTAGGATAAGGGAAGTGTACACGGTTATTACTACATAGCTATTAATAGTTTTAACATTTTTGTTATACTTTCGGAGAAATGTTTATATTTTTGTTTCATTTTAAAAATAATTCCATTTGAAACAACTTAGGTCTCTTGGATTCTATAACAAGTACGGCTAAAAGTGCCGATTGTCCTGGCGTTTGCGTGCATGCACTTGCGACGTTGATGTGCGATGAAGTATTAGAGGATGTTCAATGTCCAACAAGTAGCATGCGATGCTGTGTCATTGAACCGGTTAATTCTTCCTCATCGTCTTCCGATGAAAATTTCGTCGAACAAACTACTACAACTCCTATCGTATTGTCGAGTACAACCCCGTCTACGACAACGACCACGACTATGACAACGACGACGACTACGACAACAACACCGGCAACTACAACGTCAACTACTACTACCGCTTCTACTACTGCGAATAAAGTGAGTTTATTGATACCGATATCGATGTTAATGATAATCGATTAAACGTAGTTACCTAATTGCTCAGATAATTGAATCTTTTTCTAGCAAAACGGACCGGCAGATAAATCTCAAGGTATGTTATATCGTATGTTTGTTTAAATAAAGGAAAAAGATAATTTTTAAAACGTTTCTCACATAATTATCGTGTAATTAACAGGACAAATGTGTTCGGGAATATGTATGCCGGAAAGAATAGCCGATTATTGCGATGCCATACTTGTCATTGATTCTTTATGCAAATTGGGACACAAATGTTGCGTCACGAGAGATGCCTTTGGTGATTCTCCGCCGGCAGAATTATTGGTTATCGATCGAACTAATTCCAATCGAAACAATACGTCTAACAAGAGTAGTATACTTTCTCAAACGAGTACAAGACCTGGTATTCACTCGACGAATCCATCAATGGCAACGACCACAACAACAAGTACTACATGGACGTCGACTAAACAACCGTCAACGGCTATTGCAACAACGACGAGTACGACGACAATGCAAACAAGACCAAAACCTACTTTGAGAAAACCGTGCAAAGGCGAATGTACCAGCAGCCTATATGCTTTATTCTGTGATAACATTGATTCCGAAGCTGATTGTCCAGGAGATGGAACTTGTTGTATCACTGAATTACCTGTAAAAGAGGTATATAAATTTAAAAACAAGTTTTATTTGTTACTCATTCATTTGCGGAATCAATTAGTTACACTTATATAGTTATATAAATTATCGTATTATTTATCAATAATAAATCAAATTACAATTGTTATTCCTTTTTAATAATATTAAGCTTAATTATTCAAAATGCTTAATATACAAAAAAAATTAAAGTTAATTGCACTTTGACCCGATGATAAACTTTTATTTATTTGTTAATTATTTTAGAGAAAAAAAAAGGACAAGTTTTATATTAAGATTTATGTTTAGGAAGTAACAACAACCGTCCGTCCAACTACAACAAGGCCGTCGCCTCCTCAACCTAAATTACAACCTTGCCCTGGCTTCTGCTTGTTGACAATCATGGCAGCATTCTGTGAACGACCAAACTTGATTATCGCTAAAACGTCCACATGTCAATCTGGATCGATCTGCTGTGACAACACGAAAAGTCCGCCGCAGGTGATTCTATTTCTTTTTTACGGTAAACCCCTCCTCCCCAAAGGAAGATAAGAGTCGAGGCAAGTAAAGATCTCGGAAAAATGTAATATGAATCGAGCGTTAAATAGATAACACGATCTTTTCAAAAAGGAGACTCATCGACCGACTTCTTCCAAATTAGACTCCAAGACCACGACCGAGACCTACCACGAGACCAACAACCACCATTACTTTACCACCTGATCCACGTCCGGAGTGTCCTGGTTCTTGCATCGTATCCTACTTATCCTTCACTTGCTTTAGTAAGTAAATGTCATCTTTTACCATTGTCTCTTATTAAAATTAAAAAAAAAAGAAATTTACATTTTCCTTCATCAATAATTAATTCATAGGAAATGCGGAATTAACGAGTTTGTTCAAGTGCAAGAAACAAGGACATCAATGTTGCGCACCAAAATCATTAATCAGAGAACTTCACGGTGGTAATAGCAGTGAACCGATTTTGACTAACAGAAATGATACTTATACCAATATCGTTACGGCTAGACCACATACAACAACCTTTGCTCCGACAATTTGTAAGCTATTATAATTTGTATAAAGAATTTCTTTGTATTTTGTTTTTTTTCTAATGTTTCCTTAAAAAATGTTTTGTTCAAAACTTCTCTTTGGCAGATGAAACGACAACGATGACAGTGACAACAACTACGAAGAGTCCGGTATACAGTAAATATGTATGCGGTGTAAAAGGAACCTCTCGTGGGCCGATTCAAGCTCGTAGCTTCGAAAGAGGTGCTCGTGTAGTTGGTGGGGAAGATGCAGATGCTAACGAATGGTGTTGGCAAGTTGCTCTTATTAACTCTCTCAATCAGTACCTATGTGGTGGTGCTCTTATCGGCACTCAATGGGTACTCACGGCAGCTCATTGTGTCACAAAGTAAGTAAAAATATTTATATATATACATTTTTCTATTATGGACGATTGGTCAATAAATAATGCCAACATTTTTATATATAAATAAACAATACTATATATTAAATATATTTCACTGATAATATCGGCATTATATTTTTATTGATCAATCTCATATTTGATCGGTACATTGTATGAAATTTTGTATTTAATACACTCTCATATATTACTGGCATGTTTATGATATTTACAGTATCGTGAGATCGGGTGATGCAATTTACGTAAGAGTTGGAGATCATGATTTAACTCGCAAGTATGGTAGTCCAGGTGCCCAAACGTTAAGAGTCGCTACAACTTACATTCATCATAATCACAATAGTCAGACTTTAGATAACGATATAGCTCTGCTTAAATTGTACGGTCAAGCGGAATTAAAAGACGGAGTTTGTCTAGTTTGTTTACCTGCTAGAGGAGTGAGTCATACAGCTGGTAAACGATGTACGGTTACTGGTTACGGATACATGGGTGAAGGTAAAAACATAAATATCTATATGATATCTCATTACTTTCCCTTGGAATACTGTATCTTTACTTTTACAGCTGGTCCCATACCTCTACGAGTACGTGAAGCAGAAATACCGATCGTTAGCGACGCCGAATGTATTAGAAAAGTAAATGCTGTAACGGAAAAAATCTTCATACTTCCAGCTAGTAGTTTCTGTGCCGGTGGAGAACAGGGTAATGACGCGTGTCAGGTATGTAAACTGTTAATTATAATCATTGAGATTTACTATAACAATATACATGTATATATATATATAATGTTCAAAACAATTGAAGGATCACTACTGTGAACTGATTTGAAGAAAATTGAATGGAATTTTGTTCATTTAATAACAGAATCCTTTAACTGTTTTGAGCAATAGGTATATGATATATTTGTATCTGATGATAATAATATTCATGTTTTCGGTATATCTGTTAATATGTTAATGTCCTCGAATATCATAGGGTGACGGAGGAGGTCCATTAGTTTGTCAAGATGATGGATTTTACGAATTAGCTGGATTAGTATCATGGGGCTTTGGCTGTGGAAGGTTGGATGTTCCTGGTGTTTATGTTAAAGTATCTGCCTTCATCGGTTGGATAAATCAAATCATATCAGTGAATAATCTTTAATCGTCTTATACATGCTACCGGAATTGTCCAATAAAGAACTGAGACGTTTATTTATTATTAATAAAACGTTAATACACTTTGGTGAGCATTGCGTTGTAATATGTTTAACGACGTGGTGCACGCGCAACGAGGATGACACGAATAAATTATTATCAAGTAATCCTCGAAAGCGCATTTAATGTCTGTGCCAAAAAATGATATTTTATTAAAATGCTAAGCTAATTCTATTTTTTTTTTGTTTTTTTTTTTTTTTTATGCGTTTAACTCCGTGGGATTTTTGAATAATAAGTAAACAAGAGGCTCGATATAAAGAAAGTCCCCCCCCCCATTTGTTTTTAGACGAATACAAGTGTGCTATATACTTTTGCACACTCATGACGATAAGAAAAATATTATTTTTCTAATCTCTTGATGATCCATGATAAATTTACTTCTTTTTTGTGCGCTCATGTGTACAAGCAATTATTTAAATTTATGTTCTATGTATTTAAAAGAAAATAAAAAATAAAAAATAAAAAATAAAAAAAGAAAAAAAAATGTAAAAGAAAGAAAAAAATAAGAATAAATTATAAAGCGTAAAAGTTATTTATTTATAGTAAAAATTGTTAATAATTTAACTCAGTTTTCATCATATATATATATATATATATATATCATTTTTTCTTAGAGATTCAATCTATTTCATTAATGATATTTCTTCTTTTTAATTTTGACGAATATTTCAATTACATAATGTAAATTAGCTATTTTACGCTTATTATTACATTATGAAAAGAGCACTGAATATTATTAACTTTTCGTACATATTTAGATATTCTTTATTTCTATAGTTGAATGTTTCGTAGAACAGTACTTTGTAAATTACTGCCCTCATTTTCTAAGATATTTTCCTAAATTTTATCATTAAGAAATTGATATTATATTGATTAATAATAAATAGTGGGACGAGGGAGGGGGAGGGGGAGGGGGAAAGGGGGAGATAGATAGGATGAACTTGTAAATGCCCATATTACATTTAGTCATTAAGCAATTTTTAAATTTGATATACATTGAACATATTTTGTAATAGCATTTAATAATAAATATTGAAATTGGAATAAACTACAAATTGACATATAGACGACAGTGGTCGATTTTTAATGTTTGATAAATGTTTAACATATTAATCATATATATATACTAGGGGTGCCCCACTATGCGTTGCTGTGGCTCACAATCAGTCCGATATACACGTCTTTAAGTCAACGAATTACCTTATACCGCCATCTGTTTAGAATCTTATCGAACTAACAGAGATAATCATGACTCTTTGTTAATAAACAAATAATTCGCATAATATTGTGATTATAAATTGAGATATAAACTATCCTATCTTTCAAGTTGGATGAAATTGCACACAGTGTGCAAAATTTGATTAAAATTGGTTCAGTAGTTTAGGAATCCATTGCGGACAAACAACGTGACACGTAATTTATATATATATTATGTTTTTTATAAGAAAATAAAAAAATATATATATAGCAATACACTAAAGTTCTTGTTGTTGTTGTTTTTTTTTTGTTAAAATTAAAATTTATCTTTTTAACAATAAATTGGACAAAATCTGATAAATTAACGATTTGTATTTATCATCTTGTCAAATTCAGAAAATAATAATAATAATAATAATAATGTTTTAGTATTATTATTTTTTGTCTTATAGAAAATCTGCAAAAATACTATTTTTTATGTTTAAAAATAATACAATATCTTTTTTTTATTCGCGTATATGATAATTTATTAATTTATTGGCATAATTTCACCTGTACACATATATCAATATGTATTATATTTGTTATAATAATATGATTGAAAAGTACAAATCAATTAAAAACAATACATATGATTCCAGAAGGATTATACGATAAATTCTAATGAAATATAATATATATATATATATGTAAATATATCTAACTTTCTTAATATGTAAAAAAAAAGAAAAAAGATAAAAACCAACTTATTTTGTACGATTTTGTATAGTATTCTTTTCCTTTTTTTTTTTTTTTTTCTCTTTACAAAATATTTATTTCAAGTAATTCAATTTCATTTTACTATAATGTATGTATAAAAATATTATCAGTTGAATGATCCAAGCACTTTTCGATTTGCAAGTTTAGTTTTTGATAATCGTTTGCTTTTCATCATGTCTGGTTTTAAAAATTCATCTTTGTCGTTTTCCTTATCATTGCTCTGTATATGTATACAAAGTTTTGTGTTTAATTAATAATTAACAAAACAGTAAATAATAATTATAAGTAGATACAATCGTTTATTCCAAATGTAATAATAAATTGCTCACCTTTATAGATAAATCAGGTTCTGATTGAATACTGGTTTCAAAAATTGGCCTTGGAATTAAGGAAATATCTGATGCTGAAGCAGCCCTGACAATATTGTATTTAATCGTTTCATTTTGGTTGTCTGGTAACTCTTCGATTGTATTGCAAAGTGGTGATGACGAAGTAATTGTTCCGTTTTCAAATAAAGACAATGAAACGTTAGATTCATTTTCGGGTGATTTGATTATAATCGTCGTATCTTCCTGTAATGATATTTATCAAATTATTAATATATATGTATATATATCTTATCTCATACTTTACCTTGTCGGTATAGTTATTTCATGTAATAATTGATTATTTTAAGAATTAATTATGGATTTCGCAAAATAACGAATAATATTATATGTTAAATTAATATTACGTCTCTTATACCTATACATGATTAAATTAAATGATTAAAAATGATCAAACTAATTAAGTACTAAAAATAATAACTTACATCACTTTCTGATGTGTCCATATTTTTTCTAATTTCTCTAAATCTTTGAAGAATACGTTCATGAGGAGAAGTTGAAGTCAAATGACGAGGATATTGAAATTCTTTTCTTGCAGGTGTTGTACCTGAAGGATAAAAAAAAAGTTATTTGACAAAATTTCATATATTTTTATTTAAGATACGTAGAAAAAAAAAATAAAAACAAATAAAAATAAAAACCAGTTGCAATGTCGTGCCGCAAATCTTCAATAAGGAATTTTTCGATTTCATGCTCTGTCATATGCAATTGTGCAATTATCCTATTATTGCATTCTATCGATTCTGTACTTCGGTTTTCCAACTTATTTCCAATTTGTGTATTAGCATATGTAGTTTCTACAGTTTCGTTGATATCCTATTATAAAAAAAAAAAAAAAAAATAAAACAAAACAAATAACAGAACAAGTTATTATGACAGAGATAAAAATGATATAAATTTGATCATTGTAATCATTGAACTTACTTTAACCGAAGTGGTAAGAACAGTTCTATCATTTTCTATTTGTTGTTTCAATACTTGCGCATGTTCTTCCGAAAGATTTTTATATTTTTCTAACGCATTAGACCTTGCAGATAATTCTGTTTGTATATCTTTCGTTAAAACAACACTTTGCTTTAACATTTCTTCTGCCAATGTCCTATTCTATAATAAAAGAATATATTTTGATCGTTATATCTCATTCTTATTTTGAAACAAAATTTTGTGAGTGTGCGTGTATGTGTGTATTTCTTTATAAAATTAAACTTTATTTAATACTACCTCGTTTGTACTAGCGGCAATATCATTTCCAATTATTGTAATATCATCTTTTAATTTGTTTTGTAAACTTTGTTTCTTATTTATACCACTATTACATTCTTCTTTAGCGTTATTACTAATTTTGTTGCATGTTTCATGTACATGATTTAACATAGCAGAAACTTCAGTACACCTTTTATTTTCATTTCTGTACAAATTATTGAATTGAAGATATACATCTTCGAACATCTAGAACAACGATTGTTGAAATGTATTTCTAATTTTTATATTTATATATATATGTATATATTATAAATATGTAATTTAATATACCCTTGCAAATTGTTGATTTTCTTGTATAGTTTGATTTTGACTATAAAGTACATTTTGAACGGTTTGTTTGATCTCTTCCATATTCTTATATAACTGATTAGATTCCTCAAGTTGATATACACACATTTCGTTTAAAGATGTTTTTGCTAATGTTGCTAAATGATCAAGTTTTTGCGAAATTTTTTCATTTAATTCGTTTAAATTTTCAGCAATGTTTGTTTTTACTAAATTTTCGATTTTAGATACTAGTCTATTAGAAAATTTGTCTAATCGATTACGCTCATCTTCAGTTACATTGGTAACAGTTTCTATTTCTTTCCTTAACCATTCTTTATAACCATTATACTGAAAAAAGTATTATTAATGATTACTTTATTTAATGTATTAAGAAATGTAGTTAAATATAACTTACAGAAGTGTCTATGTCCTTTGTTAATTTATTAGTAATAAGCTCGGTTTCTGTTAATCCTTCATTGGTAACCGTTTCTAAATACATACAAATGTTTACATAAGTACATGAATTTTCTTATATAACAATTTAATATGATTAAAGTATTTGTCTTTTACCAATTTGTGTCTTCAGAGACATGCAAAATTGTACCAATTCGTGTGAATAAACAGATATATCATTTTCAATATCTTGAAAACGATTTTTAATATTACTTTGGAATTGTTCACTAAGATTTTTATTTTCTTCTTCTACTTTCCTATACATAGAACAAATGTTATTCTGTTAATTAATTATTATAGAAGAAAAGAAAGAAAGAAAAAAAAAAACCCCCAGATTAATTATGTACTTACGTTTTACGACCAATTTTATCGTGTAATTTATAAGTATCTGTACTTGCTACATTTGCAACATTCAAAAGTGTCTTCGCTTGAGATAATAATACTTTTTCAGTTGATGCATGTTTTTCTACAAGATATTTCTGTTCATCTCTTTCCTGTTTAGTCATTTTTAAATGATTTGTAGTTGATTTTAATACATTAGTTGTGTTTGTTAAATTATTTTCCACTTCTTGCAACTTATTTGTTTGTATACTATGTTGTACTTGCAAATCATTGAATAATTTCTGTAAATTAAGAAATAAAAGAAAATATATATATATATATATATATATATATATATATATATATATATATATATAATGTATTTATAAAAAACAAAAAATATTTAAAAATATGTTAATATCAATAGTGTACCTCTTTATTTAGCATTGTTTCTTCGAGTACTTTAATATGATTGATTTTTTCTTCTATCTCTCTACCTTGACATTCTATTAAACTTTGCATTTCATTATAATTATCTTGTGCAAGATAAACACCATTTCTTTCGCGTGTTGCTAATAAATCTCTTCTTAATCTTTCTATTTCCTCAGTATATTCTTTAAGTAATGCTTTCTTAGAAAGCTTTTGATTAATTTCTGGACGATTGGTAATATTTTTAGCTCTATGCGCATAATCTAATGTCGACAAGGTTTCTTCCAAATTTATACTCGCAGGAGATATCGTTGCAATAATAGATGTCTTAGTGCGTCCACCCAATGATTCTTGGAGAAGTCTCGTTAATTTAGATTCTCTATATGGTATATGGGGTGCTCTTTCTACTAATGCTGTTATAACTCGTCCAAGAGTTAATAATGATTGATTAATATTTCCAGCTTCCCTAGCTCTTCTATCAACTGCGCCAGATCTACCCACATTTTCGCTTCCCGCTAAATCTACTAAATTTAATTTTCCTGTTTTTAAAAGTTCTTCTCCATCAATGGTGTTCTCTTTGATATGTACTGTGATTGAAAAAACTGTATGCGATCGACTGAAAATTAATCATGACGATTATTATTAATATTACAAATTGTAAAGAATAATATAGAGCATTTCTTTTTGAAGAAATTATAAATTTTCTAAGACAATTAATCTAACAACGTTTAATATTGTATCAACCTTGAATGTGCATTCATCATTGTTGCAGCTGTTTGTCTTTTTTCTGATCCTTTTTCAAGAATCTTATAAACTTCACTTTTATTATGTACAGTTACTTCTTCTAAACCATGAATAATAACAGCACCTTTTCTTGATGTGTCTTCGTATAATCTAATAACAATATAGAAATATGAAATAAAAACAATTTTTATACATTTGTATAAATTAAAGTGTATTACAAATACCTTATTTTGGAAGCATCATCGTTGGGTGATAAAAGATCAAACAATTCTTCATTATAGAGTTCTAGAAAGCTGACTCGTACTGTATATTCCTGAGCTTCTAATAATCGTAGTTCGTCAAACAAATGACTTAAAGTGCGTGGTATAATCCCAGCAGTCGTGTCCTAAATAGTATACGAATTAATTGAACATTTCATGTCGAAACGTTTAACCAATGCTTTTATTCATAATTAAAATAAATTTCCTTAATAATGAATTAAACATATAAAGCAACAAGTTGTTAATGTTGAGCTTTTCATTAAAGTCATGGTAATCTGTCAGCTATAGGAAATATTAGCTATTGATAACTGATGCAGTCTGAACGATAAATCTATAAAGTTGGTTTAGAAAAACTAGGCGTTTAATATGTTAAACACCATAATACAATAACATTGTATATGAACTTTTATTAATTTTCTTTTACGTAGTTAATCAATCACGCAAATGAGTAGCTCAATTAATAAAGTAAATAAATAATTAAAATTAATTAATATTTAATAATAAAATAAATTACACTTTGCCAATGTAGTGCTGGATCATTGCTGACACCTTCCATAGTGAATGTTTTTCCTGTACCTGTTTGTCCATAAGCAAACACCGTACAATTATATCCAGCCAAAACTTCTTCCAATAATGGACTAACAATAGCTTTGTATACATCAATCTAAATTAAAGATAAAATTCAATTAATTATAATGATAAAATATTAAACAAAACAACAAGAAAAATATAAATTATAAAACAATATGCATACCTGCTTTGATAATGGACCAAATACTTCATCAAATGTAAACTTTTTTGAAAGTTTGTCTTGTGGTCTTTCGCGTATTATCACTTCTTTATTTGATGGTACATCCACCACTGACACTGATTTTCCAATTCGTTCTGCATTGTTTATCGGCCTGTGATTAAATATATATATATAAAAAAAACAACGAATGATTATACACGATAACAAAAATAATAATACAAATTAATATAAATTTAGTATAAAGAATTATTATCCTTTTTTTTTCCCGCACCTGACTCGTACAAACACTTGTATATGTTGGTTTTTATCCTTTTTTCCAGTGCGCGTCTCATTCATCTTCTTAATCTTTAATAATCGTAGATTTTCTGTTTGACAAATCCTTTTTTTGTATTTATAAACTTTCTGCGGTAAGACCTTATTTCTGTAATAATAATATACGCGTGTTTAATCACAACTTTTCCGTTATAAAATTTTAAATTGAATAGTTCGTGCGAGCGACGCCAAGATAGGTAAAATGCGTTCGTAAATGCATCTGATTCAAACATGACAGTAGTGCCAAGTTGTAATGAACCAATCAACATTCTTTATTCTTGACTAATCATTTTTGAGTATATTAATAGTTTTTGTAAATAAAGTACCGTTCACCGTGTACACTGTTAGATATGTGAAAATCGTTCTTAATGTACGTTATTGTTATGACGTGTATAGTTTGATAAAAGATAAAAGACAATAGAGAGAAAGAAAAAAGAAAAAAAGATTAGACAAATTGTAAATAATATCACAAATATTCAAGGTATTTAAATGTTATATACATTATTATGATTTAAATGATCAATTATATATTTAACATAATTATATATTATTTTGATTTATATAATAAATAAGTTTTATCAGAGTATTTGTCACTTTCAGATGATAACCGATGTACAACTTACTGTTTTCTGCAACATGCTTGGAATTATGCTATTTTGTCTAGTGTTTCTATTTCATTATATAAATGCGAATTATTCTAAATGAATGGGCATATTTGTATATCATTTCAAGAGATCATCATGTCAAAACAGTTTATAGGTTAGTCGATGATTGTGCAGACCGCTCATTGCATTTCCATACGATGTAAATCATTTGAATAATATATAATACAACATATTAATAAATTTTATTCTCTTATATTATTCTTTCCTTTAACAGTTAAATTAATCGATCTTCGATTATGAATATTAGTCTATTATTGAACATGTTATTCTGTTTAAATGTAGATATAACTTTAGCATATATAATTTATTAATTTCATATATTGATCACATATATTTTTGTATTTATTTATTTATTTAGAATAAAATGTAACTTAATCGTTAGTTTTTTTTTTACTTTAGACAATTTTGTAAATATATTTATCAGATGAGTCGTTTTCAAGTTAAAGCGATTAACTCTATTTCGAGAATATTATTATCAAAGCACTTAATCAATAGTTCGTTTTCTTTTTTTGTGTTTTTAAAATTAGTTTCCGGAATAATTATACTTAACACCACTAAGTGAGAATTTTTTTTGACGTTTCTACATTGTATAATGTGATATATTTTTATTTAATATTTTACTATTCATATTTACTGTATTAATTTGACCTAAATTTTTGTAGTTTCAAATTGATTAGTATTTTAATTTATTTGACACATATAATATTCTTATTTATTAAAGATAAATGTACTAATAAAAAATATATATATATACGTTAGGATTTTCTCTATGAATGATTCTTATAGATTATACTTAATATTCATAGTGATGACGTTACAGGCAACAAATTAAGAAGCATACTGATGTATGTATACAAAGGTAACAAATATTCCTAAATATTATATCCAACATAATGATCAATAATTAGTTAAAACTATCAATTAGTAGTCTATTTTTGATTATCTCAAAATACATATAAATAAATTTTATAATATTTTTACTGTATATATATATATATTCTTAAAATGTATAAAGACAATTGTATAATAAGGATTACTATGGTATAAACAAGGATGTATCAAGATTGTATAAATAAGGGTAATACGTCAAAGGAATAAATAATAATAATAAAAAAAAGAAAAAAATAGCCTTCATTTGGTTTTCACATGTGGGAAGCTCTACTAACACATGAGTGTTTTAAAAGTAATACTACGAAACGTAAGGTAAAGTAGTAGGGGATAACTACTACTAATACATACTTTCGAATAAAACATTGTTTGTGCTTCTTTAAAGGGGGAATCGAGTTCTTAATTTGCATGAAATACGCGAATACCTTTTAGTTTGTAAGCATTCACGCGTTAAAAGAGATATAAGGAAAACGGTCTACGAATGGTTTCTTTTTTGTTGTTGCTTTTTTTTTTCTAAAATCATTAAACGCACAGATAAAATAGACAGTTTTAAAGTATAAATAAATCAAAGTAATACATATATCGATAAATCACACGTATCGATTACTTTTTTTACTTTATTTATTTCTATTTTTGGTTTATACTTTTTTGTTGTTGTTGTTGTTTTTTCTCAACACGTTCTTTTTGTGTCACTCGAGTCATGGTGTTCGCGTGGAAATACAAATGCGAGTTGATATATATTATTTTTTGAATCATTAATTACAACGACGACATATTGATGACAATGATAAATAATAATAATATTTTTCTTTTGATATTTTTATCGACAATTGTACTGATTTATCATCAACGAACATCATCATCATCATCATCATTTGCCAATGCTTTTGGAGTTAATGACTGTCTGGCATTTTGTTCAAACGTAAGTTAATGAAATAAAAAGATCTAAGAAAAAAAACTATATATATATAAAAAGAAAATAAACAAAGAAACAATTTTCAATCTATAGAGAATAATTTATTTATTTATTTTTGTTTTTTTGTTTTTTTGTTTTTCAATTAAATTAAATTTAAAAACAATTCTATGTAAACGTATTTTTCGATAACGAGTTAAAAAATGGTCTATGAATTTATTCGTAATTTAGAAATAATTATTTCACGGATATCGCATAATAATTGTCTTTTAGTTCTTGTTTCATATCATTCCGTACCTTTTCTTACGTTTTTTTTTTCTTTTTTTCCCCCCAAAAAATACGATTTATAAAAAATGTGTCTTTGCACTTCGACACCTGCGTCAACATAATTCGTCTTGAAATATTTGAAAACTTTTATTCTATTGTTTATTAAGCTGTAAAACAGATCAATTATTGTATATTTACATATTCAAATAGATCGTAGATCGTTTAGAATCGATGAAGAAACATTTTCAAGTATTGCATATTAAATAGTATCGATATCATAAATCATTATCGTTACTTTATCGAAATTATAATAATAATAATAATAATAATAATAATAATAATAATATATAAATTATATATATATTATCATTTATTAATTATAAATAAATATATACAATAATAATAATAATAATAATGTGTGTAATTATGATGGTGGATTAACTCAACAATTTGAAATGAAAAGAATGAATTCTTTTAATTTATTCCGTATTATAATTATTATTCATATAGTAAAAATAAATCGTGCAAATAATTTTGTAATTTTTTTTCTTTTTTTTTTTGTCTTTCTTTTACTTACATACACTGTCATTAATTATCGATACACGTGTAATAATTAAACATCATTTTTTAGAATTGTTTTGTCACGCGACTTGATTGTTGTTGTGTTAAATATGGAAAAGTGTAAACAACGAAACATACTTATGCACATTTTAACATTTGTTGAACTATTATTTTTATTCGAACGAATTATCGATCACGTTAATCCAATAAGTCGAAATCGTCTGATGATCATTCTCTTGTTTGCTTTGACGTAAAAGGAGAAGAGTTAGGATTTTTTTTTTTTTTATATATCAAAATATATAATTCAAAATTAAATTTAAAAATAGAATTTGATTGAATTCTTATGAAAGAAGATCATTTTATAGGACGTATCGTTTTATAGTTTAAGTAAACGTTAAGTAAAACGTTTTATTTTGTGTTTATATCGAACATTTTTTCTATATTAAAATAATGAAGATATAAGTTTAAAAAAAATCGAGTTTTACTTTAATATATATATATATATATATAGAAATTATTATTTTTACAATGCATCTCAATCATGATTTCGTTTTGAAAACGAATATATATATATATAAAATATAAAATTATCAATTATATCAATAATATTATTAATTATATTATTATATTATTATTTTTTATATCATTATTATTATTATTATTATTATTATTATTATTATTATTATTATTATTATTATTATTATTATTATTTGAACAATTTTGAATAATACAACAAAATAATATAGAATAATAAATTTTTATTTCTGTGTTCATTGAATTTCATCTAAATTGTAAAAGTTATTGAAATTCATTAAAAAAAAAAAAAAAAAAAAAAAAAAAAAAACATTATGTTACTAGGTATAGTTCAACATTTTGTTTAAAAATGATTTGAAATTTGACAATGATTGATTTGATAATATATATATAGTTTAATAATAGAAAATATTTTGTAAAAAAGATTCTGCGTCATTTTTTCTCAACTTTTGTCAACTAAATGCATTGTACATTTTATTGTCTCAGACGAGATATCATTCGTACTAAATATTCTATCCATTAATGCAACGGCTTTTTCGACGTCAATGCATATTTTATATTTTACATACATTGATGTGGATATACATAGAAAGAAATCGATGAATAAAAGAGTGTGTGAGAGAGAGAGAGAGAGAGAGTATTAAAATCGAAAAAAGAAGGCTATGAAATTCATCAATATTATTTGCAAAAATACGATTTTCTTTTTTTCTCTTATATAAAACATAAAATTTGTTCAAAAAAATATTAAAATGGATTAAATTAGATTACGACGAAGAAGAAGTTTTTTATTTTCTTTTGAATATCTTTTTCATCATTAAAATCGTTATCTCGAAACGAGTCATAGAACACCGATGAAAAATTATATTAACCCCATACATATATATATAAATTTCGTGTCACGTTGTTTGTTCGCAATGGACTCCTAAACTACTGAACGAATTTGAATCAAATTTTGGCACACTTTGTGCAATTTCATCCAACTTGAAAGATAGGATAGTTTATATCTCAGTTTATAATCGGTATAAGGTAATTCGTTGACTTAAAGACGTGTGTATCGGACTGATTGTGAGCCACAGCAACGTGTGGCGGGGCACCCCACATATATATATATGTACATTTTATTCTTCCATTTTCAATTTCTACTATTACTTATCATTGTCATAGATATCACCAATAACGGAGCTTTTTTTTATTTATTTTTCAGGAATCGTGTATAAATTCCTGTCACAGCAAGGTACGTTTTTATTGTTCGTCATTTTTGTTGTTATTCAAAAAGAGACAAGATAAAAGGACGTTATTATTATTATTAATGATCGTATTTAATTCATCATATGTGATCGATACATATATTGAATATTAAATATACTAAGTATATTTATTTGTAAAAAAAAATTGTAAAAATCTATTAGAGCAAAAGCCCACGACGGTCAGACCTTCGTTATTTTATAAAAGCTCAAAATTTTTCCGTGCATGTCCTCTATACAGGTAAAAACGACCAGCGACTATAGAGTTTGGGTTGTGGTTACTTGGACAGGTAACAGGTAGTAAAGGTGTATAAAATAGTACCTTAACCCTTAAAGTGCACACTTGGTAAAAGTTAGTTAAAATGCACTGTGGGTGTTTGACACCCCAACGTGTTTGAACGCGTCTCCTGAAGCCGTTATTTAATATTTACACCTCGCAATTTTTTTCAAAGTCGTTTGATACATCTTTTTTAAAATAGAATAGGTTTTATATTTGTCTGAATTAACACTAGATGGCACTAGACAAATAACCCATTTTTTCGAATTCAGTAGCGTTTTCGAGAGATCAAAGATTTGTTGGGGTATCAAACACCTCATGTGCACTTTAAGGGTTAAATTCGTTAAAGTATAAAGCTCAATTTTGTAATATTTTCTTCGAGATAACTTTAGAAATCTTGTCATTTTTATAAACTTTAATAAATAATATTATATACTTTCGTTATATAGTATAAAAGAGACCAGGTAGATTGCTATACCGGTATCTTCATTAAGATACCCAGCATGCAGTTTAGGGCTGTCTGGCAGGGAGTAGCAACTGTCATAAGTGTTCGACAATGAATGACGAGATTTCTAAAGTTATCCCGAAGAAAATATTACAAAATTGAGCTTTATACTTTAACAAATTTAAGGTACTATTTTATACACCTTTATTACCTCTTATCTGCCCAATTAACCACAACCCAAACTCTATAGTCGCTGGTCGTTCTTATCTGTATAGGAGACATCTACAGAAAAACTTTCAACTTTTATAAAATAACGAAGGTCTGACTGTCATGGGCTCTTGGGCTATATTAAGTTGTTCGATAAATTTCTATCGATTTATCAATATACATATATCGATATATATATTTAAAATATACATATATGTATATATATATATAAATCTGCATGAACTTTTTAGATAATACATTGTAACGTTTAATTTTTATATTCATGTTTTTTAATTGACGAAAAAAATGAGAGAAACAAAACAAAATAAAACAAAAGAAAATAAAAAAAAAAAAAATAAAGTAATGGGGACTACGAACCATAATAAATATTCAAAAGGTACGCTGTTTTAAAAGAAGGTCGCGTTAAACTATGTTTTCGACAAGATATAAAAATACATTCGTTCTTTCGAAATATATTATAGTTGATTTAATAATTCATTTTTTTCGTCATCGTTTTTCTTTAATTCCAAAAAAAACAAAAAACAAAAAAAATTGAGATATTATTTTGTATTATTTACATTATATTTCATCATTTTGATAAATTATCTTTGTAAGAAGTAATGATACAGCTAATTTTTACAGTTTTTTTTTTTTTCTTTTTTTCATAATTTAATATTCACACAGATAAACGAAGATGCAAATGCAAATATCAATTTAAATTGTAGAGGAAAGGATTGTATTATGATCAAGCATAATATGGGAAAGTATATTATCGAACAAAGTACTAATGATCGTATTTGGAAAACAATCAAAATAGTAAATAAAATGGATTAATAATAATTTGATATAAGAATAAAAATAAAATATAAATTATATATGACAATATATGAATGATATATTTATTATTCTTTTAGAGTAATGGTAAATTTTCTTTCATTTCTAATTTAATATCAAATACATCTTATCGATTTCGTTTGAGAAGATTAACAGAGAAGGGTGTATCTCGACCAGAAACATCGGATTGGTTTTCGACTTACAATGGTAAATCAAATTATTATTATTATTATTTTTTTTTTTTTCAAATAACACGTCTAAGTCTCAATTGAATTGTATTAACAAATGTATATTTCAATGGAATTTCAGTTGATTATGTGCCGAAGAAAGTTTTTAATGTATCTTTGTTGAAAATGGAAATAGATAAGACCAATGTGTGCCGACTTTCTGCAGATATTAGTTTTGAACCAGCGGACGGTAATGCTAATCTTAATATATATAAATTACGTGTCACGTTGTTTGTTCGCAATGGACTCCTAAACTACTGAACCGATTTTAATCAAATTTTGCACACTTTGTGCAATTTCATCCAACTTGAAAAATAGGATAGTTTATATCTCAGTTTATAATCGGTATAAGGTAATTCGTTGACTTAAAGACGTGTGTATCGGACTGATTGTGAGCCACAGCAACGTGTGGCTGGGCACCCCTAATGTACTTATATGTCATGTTATAAATGCAAATGACTTTCATGACATTGTGTACATTTATTTATATATATATATACATATATACAGGGTGATTCATCCCAGCTCTTGCCATTTAAAAAAACAAACTTGACCAATAAATTTTAAAACTAATTCAACCTAGCAAAAAAAAATACTAATGTCATATTATAGTCCTGAATTTTTCATGTAACTTTTTCCTTATTTACTTTTCTGTTACTATCATACTTTCAAAGCTATTTAGGTGAATCACCCTTATATGTATAAAGGGTATCCCAAAAGTTACATTATCGAAGAAATAATATTAAAAAATCAATATTAATTCATTAATATATTTATGATATTTGTTTTCATATAAATATATCAATGTTCAGTTAGAATGTTATTAAAACAAATATTGGACTCATGATCTGCCCTCGATCTATCTAAATATTTGTTAAAATAATTTTCTAATTTTTCCAATTTATTAAAGAAACTTTTGAGACACTCTGTATATATGTTGTTATACACAAACACAGTATGTAGAATAATATTTGTTATATTTCAGATTTGAGTTGTTATTATAATGTCTTGTATTGGCAATATGAACACGATTTAAGATACTTAACAATACGGAAGGTAATATAAAATTAGATTGTGTGTCTGTGTGTAATTTATTTTTGATTACTTACACGGGAATTTGTTCCAGGCTCCGACATTTAGTTTCCATCTTCGTAATTTAGAATTTGATCGGAACACAACGATATATGTTTCTTCTGTAAACGGTATCGATAAGGACGTCAGTGATCAAACAACTTTAACATTTGTTACACCTTCTTGCTTGGAAATGCATAATAATTTGAAAATTTGTTGTTAGTAAACGATAGATAGATAGATTATTAAATCATTTATACTATTAACGCGATTTTATTATTATTATTATCATCATCATCATCATCGAGATGTGTTGTGGATCGTGTCGTATAAAATACAATTTTATTACAGCTCCACAAAAGGTCGAGGGACTACACATGATAGATATTTACAAACATGATGGTCTTTACGATGTTATCGTTAACTGGGATAAACCTAGCATAGAACCGGATAATTATACGATCCAATTGGAAACTTTTCGAAAAGACAAAATATTACTTACAGTACCTGGGGTTTGTATTACGATCAATTTCTATTTTTTGTTTTTGTTTTTTTTTGTTTTTGTTTTTTTGTTTTCTTCTCAATCCTCGTTAAAATACTATTTAGAATATTTGTAGAAATTTAATTTTTTTTTTACTTAGAATGAAACCGAGGCACATTTTATTGATATTAAATTGGAAAAACAATATAAAGTCAGTATTATAGCTGATTCCATTGGTGGTTCTAGTCCAGTATCTAAAATAATAACCGATTGTAACGTGATGTTAGGTAAATACAATGGATTTTCATGGTTTTTTTTTTTTTTTTTTTTTTCTTAGCAAAATGTTATTTCATTAATTATTATCTATTAATTCGTTAATTTCCTTTGCTTTTTTTGTTGGTATGTCTAGTAAATGAATACAGTCTTTTTCAAAACATCATGATACCGTTAGTCATTATAATGACGATTTTTATATTGGTAACAATTTGCATGTTTCTGTTTAAAGGAAGAACAAAATTATGTCATAAACAATATACGCATTTTCAGGTAAGACATTAACAAATTACGCGTTCAAATTAAATAGCAAAATATAATAATACGATTTTTATATTTTTTCTTTTTGCATGTACGAATAAATAAATAATAGGCTTTAAATCAAAAGGAATTTCCTACGAGTGTGCCTAAATTATTAGAAGAAAATAAAAACATATCCAATAATGATAAAACTCTTTTACCATTGGATAAGTTTGAATTATCTCCGAAAAAATTACAATTAAAAGATATTCTTGGAAGTGGTGCTTATGGAATCGTTAGACTTGGATTGTTTCGAGATGATTTCGGTACTGTTATTAACGTGGCAGTTAAAGGACTTAAAGGTATTTAAATTTTATCTAAAAATATCTAATAAATATACACATACGTGTCGGTAATTATGTAAAAGTGGATTAACCCTTTGCACTCCGCTGTCTCAACGTATGAAATATTAAAGTTTATTAGTGATTACGGGGAATTCAGTTATTTCAGCACAACTTTTTGAAACATGCATGTTTCCCTGATGTTTTCTCTCAAAATAGCACAAGACATCGAATCAAAATCTAGTAAAATAACAAAGATATATAAAAACAAATGTTAACGGGTTTTGTGTTCTAAGAGAATGCGAGACGCGGTGCTAACGACGGTTCGAGAACTTTTTGGCAAAACTTGAGAAGAACGATAAGAAGAATTTGTAAAAGAAATGTTTTTATAGGAACATATATCTCGCATTTATTAGTGAGATTTATAATGTACAAAGAAATATTATCAAATAGTATCACACATTTCAAATACAACGGAACGCGCTCACTTTTTGTTCAATTGCAACGCTATTACACATATACATTCTCTTGGTAAATAAGTTCTTTTGGTAAAAGTTTTTTAGGTCAATATGTTCCTTGATGTCTACAGATTAATATAAGTCCAATATCATTAGAATCTGTTATTTGGTTCCAAAGTTATACTAAATAATACGAGGGTCTGTAAATGTGCCGTTTTTGTCGCGAAGTCGCACGGAATGCTAAGGGTTAAAATAAGTCAACAAAAATTGAAAAATTGATTTATTTTCTGATATATAAATAATCTATAATATTAAATAAATGATAAAATAATATTTGTCAATTTTTTTGACTTAACAATTATCATCACGTACACATTTACGTATTCGTAAATTTGTAAACTTATCTAATCATCTAATGAATATATTTATTCGTTACAAAGATAATCCAAGTGTCGATGATATAAATAATTTTTATAAAGAAATTCAAATAATGAAATCAGCTGGAAAACATCCAAATATAGTCTCATTAATTGGTTATTGTACGATGTATAACAAACCATTGTTGATCGTTGAATATTGTTGCAATGGAGATCTGCAAACATATTTGAGAAAGGTTGAGACTTCAAATATTTTCTTCGTTCTTTTATAGAGTACGTAAAGAATAAGATTTAGTATTAACAATTAAGTACATATATATTTTTTTTTTTTCTTTGTCCCGTTTCTTTTTTTTCAGATATGGAAAAATACTATTAACGATATTTTAGATTATAAATCGCAATTTAAATTCGATCAGTGTATTCATAATTATGAAAATGATCAGAAGACTGATCGTACCGTTGAAAATCATTTATATGGCATTCGACAGGGTAAGTCGAATTAATAATTATATGTAAAATAATATATGATTTTGAATATCACATAATGATAATAAATATTTTTATTTATTTATATGTATATATATATATATATATATTTGATTAAAGAATATATTACTGCAGTCGATTTATTGAATTTTGCAAGGCAAATCGCTAATGGAATGGTAACTTTTAATAATCTATTGAAATATTAATTAATTTTATTTATTTATATCACGTAACACAATAAAAAAAAAAAAAACATTATTTGTAGGAATTTTTATCAACAAATCGAATAGTACATCGTGATTTGGCAGCACGTAATGTTTTAGTATGCTCTGACAATATTGTCAAGATATCAGATTTTGGTCTTAGTCGTGATATTTATCAAGAAAATGTTTATAAAAAACAAGGAAGCGGTAAATTGCCATTAAAATGGATGGCGATTGAAGCTTTGACACATCAGATATATACAACTCACAGTGACGTGTAATATTTATAATTTTATGAAATATTATATTTATATTAATAATATCCAACATTTTTGTTTTATCGTAAAATAATTGATGTTGATTTAACTATATTTCTTTAAAATATGTTTTTAATTGCAGATGGTCTTTTGGTATTCTTTTATGGGAAATAATTACGTTAGGTTGTACACCATATCCTGAGGTTCCCACAAGTAATATCTTGAAGCTTTTAAAAACAGGATATAGAATGGAAAAGCCACCAAATTGTGGAGAAAATTTGTAAGTTTATATGAAACATTGATATATTATATTTTAATCTAATCTTTTAATTATAGATTATTATCATATAGTGTTTTAATTTTGTATCTAGATATAATATAATGTATTCGTGTTGGCATATCAGACCTCAAAGCAGACCGACTTTTACGGAATTAAAGAATGATCTGGATATGTTACTTAACAATTATACTGATAATAAATATTTAAATTTGAGCTAAATATTACAAGAACTGAAAAACCAAACAAACGATTAGTGCGTTTTGATAAGAAAGATTGTATAAATAATTAAGTTAGTTCTTTTATTATCTTTATAACAAAAAAAAACTAACAATAACTATTACCATAGAGTATTAAAGTTATTACTATGTATTATCTTTGGAGAAAGTGTAAAATCATGTGTAAAATCATTTATTTCGTAAGAATTTTTTTACGTACAATAATCTGTGATATAATCCCTTACATATATATATACGTGAGTACTTGTGTGTGTCTCTGTGTGTGTATGTGTATGATTTTGTGTATGAGAGCGTGAGTGTATTTGTTTCATAATATTGTGTTTATATATGTATACATATATACACACAATATTTTGTAATTATGATAACTCAAATATGTATACATTGACGACCAAAGTAACTAACTTTTAAAATTTTCTTTCGTACTTCTTCAATAATTCAATTGTGCAAATTTTTAATAACATTATACACATAATATACGCGTTACTATTTCAAAAATGTTCCTTTATCAATTAATACTGATTAATATTTTGTATTCTTTGTAATGATAACATTAAGATTGAACAGTCGATTTTACGTTCATATAAAAAAAGAAACATGTGTGCAGATCACACGTGTTACAAGTGAAATCATCAAAAACTAAGTTTCGAGAGAATCAGACGAATAGAAAATATCTGCTGTAGGATAATTGTATTCTCTTCTTATTTAGTATCATCGCGGCCGTTTCATTGCCTCCCACCGCTCCGTTGCATCGCCGCCTAACCGATCCGTTACATTTTTTCAAATCACATCCATTCTAAAGAAGTTTTCACTTGAAAAAGAAAACAATTAATGAATAAATAAAAAGGTGAAGAAAATTTTACAAAGAATTCGGTTATTCGTACAATAACAACAATTGTATCTTATTAAATATACTTAAGAGATATAGCATATCTATATGTTTATATGTATACAACATGAATTGCGTCAGCTAGGCACATTATTGCTATTGCGAGAGGAACTTTACGTTTTCATTTCTAAGAGAGATAACAAAAGAAAAAAAGAAAAAAAGAGAAAAATTCAATAATTCACGCAAAAATCGACTAATCAATCCGAAGTAAAGAATAAGATTTGTTATTAATTAAAATGACAAATGAATAAGTAACGCGTATTTTTGTGTATGGTATTATCTTTTAAAATACGGACAAATATGTTGGACAAGTTCTTTTGTTTTTTGTTTTTTTTTTTTTTTTTTTTTTTAATATATCGCTTTATTACAATATACTAATAATTGATATGAAACAGAGATCGTGTCTGAATATGGAACTCGATATCCATCGGACAGCAGATCTTATCACCAATAGAAGATATCCCTCTTACTTTTTGTACGCACAATTGGAGTTATATTTGGAGAGAATAATATAAAAAATTTATTATATATATTTATATATATATTTATATAACTCCAAATTTTGTTTAATGTTAAGATGTTTTTTTTTTTTTCTGTTCGCAATGTGTCAGAGAAAAAATTCGTATCGTGGCCGAGAGAGAAAGAGAAAGAGTGAGAGAGAACAAGAGAGAGAGAGACAGAGACAGAGAGAGAAGTACATCTTATCTGTGAGTAATTAGTTACAATATCCCGTATGAATCTTATATTTTTTGTCCTTCCTTAAAACTATGTACAGTTTTTAATTGGAAAAATTCCATTAATCAATCGTTAGGCTTGTTTTGCATGGGATATCTTTTTTTTTTTTTTTTTTGCGATGCAACGATTATCCTTTGTTTCTTTTCATTTTTTTTATATATATATATATATATAAGTTCTACGATATACAGTTAAAAATGTACATTTTTTCTTTGTTTATATTTATAGAAAAAGAAAAAGAAAATATTTTTAAAAGGAAAGTCAATTATACATTAAACGTATTAAATGAATATACGACGACGACAACAGTGTTCTCGTTTATGCTCAAGCTTTTTTTCTTTTCCTCTTTTTGTTCTGTTGGACTTCATTTTGAAAGTTATCAAATACGTTATTAAACTGTAAAAACTTATAAGAATTAAATATAATATAAATCTATGTCGCATAAATTGATGCTAACATGTAATATGCAATTGCAATGAGAAATAACGAGAATACTTTGTAACACTTAAAATGCAACTATTTCGTAAAAAAAATGTTGAGAAGACCTTAATACAAATATTATATTATATATATATAAATATATATATATATATATATAATACAAATATAACTATGACGATAGTATGTAGTGATATAGTGGCCGTAAAAATAAATATTAAATCATGTATTATAGATATTTGATATCTAATAACTGTAAATTAGGTCAATTTATGATTTCTCCTATGTTTATAACATAGATTTTACATTTATATAATTAAATTTTTAATTACACCAATGCTGAAAAAAGTAAAAAAACGAATATATATATATATATATGTCGTTTTTCGTATTATTGGAATGTTATTGCGTTAAATGTAATTTTGTAATCTGTGAATTTCAATCTTCCTTTTTATTGTTAGAATGGTATCACAGAGGAAATTGTTGTATTACAAATGATGATGTTTCTTTTTTCCTTTTTTTTTTTTTTTTTTTTTAATATTTTTGTATAATTTTTTGTTTTGTTTTTTTTTTTATTTTGATTTTACTGCGAATAATTAAAAATGCATAGTGATAACTTTAAAGAATTGGACAGGCCGAAAATGTTGTTTTCATACATATTTTCAATATTATTCATCAATAATATTTCCAATTCTAGATAGATAGAGATTATCCAAAAGAAATATTATTAATAAAAATATTTCATACAAGATCATAATAATTTACGATCATTAGTAAGTATACATTCGCTATAAGAATAAACAGAAATCATATTACGTTACTATCATCAAGTACGGCATGAAAAGTTAGTTTCGAAAATAAACTTTGATATAACATACGGATTGGCATAGTTTGACACTAAACAAATAGCTTTCAAAATAACTACGTAAATTATAATAATACATTTTTTGTTTGTTTTAACTCTTATATAATAGAGTGAATAAATGATGTGCACTTAAAAAAATACTAATAATAAGAAAAAGTAGCTCAACCGAATATTATTCAATTAATAATATATTCCTTTCTTTAAATAGCCAAAAATCACAGACAACATAGTCTCTATATCAATAAGATAGACCGACAGGAATTTTATCATTGATAATCTCACTGCCTTTTGTACGACTTTCGATGCTACCTATATCAGATGCTATCGTTTCTAATTAAACTATCTTCCTTGTCAACCGGCGGTGGACCTGTGGTAATTGTTGTACTGGGCCCTGCTGTTAAATAACCAGCGGACACTGGTGTTCCAGCTAGATAATAATTACAAAAAATTCATGTTTAGATTTAAACATATAATATACCGATTTCTCAATAACTTATCTCACCTGTTATAAAGCCCGAGTTGGGGGCATTTGTTAAAAATAAGTCATGTCGTTGATCTTTGTATTCTGCCCAGACACTAGATTTCTCCAATATGGCATTAACCTTTTCACCTAAAAGTAAGCTTCTCGTCATTGCTTTCAAAGCTTTTACTATTTGCGCTTTTGTCGTAGCTGCATTATCGATAGCATCTAACCGACCTTCTAATATGTTTAAAAGATATGGCACCATTTCAGCGTCCAGTGCCTAAATACAATTTCAACATAGACTCTATTTGAATTTTTTAATTCAATTATAATGTATATTTAATATCTATGCTTAACGATGTAACGCACCTGTTTAATAAGTCTATCCTCATTCGTTGAAAATAATCTATTTAAAGTTTCGCATGCTATTGCTATCATATCCCGTCTGGATTGCATAGCATATTTTAATGGACTTATACATTCCGTTTGACAAATAGATGATATACAAATCTACAAATGAAATAGAACCAAAAATATAAATAAATAATACTATTATTATTAATTTCATTAGAATCGTCATAATTTAATATCAAATGAATTCACCTCGCTGGTAGCTAATTGATGTAATATTAATATTGCTGTTTTGTATACAGAAGGTTGATTGTTCTGCATTGCCATTTGTCTGCATAATCGTGGTATATGGCCTAAAGATGGTACTTGATCTGCTAACATGGGTTGCGCTTGTAATAAACATACCAAAGCTTGTGTTGTAAGCTCTAACATCTCCGACTGAAAAAAATATATTATTATTATTATACATACAAATGTATACTCATATATTATTTGCTGATGATTATGAAAAGTGATCTATTAAATTATATATTTTAATCATTTGTTTTTTTTTTTTTTTACATAAGATAAAATCATTCTTGTTATTTCTAGTTAATTATTTTTGTAATTCTTACATCAGTCTTTTCCTTAGACATAAATATAAGAATAGTGTCCATAAGTTCGCTTAAAAATTCTTTAGGCTTTCTAAGAGCCCATGCAGGACTAGCTATAAATAATCTGAGGTATACGCCACCCACTACAGGCTCATTTGTAGTGATATCAATATTATTTTGCGTGTCTGGTAACTTCAATATCGCATTAGGATTTCTCCTTTGCAATGCGAAATATCTATTTAAAAAATGATTATACATATTAAATAGTATACAGCTTTTTCAATGATCTATATTAATTTCATTATATAGACAAAAACAAAAAGTCACGTCGATTAAGATGGGCTGGTCACGTGGCACGGTGCATGAGGGAGGATCGCAAAAAGACGAGATCGAAAAGACCACTAGGTAGATGGGAAGACAATATTATAAGACAATATTTAGAAAGGATCTTAAAGAAATAGGATACGAAGACTGCGAATGGAGGGGTCGCGCTTAGGGACAAGAACACTGGCAGAATTTGGTATTTGAACTTGGTATGAACTTTTGAGTTCCTAATGCTAATTAATAATAATAATAATAATAATAATAGTAATAGAACATACTCATCTTTTAATTCTGCAACAATTCTTGAAACTCGTGCTTTAGATTCATCGTCCCAAATCAATTCTGGATTTTCGTGTTTCGTTTCAAACATGTGTACACATTGTTTAGGTGCATCACGTATTGCTTCACTAAATAACCTGGGTAAAAATTTAGATAGATCTAATTTCACCTTTGGTCCAGCCAATTTATCTGAAGACATTTTGGCGAGCAGTTCAGCCGCTGTTTCTCGTACCTGAATATTACTTGAATTGCAGAATAAATCAAGGACATAAATAACAGCTCCTAAAAATATTCATTATAAAAGAGTAATTTATATACATATATATGTATAATATATTGATGTACTTTTGCATAGTTTTTAAATGTATGTATACCAACCTTTGGTCAATGCTTCCTTTACGATCTTCGTTGAACTCATTAGTGCATATAATGTTTCTAATGCGAGTAGTTGATACTCCTTTAAACTGTGCAAGCATAATAGTAAATGTACTATCACTTCATTCGCTGCGATATCACTGATACATTCTTGATTTTTAGTTACATTACTGATTACTTCAAGTGCACTTTTTGCACTAATTTGAAATTGTTACAATTGACTAATCCAAATAATAATTTAAAATGACCCATACACTGTAGTTCTATTCCAGGATTATTTTTAATTACATTTCTTAATGCTTCTAAAGCCATTACAACGTGTTCCAATTTTTCTTTATATTCCTTGCCTAAAGTAACACTTCCAAGAGATGCTAAATAATCCGACGATTTGGATAGAAACTCGAGCAAATTTATTGTAAAGCTTTTTGGATCCTGAACAAAATATTAATATTTTATAAATGATAGCATATAACAAAAGAATGAGATAATAGATGATAATTATATTATAGTAATTTTACCTCTATAGGAAAGACTGGCTGTTCATTATATACTTTAACAAATATTTCACCAATAAGCAATTCTCCAGCATGAGCACTGTACTTAAAATCACTGAAATCATGTTCAAAGTTTTCATTACCGTTCAATCTTTCTAATCGCTTAACTTCTAAATATTCGTTTAACTCGGCTCTAGTTCCATTATCCCAAATTAAATAAGGATTCGAACAATTAGAGTTTAATGTCTTTAATATTTCCTCTGGCTTATCTTCACTAAGCTGACGAGCAAGATAAGGTGTTAAAAGACTTTCTAAAGCTGCTACTGTGACAGGATTAGTAGGTGTTTCGTTTTCTCCTGTCATGTAACCACCTAATCTAGCGCATGCCTTGACAGCTAATTTTGCCAAATTATTAGCAACTTCTTGTCTATTTTCATCTTGAGTTCTTTCCACGCCACCTTCTTCTAATGTATAATCGTAATTAAACATAAATAATAACAAATGCCATAAAGCACCAGATTGAAATAGTTGCATTTGTAGAATGCTTTCTGTAGCAAGTGATGATATACATTCGGTAGCAACCGAACATAATTTTGTCAAATGCTGTCAAAAATATTCAGTTCAATGTTAGATCATATTTTATAATCATTAAATTTAAATATATTAAAATAATGTATAAACTGTATCACATAGTAAATATTATAAAATTGTGAATATATATATATATATATATTTATCAAGATACTTACTCTGAAATGTAATATTCTGCATAAATCTTTAATCAATTGTGGTAATTCAATGATTTTATCTCTGCATCCTCTAAATGAGCCAGCAACAGCAAAACATTTGGTAATGTGCATACATACTTGTACCGCAACATCATTGGATTTACTTGATTTGTTCAAAACCGAAACACATCGAGTATAAGCATCAAGTAAAACCTCTAAACCACCTTCCCTTCGCAATTCTTCCGCGTTTAAAGCAGAACAATGAACCGTATGATATGCAAGTTCACTAGCAGCAGCCAATAATGGTGCAGACTTTGAAAATAAACGTTCATCGTCTGTTTCTAATTTGATCGTTTTAATTAACTGAGGATAACCAGCATATTTATATGGCCTAAGTTCTTCTGAATATCTATGAAAAAGAATACTTTGTGTTCTCAAAATAAGTACTATATTATCAGGATTTGGGCCGTCAATAGTCCAACAACTGCGACTACATAAAAATTCATATGCCTGATTAACTGCCTCAAATTTATCCTAAAAGTAAACAAATATATATATATATATGTATATACATATTATATACCGTGCATGCAGTTTTGATTCTTATAGAAATTATACTTTGTAATGCTAGAAATATGTATTTACCCTGCCTTGAGGATTTTTATCTGGATGATACATTTGAGCTAATTTATAATATGATTTCCTAACGTTTGCTTCATTGTGTTGTTCCCCAATAGGCAGACCTAATACTTTATAAGCATCATCGACTGTCATTAAGGGCGGCTTTTTCTCTACCTCTTTTTTCCACGCATCCAGTACATCTTTTAATAATTTCACCTGTATCAGTAGTAATAGATAGTATATGCATCACAATATAATATAAAGAAATGTATAATATCGACTTACAGGCTCAGGTATAGGCCATTGAGGAAATTTGACAGTATCGCATAAATGTCGAAGATAAAATATTTGACAAAATAATTCATTTTCCAATTGTGGATACCTAACAGCAGGTATAGCTATGTATTGATACTTGGCCATAGTATGGCTTCTTAATTTAGGAGTAAAATCGGCAATATGTGCGGCTATTTTTTCAATAAGCATTCTTCTCATTTCAGCATTCCAAATTGCTTCGGGAGTATCAAAATCACCTAGAAATATTTGTGCAAATTTCTCTGCACCATGATTTTCTAAATAACTGACCATGGCATCGGGTAAAAGTTGGCCAAGAATGCTTCGTTGCATAATATCGGAAGATATGTTCTAGAAATATGATTATAATGTAGCTTTAGATTGAAAAAAAAAGTAATTGTGATAATATGGTTATTAAACATTTGACATACATCATCGCTTCTAAAAGCCTGTTTAGTGTGTGTCAATTGTAAAAATCTTGCTATAGGTAGAACATTGGAACCAGTGTACATCAATATAAAATAAAATACACCGGTAAGATAAATTTTGGAGACATCTGCATTGTCGCGCATTATTTCACATAATAGTGTAGCAACTCTTTCAACTAAGACGGGATCAAAGGTCAATAAAAGTTGTACAATGTGTGGTAAACATTGAAGATCTGACAAAAGACGTTTAACACGTGGTAACGGCCTAATCACAGCATCGTCCGCATCTCTACTTGGAAAGTATTCGCACATTTTAATTAAAA